>NC_140469.1:22589981-23112481 GCF_051167445.1 Perissodus microlepis | reverse complement strand
GGGGTTTTTTTTAGCCAGGTGAATCTGGAGACACGCCTTACCACCCTAGAGAAACCACCAACATGAGAACACAGACAGTGGCCTCCTACTTCAGAGTAAGATTTGAACATTTTTTTTTATTATTTTATTTTATTTGCTTGGATCAGTTATTTGGGAGGTTTTTAGAGAGAGCCACAAATTAACAAACAAATACAGTTGTACTCAGTAGTTCACATACACTCATCATGAGCATGATTTCATAGTAATTTTGAGCTTTTAATAATTTCTTTTAAGTGTTTTGTTTCCAGGGTGGAATGATTGTACAGCAAAGATCTTTAAGGAAAAAAAGTCCTTAAAGATTTATGCATTTATTTTGAATTTTCTACACAGGGTCAGAATTATAAATACAAACATAGAAATTATACATACAAACTCAGATATATAGATACTCTTTTAGGGCCAGGGGCTGGATAACCACCATCTACCATTATAGAATTGTACCATAAATTTCTAGCTGGTTTTCTTTGAGTGCCTTGTCTCTCACCAGAGACATTATAACTACCATATATTTACCACAACTACCCCTAATCTTCTCCTTCTGCTCCTTCTAGTACTCTTTGATGGACCTTCTGTCCAAGATGGTGGCAGGTCAGCCTCACTTTGTGCGCTGCATCAAGCCCAACAACGATCGCCATGCCAACAAGTTTGACCGTGAAAAGGTTCTGGTCCAGCTTCGATACACTGGTGTTCTGGAGACTGCCAAGATCAGACGCCAGGGTTACTCTCACCGCATCCTGTTTGCTAACTTCATTAAGAGGTCAGTGGTGAAAAGCAGAGCTTATGAAGTGATTACAAAATCAGCGTGTAGACCCTTGATATTAGTGTCCAGATAATTACATTGATTGCTGCAGGTACTACTTATTGGCTTACCATGCTAACGAGGAGCCCGCTGCGACTCCAGAAACATGTGCTGCAATACTGGAGAAGGCCAAGCTGGAAAACTGGGCTATGGGAAAGACAAAGGTAAGGAGAGATTTAATTTGGTGTTTACTGTTGTTTGTCATTGTTTGGTTAAGTTGAGGCAAGAAATTAAAAGAAATTTTCCACCTTTTTATTGTTGCATCCCTTCATGATCCAGCAGGAATCTCAAACATACGGAACAAACATCCAAATGTAGCACATTGAGTTCAGAGTTGTGCTGATTTTTTTGAGTCTCCTTTGCCAGAGGCCAATTTAAAACTTCAATACTAAATAAAGCTTTTTTCCACACGTTATGGTCATGAATAGATTCAAATCAAGTTAATAAAGGACTCCAGATGAAGGCTCATACACCCAAACCATTTAGGTTAAACAAGGCATGAAAATAAAAGAATGTGCTTCTGATTTTTTATTTTTTTATTTTAAATCTATAACCAAAGAGCATTTCAAATATCATCATCATCTAATTTCATAGATTTGAGTGAACAACAGTGATTATCCCACAACTGTAAAAGGCTGATGGGGTGTGGTCGTCACCCTGCCAAGCGGTCAGGTGGTTGGGTGGCATGGACCCTCAAGTTTCTGTATTGAAATAGCTCGAGAACAAAGCAACATAAGATTTTGACATTTATACCATAGATGTATCCACTAAAAACGTTGGAAAATTTTGAATCTCAGTGACCTCTTTCTCAAGGTTATGGTCAAAGGTCAGGTTTTCATTCAGTATGTACAGCTCCTGAAAATCTTGGAGTTTGAATCCTGATGACGTGATCTCAAGGTCAGAGGTCAGATTTTCAAATTTATACCTTAGGTGCATTAACTAGGAGGCTAAGGGGTAGCACTGACAGCTGCCAGTATTTTTACATATTCTGATTACCTAGGGTTAGGGTAAATATTAATGCAAACTGAAGCCAGTTTAGTGGAGGCTACTTTCTTTGTAATGCTTTATCTTCTGCTGCTTTATGGATTAGCATTTATTTATTACTTTTCTAATCTTGATAACAACTTAAAACACTTTAAACTATGAGACTCATATGCATTCATATTGCACTGACGCGCACATGCAAATGCCACATACAAAGGTACCTTAAATTGTTGAACCCAGAAATCTCCTGCTGTGAAAGAACAATAACTTCTGCACTGTCGTGCCTGAAAAGGGAATCCAACAGTGCTTGCGTGATTCTGCATTTGAGGCTAAAGCTACAGTGTTATGTTTATATTTCAATAACTAACAGTTGTTTTTATCTCTCTGGGCTTAGGTGTTTCTCAAGTATTACCACGTTGAACATCTGAATCTGATGGTACAGCAGACAACACAGCGAATCATCCTGGTCCAGGCTTGTGTTCGAGGCTGGCTTGGAGCCAAGCGGTACCGGCGGATATTAAAAGAGCGAGAACAAAGTGCCCTGGTGCTGCAGTCAGGTTAGTAAACTGTGCACGCTGGTTGTGTACCACAATGTCAACAAGTTATAGAGGAATAGAATTTTTTTTTTTTTTGTGCTGCAGCATACAGAGGCCATCAAGCTCGGAAGAGGGTAGCTGATGAGAAAAGCAAAGCAAAGTTGGAGGCCTTCATCATCCAGTTTCAGGCTGGTAGGAGTCTGATATTAAATTAGTTACATTATCTATATGTGGTGCGTATTATATTGGCTTACCCATGTTCCATTTTCTTCTTCAGTTTGCCGAGGCTATCTCGCAAAAAAGAGGTACAAAGAGATGGTAGATGAGAAGAATAAAGCGGCAACCAAGATTCAGGCTCGCTACAGAGGGCATAAAGAAAGGAAGAGCTTTAAAAGAAAGCTGTAAGAGAGATGGAAGCTATGCACAAAGCAGCAGTGAAATGTCTTTTTTTCTTTTCTTTTTTTAACATAAATGTGTCTATTTTGCTTCCAGGGAAGCCAGAGACAAAGAGAAAGCAGAGACTGCTTCGAAAGAAAATGAGGAACAGATAGCAAAACCGGAAATTGATGCAAAGAACGAGGAGGAGGAAACTAAAGCTGCAGTGGTTCTTCAAAGCAACTATAGGGGCTACAAAGAGAGAAAAAAGTTTAAGGAGAGAAAAAAGACGATGGCTGGAGCAGAGCTGGAATTGCCAAATGCAACAGCAGAAGAGGGACAGGAAAAAGATGTCCAAGAGTTGGCTAACAAAGGAGAAGGTGAAAAGTCAGCTGATAAACAAGAGGAGAATGAGGAAGATGAAGAAAGTACTTATGAAGCAGAGGAGAATGATGACAGTGATAATACTCAGGTGCCAGAAGATGAGCACACAGAAGTGGCAGAGGAAGCAGTGATTCAGGATGCTGAGCCTAAAAAAGAAGAGCAGGAGGATGGTGGACAGAAAAAAACTGCAGGTGAGGAAGCTGCTGATTTAGAAGAGGAAACCAAGGCGGCCACTGTTCTCCAGAGTAACTTCAGGGGCTACAAAGAGCGGAAGAAATTAGAGGAAGAAGGCAAAATCCCAGCTAAGAAACAGAAAGCAAAAAGTCCTGCAGGGGACGAAGTGCTGGAAAAGGAACCAGGTAGTGACGAGGCAGAAAAAGAAGCCTCGACAACAGCTGAAAATGCAGATGAGACCAAAGCGGCTGTAGTGCTTCAGAGCAATTTCAGAGGCCACAAGGAGCGCAAACGACTCGAAGAGGAGGGAAAGCTCCCGAAGAAAAGGCAGAAGGAGAAAGATGTTCCACCAGAGCCTCCAAAGGAGGAAGAGACAGAGGAATCTCTTCCAGAACCCCAGGAGAACACTTCTAGTGAGAACCAAGAAGGGCTGGATGAAGAGAAAGCAGCTACTGTCATCCAGAGTAACTTCCGAGGCCACCGGGACCGAAAGAAAATGAAAGCTGAGAGGGAAGCGCAATTGAAAGCTAAGGAGGAATCTGGGACTCCCACTGATGCAGAACAGGAGGAGGCTGTGGACATCACTGATGTGCTAATTGAACGTAAAGATGAGACAGACGTTGAAAACCAAAGACTGGAGGAAGAACACGCTGCAGTGAAGATCCAGAGTAACTTCAGAGGGTACAAGGACAGGAAGAACCTGAAGGCCAACAAGGAAACTGCACAGAAAGAGACAAGAAGGCTGGAGAGCTTCTCCAGACAGGTTATAGCCTCAAACAGATTTTATTGAAAACTCACTATCTTGTCATTTTCTTTCCAGTCTTATATTCTTTTTCCTGCTAATCTCTCCAACAGATCGCAAAGACGTCTGAGGACTTTCTGACTCTGCAGCAGAAGCTGAATGAGATCATCCAGGCCCATCAATCAGACCCTGAGAACAATGGCATGTTGTTTGTGAGAGGAAACGCAATCAATGGTAGCTTCACTCCCCAGCGTCGCCATTCAAGTAAGATAAGTGAGGTTGGCTAGGTGAAAAACAGATTATAAAGCAATAAAAACAATTCATAATGCTGTCATGGATTGACCCAAAGTTAATTTGAAGTTCTGGTTCAGCTTTTGATGCACTGGACCTTTAGATAATTAAGAAAGACAGTCTGTCCATTCTCACTGTCTTCTCAGCTTCTCTAGTCTTTTTCAGTCTGCTGAACTGAAGATAATGGATATGGTGCCCAACTGCGCTCAGAACCATTGACCGAAAGTTGTCAAATGCGACTGAGCTATTAGTTCTATTCAAACTGACTGAAAACAACAATTTGGGCCAGGAGTGGGTGCTCATTTTCAAGGATAATAAATTCCAGCTATTTTCTCCCTGTTCTTTAATTTTGATCGATAAAAAACAAAACAAAAAAAACAAGGAGATTGCAATTTTATTGCTGACTTCTGGTAGATGACCATGTTACTGATTAGGGATGCACCGATACCACTTTTTTGGAAAATGAGTACGAGTACGAGTACTTGCATTTCAGTACTCGCCGATACCGAGTACTTACTCATTGACAAATGCCAGCCATTTGACTTTCTGGTAGTAATAAGGGAAATGTATTTCATATTATATATATTGTATACATTTGTATTTGTGTATTTTAGTTACAAATATATAATATTTCAGATGTAAAATAATCTTACATTTAGTACTGTAGTTTATCATTGAATACCTATAGCACACAGACTTTACCTTGGGTCAAGTATGGTGGAGATGAAGTACAGTGGGTTGGTCTCAACGTCACTGAAGCGCTTTTTGACAGCTGCCTGTAAGGTTGCTTTCATTGCCTTGACGCCGTGGTCCTCGTCTGTTTCTCTGTTTAGAAGTCTCACTAGCACAGTCACAGCTGGGATGACATCAGAGGCTAGTGCGTCGTAGCTGCTCACTTTTTTAGTTAGTTCCTCAAAAGGGGCGAGGATGGCAACAGTCGTCTCCATAAGAGCCCACTGGTGAGCGGTGAACTCCCTGACTATCTAGTCAGGGAGTTCATGCTCGGACACATACACCTCCAGCACTCGCTTTTGCTCAATGAGGGACTGGAGCATGTAATACGTGCTGTTCCAGCGCGTCTGTACGTCCTGCTGCAGTCTCTTTATTGGCTGTTTGAGCTGTCCCTGAATGTCCTCGAGGCGGGAGTAGGCTAAGGCGGAATGTTTAAAATGCCCAACTATTTTCCGTCCCACTGCTATAGCATCAGCTATGCTCCTCTGTGCTAATAAGCGTGGGTAAATAAGCGTGGGTAAACTCTTTGTACTTGTTGTTGTGTTGGGATTTTAGGTGCTTGATTAAATTACTTGTGTTAAATGCGCTACCTTTTGAGCCTCCTCTGGACAATTTCGCTGAGCACAATTTGCAGTCCGCCTTTGTTTTCGCATCTTCGTTCACTTTGAAATAGTTCCACACGGCTGACATGTCTCGCCTCGCCTTCTCCCAGCTCTGAACTGCAGCCGGGGCCTGGGGGCGGGCACTTGGCGCTTGTGATTAACCCCTTACATGCCGCTCAAACATAGACAGGTCTCAGACCGTGGTATCGGTCCCCGGTATCGGGGGACTTTTAACGAGTACGAGTACTTTAGAAAATGTGGTATCGAGGCCGATACCAGCTACCGGTATCGGTATCGGTGCATCCCTATTACTGATGGACAGTATCTTCTTTGTGTGTCCTGCAGCTCTATTAGATTAGGAAACCTGAGAAGGTCAAGTGCCAAACAGGAAGCATTTCTCTTCTTCATGTGTCATCAAAGATAACATTTGATTTGCATGGGTGATATCTGTAATTGCTTTTGGGGTGGTCAATGAAGAGAGGCAGCAATTTGAAAAGTTCACTTTGCAAAAATAAAGATGACAGCTGTCATTGTACATTCAGGTGTCTCAAGTAAACAATCTAATATTTATGTGATGAAGGGTCATATTTGACCACAATCTCAATTATTTTGCTTTTTATCACGCTTTAGAGTCTTTTTGAGTTTTATTACAAGGGCATTGCATTTGCAGTACCTTTTTAATCTTGTGTGATAGCCTTGTAATGCTCTGTTTGTAAATTCAGTTTTAACTTTTTTAGTAGTCAACATTTTGAATAATCACTTTTGTTTTGGAAGTTGTAACAGTACACCAGGGTACCTTCAGTAAGACTGAAGCATTTAACTTTCACCTGTCACCAGAAAAGCCCACATTTTAATTAATTTTGTATTATGAATACATATTCATTCTTTGACTAGTACCCTAAAGAGTAATATGAAAGTAGTAATCTAAAGGGAGAAGACAAAACCAAAAGCCAGCCACAAAAGGATACTGCCCACAGACAAATGAATAACGTAAAGCCTTTGAGTTTCAGACTGTATGCTTTGAATGTACTGAATGATCTTGCATTTCTTTCATTTCATATAGTTTTTTAATTTTGCAGAAGAGTGTTTTATTTTTTTCCTTCAGTTTGTCACTAACTTAATCCCTTTGACCAAGTGTTTACATTATTTTATGGTGTTTCTGTCCTGAACATAATACTTTTTGATCCTTAACCATGCTATATTTAATATAAAAAAGATATAGTAAAAAATAATAATCCATAATGGAACATAAAGCTTAGCTAGTCTTAAAGCCTTACCACAAAGAGAAAACTAGCTAACTCAGTTGATAACCTGGTACTACTCAATAGCACTGGGTTATATCCTCATTGGTCTTTCCAAGTAATTTTTCTTCTTTGTGACATAAATTCATCACGGTGCAGAATACATTTCTCAGATATTTGGTCCACGTTGACACTACACAGTTGCTGATTTGTTGGCTACACATCCCACTTCTGCTATTTACATAAGCAAGCAGCTAAAAAGAAATACCTAAAACAATGGCCAGGGAGAGTGTGTTAACTAGAGAGCATTTAATGACTCTTACTCAGTTTATTTTCTTTCAAAAAGAGCCCGAATAGATGTTTTTGTTTCCAGTCTTTATGCTAGGCTAAGCTAACTTGCGGCAGTGTACAGATCTGCAGACAAAACAGTGGTATCACAGAGTGAGCTACACAGATAACAGTCTTCCTTTAATCCAGGCATGTTTGCCCTTTACAGACTCTTCTCCAGCACAGTGCATTGCCTGAGGTAAAGCAGAATGAATTATCAGTGTTATTTCCAGGGGCTAGTGCAACTCCTATGAAATTATCCTTTTCAGCTTCACAAAGTCATTTCTCCATTGACGGCGCTAATCTGTCCTCATGAATTTCACTGACATAATAAATCAAAATCATTTGCAATACACACACACACAGACAGAGAGAGAGAGAGAGAGAGAGAGAGAGAGCAGAGGAATCCCAGTCACATTGTTCTTCAGGAAAGGTCATCAGATGTTAATCATGTTTTGCGAGTTAGCATTTCCAACAATTATGGCAAGAAGTAATAAGTAGGTACGTAAAATTGGCTTTAGTTGTTTGCAATTCAGAATGACCTTTGGATGGAGTTGTTCAATAATGTTACAAACTTTTTACCTTCTTCACCTGAGAGCTTCTGTACGTGATGGATTGTTTTTTTCCCGTATGTGAACAGCGATTAATAATGAGCATCAAACAAAGGTCACTGTAATATATTTATAATTGCAATAACATAGATGAGGGTTGTTGATACAGTACATCATGTATGACAAACATGATAGATTGCAGTACAGTCGCTGCAAGGTGGGAGATGTCAGGCATGAAAGCTGCCCACCCAATCACTGCATGTTCAAATACCGTACTCGGAATTAAACGTGGATCATTACGAAGTTATCAAACACTGCACTTCCACAAGTGCCTTAGAAAATATACACTAAAAAATATTCCTGAGCCTCATAAAAATGACACAATAATCTTGAGTAAGATATAACTGAAATATATAACATCAAATGTTTATACCTGTATCATTAATCTGGACTGCACTGGTGGTTCTTGCTTTGAATCTAGTCATCTTTCATTTCACGACTTCTCTCTAAAGTCATCTGTCAAAAGTTTAAAAAATATATATATATATATATAACATAATGCAAAAACACATTATGTGCATGTTATATGTTCAGTTTTCTACTCTAATTTATTTGGTATCTTGCAGGAGAAAAATATTATGAATTGCTGAGGCTAACCTCCAGATGTAGAAATCCATCACAGAGTAGAAATACCTCCCTCCTCTCCAATTGACCATAATGCTAACATAAATCCTTATATATTTCCAGAAATCTGCATTTTACAGCAGCACTCTTTGTTATTAAAGGCTGCAGAAACGTATTCTGTGAAAAGTAGGAAGTAAAAAGATGGAAATACAAACTGATTTGAAGGCAGCAATTTCTGGGCAGTCGTCTCTGTCTCACCATCCCCCAGCTCATCTGACATGTTTGCTCTTTAAGAAGGGAAGAAAATGCCCCAAAATACTTCAGCTAAGAGTACTTTTGTGAAATAAGAGGCTGCAGCAGTGGTGGGCATGCCATGAAAACAAACTGACACTTAAAAAAATACAAACTGCTCATGTGTTGAAGATATTTTGAGAGTTTATCAGGAAGTAAAGTTGTGCGTTTTTGTCAGCCTCATTTGCCCAATTATCATCAGCAAAACCAGTGCCGGATGCATTAAACTGTCTGTGTTACTTTTCAGCTGACAAAAGATTGTTGAGAACCCCCCGCAGGAACCAGCAGCCAAAGACCCTGAATACACCAGAGGACTCCACCTATTACAACCTGATTCATGTAAGTCTAAGAGAAGGCGACGAACGATTTCAGATATTTTCTACAACAAAGCTTTGCCGTCAGCTGCACCTGTAACCGCCTTCCCAGCATCTAGCTTTAATAATGCACTATTGATTGTCAAATTTTACCCTGTAGTAGAGCTCTTTACCACACAGCGTATGTTGCCAAGGTGAGAAATATCAGACTATTATGAAGCTGTCTGGAAAAGTATTTTTGTCAATGGAGTGATTTTCTTCAGAAGTTTCCCTTTTGTACTAAAAGTAGTCCCTTTTTATTCAGTGTTTATTGTTAGAAATCTTTTTATCATTTTGGTGCACAATAGCACCTGGTTGCTGTTTACTGTTCTGTTTGTTCTGTAGTGTAGTAAAAACTGCAGACACAATCTATCTAGTCGATAATTAGACTGACGATCTCTTTAGACATTTAGGCATTCAACACTCAAAGCAGCAGACTTTTACTAAATCGATTACTGTGCTTTCACATTTGCTCAAGTAGTTTTAAAACAGAAGAATTCCGTTAAACTTTAGTGGAATTAATATTTAAACAATGTTTCATTTTGCATTGTTGAAAATATGTAGTGATTGTTGAATCATTGTTGAACAGCCACTAAAATGGTGGTGCATCCCATTAAAAACAGACATGAAAACATAAAAACAGAAAACCTATGGCTAAGGGGAAGAAAATCCACTCGCTGGACCCTTTATTAGCTACTATGAGGTTAGACCCCCTTTTACCTTCAGAATAACCTAAATTCTTCATAGCAAAGCTAAGTATTGAGTTTAAATGAGGCTTAGTTGGTACTACAAGGCCCAAAGTGTGCCAAGAAAATGTACAGTGACACCATTATACTATGGTGGATGGAGAGATGCTTTCATGTTGTTTACACCCAGATTTGACCCATTTGCCATCTGAATAATGCATCAGAAATCATTAGACCAGAAAATGTTTTTTCTTCTGCTGCTGTAGCCCATGTTCTTCAAGTTTCAACATGTTGTGCTTTAAGAGATGCTCTTCTGCATACCTTGATTGCAGCAAATGGGTATTTGAGTTACTGTTGCCTGCTTGATAGTTGTGTGGGAAAATCCCAGCAGATCAGCAGTTTTTGAAATAATCAGACCAGTCTGCCACATTCAAAGTCACTTAAATTACTTTCTTCCCCATTCCGATGATCAGTATGGACTTCAGCAGGTTGTGTCTATATGGTGCAATCAAATTGGCTGATTAGATACTTGCATTAATGTGCAGTTTGGCTAACGAAGTGGCTAGTGGGGGTCTTTTATCTGACGTTTCTCACTGAGTGACTGAAATGCCTCTCATAGACATCAGTGACCATCATGCTTCAGTTTAACGCATTATTTCCAAATTGTTGTGTTTTTCTCTAGATTAGTTGATTGTGATTAGTGGTAATGCTCTCCTATAAGATGATATGTCACCGTCTTATACAACAAGATATGTCATCTAGAAACCATGAATATAGAGTGTTTGTGGGTAAATCCATCCAGATATTACTGTTGGCTGTTTGACATTTAATAATCAGTTCTCCATCTCTCTTCATTCAGCGGTCTGTCCAAGATGATAAACGCAAACCCAGGAAAGAGGGGTAAGTGTCCCACTCTTATTTTAACAACCTATTAGCTACTGTTTTATGAGGTTGGCATGCTGCCTCCTTGCTTGCTACTCCTGGGCCATAGTAACAACTACAGCCTGGTGCCGACATAGGGACAGTGAAAAGGCATAGGATCCAAACTTAATGATCCACAGTGATACACACATCCACAGTTAAATTAATTGCCCTCATCTTTTACCTCTTTACATTGGCTGAATATCATATTCTTAGAGAAATTTAACGTAAGGAATCCCAAATTGGTGGTTTGGTATCATTTATAGGAGTTGTTCTGTGGGTTTCTGCATTATGTGACATGTTTCTAATATACTGGTAAATGTTTTCAGCATTTTTGTTAAAGAAAAGAAAATGAAACCAGAAAGTATCTGTGGATGTGTGCAGTCATGCATATGTATGTGCTGTACAGGCCACAAGGTGAGCATCCCGCACAGAGTGAGGGGTTGAAGATAGACCGATAGGGCTGGCTGAACAAGCAGGGGCCTGGGTACTTTATCACAGCAGTCTGAGGAGACACAGACATGCACACACACACACTGAGCCACCTTGATGTGGACACACACAATACAACACAGTGCTAAACATCAAGGGTAATAATTTGTTAGCAAATAAATAAAGCCAGCGATGGACAGGAGCAGTTTACATGCATCATTAAGGATGAGAAGGTCAGCAGGAACAATAGTGTCTCTGGCTGAAGCTGACAGCAATTGGGCTTGGGAAATGGGAAAACGTGGGTGGTAGGGATAGAAAGCTGGAGAGTATACTGATGTGATGATAGTAAATGAGAGTGAATACATGAGAAATGGGGAGGGAAAGTGTGATTGCATAGCACAGATATCTATATTTTAGTACCACCTATTCAGCATATTTCAAGCTTATGAAACCTTATAGGCTTCTCACCACACTGCATTTCAAAAATATGTCTGTAATCGTTGTGCATTCAGTGCATAATTAATTCTGTCATATTATTTGGGACATTTCAAACAAGTCTGCAGCTATAGGTTAATGTATGCTTGTGGCTAATGATATATTGCTACTTTAAGCTAAATACTAAAATGTTGATCTCTGGTAATATTTGCTTAGAGCATTAAAAAGGCCTGTAACCCTATTTTTAAGAAAAAGTTGTTATCTAAGTTATTAGAACTCAGGACATTTAGATTTGCCTGCTTCTTGTTGGTATGAAATAGTCTTCCATCTGCTTTTTTCCCCAAGGGGTGATAACATTTTACATTTTACACCACATCTTCCTGAAGCAAACGTCCCATTTTTCCAGGACTACACTAACATATGACACACTGCGGTTGGATCTCCTGCCAGAAATAAACCAACGATCTTTTGTGTAAATGCCAAATGTGTTAACCATTACACTACAGACAATTCATAAAAAGCTAACTGTGAGCTAACCTTTTGTGTTCTAAAATGAGGCCAGATTTAGACATTGGCTATTTCTTACCTCAGTAGCTTTACTTCTCAGTGTAAGAGAATGTTTACAAAAAAAGCCACCATGTTGATTTTGGTCTGAAATTAGATACCCCACAAGTTGCATTCATCTTGCTCATCAAGCATACAATGCTGGGAAGTCATCCAAAAATGCTTCCGTGTGCATATCAAGGTACTTCACTTCAATCAAATGAATAATTTGTCTAAAACAATTGTCTAAAACAATTTCACTTTCAGTCTGGAGTGACATATGGCTGTTGCTGTCCCTAAAGCCATGCATGGCTACATAAATCAGTAATGACAACAGTAATTAAAAGTAATCTCTGAAATGTGGTAATGCATTTATGTACTTCATGTCTATGTAAATTATATGAGTAAAATCGAGTGTAGAAAGACAGAAATATAAAGTCAACCTTCCCAAAAATTAAAGAAAAAAGAATTTTTAGTCTACCCAGAAAAATTCAAAAAATCCCAGACAAGCCCCGCTTTTTTGTTCTGACCCAGCTTATAAGCCACTTCTTTATTTTGGATTGAGTGCCTTGTAAAATGGCAGAATAGCCACCTAGCTTTAAAAAAAGAAAAGAAAGTTTGCTCAGTCACTCCTCAAAGCTTCTCTCACCTTATCAAAGAAACTCAAATGTTTAGTCAACCAGAAGAATCCAGAAGATCCCGGACGAGCCCCCATTTATTTTCTGACCTGGCTCATTAGCCAGTACAAAAAATGAAGAGTGATTTCAGAGCTTTAGATTACTGAAAAATCAAAGTTAAAAACTGAGATGATGCAGTATAAAACAACAGTGAAGACTATATGCTGTACTTTACCAATAGTGGCTGGCCTAAGCCAACCCCCAACCCAGGTATACCTTTATCTGGTATGCCTGAAAAAGACTCATGCACTGCCACTCCAAGGTCAATAAGGGGTTCAGAAGGGCTTGTTAAATGTGCCATATCTGGTTAGTTCAATGTGGCAAGTGCCTTGAGATATTCAATCAATTTATGTTGTCGTGTTAGTAATGTTTGAGTTGTATATGGCAGCGGTCCCCAACCTTTTTTGCGCCACGGATCGGTTTATGCCCGACAATATTTTCACAGACCGGCCTTTAAGGTGTCGCGGATAAATACAACAAAATAAAACTAGTACTGGTACCAAAAAAAGAAGATTTACTCTTAACACACGTGAAAAGACCCAGGAAAACCGAGTTAACAATAAAAACGATAACAAAATAACGCTGAAAACCGATTAAAAACCCTGAAAACCACACATTTCACACCTGAGCCTCAACTCTTTCAGCCCGATACCAAACAACTCACGGACCGGTACCGGTCCGAGGCCCAGGGATTGGGGACCGCTGGTATATGGCATAAAAAAAGAAAAATCAGTGGATGTTGTAGGAAATGGCAATACTTCAGCTAGTTAAAATACAACCAGGTATAACCTGAAGTCTTTGTCACAGAGCCATCTTAACAAACAAACTGAACATCTGCATTCCTCTGTGAATTATTTGTATCTAGTGCTACAAAAACTTAAAAAAAAATTAATAGCTCTTATATAATAGATCAAAATCTTGTGCTAGCCATTGTCATTGTGGTTTTTCTTTGTCCGTGCTGTGTCAATCACATAATTGAGCTAATAGTTTAGAGGACAGGAGAGGTAATTATAATCAAGGAGAAAGAATGTATTTCAGCTATAGAATAGCACATTTATTGTAATTCATCAGTGGGATAATTGTGTGCCAACCCCGCCTCCAAAAGTACAGTGTTCAGGTCAAGCTTCAAACACATCACAATGTAAGAATGAGATCAGTGTACTGGGCAGTACTGACTATATATTCTGATAGTGGTTATTACCTTATGTTAATAATGTGTGAGACATATTGATCTGCACATTGAAACTGTCCTTTTCACACTTCTGTTCAAATGGAGGTCAAAGTGACGGCTGAGAGAAGGGCTGCACAGTGCAGATGGACAGTTTGCACAGTCTGGTGAGCAGATACCTGGATGATGAGGACTTGATAATTATCCTCTTCTCAATAAGATTTGTCTTCTTTCTGCTGCTCAGTTAATTTTATAGTCACTGCTATCACAGAGACAAATTTTAAAGATGTGAAATCAGCTGGTGAATTAACTTGGGGAAAATATTTTTCTCCTTTTCTACAATAAAGAAATAGTTATATTGATGCCAGCATTTAGTGGCTTCTAAAAGAAAAAAAATCACAAAAAGCAGAAGATCATGAGTATCTCAAAGACCTGCTTATAGACGAAGAAAGTTAGAAAAAACTATAGCTCTGCACGTGAGCAGAATAGCTAAACCCTCTGTTTATGAGGGGCAACCAGTCAAAGGAAAGTTAGCCTAAAGGGGAGTGGCCTTTAAGGAGATGTTTTGACTTGTTTTAGACAGGAAGCAAAGGGCTTCACAACAATCAAGTATAAGAAAAACAAGTATAATTTTGAAGTCTGATTCATGCAGAGCAACTTCAGTCAAGTCAAAAATAAAAATTTGAGTATGAAATGAGCACATGTGGTCCCCTTTAAAGAGTTGCTGAGGTAGCTGCATTGAAGTCCATATAGCCAACCTGCGCCTGCTCCTAATTTTAAAATAAAAACTTGAATAGAGTTTTATCTGACCTTAGACAAATGACTTTATAATCAGATTTGAACGTAAAGTAAGAAAAACATAACGAGAGGGAAAGCACTTAACTTCAATCAAAATCTACTATTGAGGTTGTTGTGTTTATGAGAAATGTGTTGCATTGATTTTTACAGCATTCGCGTCTGGTTTCAGTCACACCTGTGCTCTATTTGCATCCGGAGAACCTGTTTAAAGACTATTTGATGACACTCTAATGTCTGTCTGACCCCGTCCTCTTATTTTTGCTGTAGCTCAGGGAAACTGTTGGATGTGGATGACCACTACTACCCAGCCCTCTCTACCAGCCGTTCTGAACCCTCCATGTCCAAAGAGAACACATCATCCATGCCTGAGAGGAAGCAATCTATAGGGAGGAGGCAGTCAATGGAAAGGAGGCGGTCCGTAGAGAGGAAGCAGTCCATGGACAGGAGACGATCTATGGATAGAAGGCAGTTTGGGGACAGGAGGCAGTCTGTAGAGCAGAGACTGACTGCTCCCAGTCGACAGATCCGAGAGAGGGCCGCCACTGAACCGGAGCGTCCCAAATCTGCCAAAGAAAACAGGTGTGTCATTTATGTCTTCTTCATAGTGTCTCTGGCAATAAGTACATGTCCTATAAAGTGTCCCTGTATTTTTGTGAAACTGTGCATGACTGCATTAATTACTTGTTTCTGCTTTTTTAATAATAACAACTGTAGACCTCCAGCTAGGTTTCAGCTGTAACATGAACCAACCCCATTCAAAGCACCTGAGAGATAACTTTCAGCTATGTTGTAATCAGCACCATCAATAAGCTTCAACAAGGTGGAACCACTTTTAAGCTGGAAATCAGTTTCCACTTTTTATGATGCCATTTTAATCTTTGTCAATACCAACCACGAGGTCCCATTATGACATTTTTGGGATTGTTTTTCCAACCATCTCGTCATCATTTCCATCGACTCGCAGATGAAAGATAGGTTATGGCCTTCAGGATTTTTGTCCAGCTGACCGCTTTGTTACCGTCTGCACGTACAATTTATTACAGTTCAGCTTTACTGATTCACAAATATAGTCACAAGTTACATTATTAATGTTTGCTAACTGAATTTGTTACGTTTCTACTTCAGCATAATAATGATACTACTGTTGCTACTGTTTAAAAATAAATGTAATCTCAGTGAATTTGGATGATTTGTAAAGTCAGACCTTAGTTTACAGAAAGAGGGAAAAGCATTATCTACATAACCATAATAAGACAAAGCTATACAGGCTGTATATGAAAGATGGAAGTTCTCACCATGATATCACCCACTGAAGACACTTCAGAAGCTTTTTGGCTCCATCTTGGATTTAAGAGACAGATCTGATCGTATTTTAGTGAGGCTGGAGTGCTAAGCTAGCAGCTAATGTTGGCTAGCTGGTAAGGCTATAGTTACAGTAAGGACAATAGTGGTTAGAGACCATGGCATGCTACAATTTTATTGCAACTGTGTACAGTAAACTTTGTAGTTTTGAAAGTCTTCACACCAAGTCTATGAAAACTCAGTCAATTGTTTTCTTCAAAGTGACTTTGCTGCTTTAAAGTTGGTGATAAAATGGCAATAAGATGAAGTCAGTCTGCTGAATAAGGTCAAGTAAATAATTACACGCAGTGTGTTTATGATAATAAGGAAAATTGCTGTCATTCGTTGCTAATCTGTTGCAGTCTACACATTCAACAGAAGTTCGCATAAATTACTTATATTCATAGTCCAGTCAGAACCTCACAGATATAAGACAGAAATTCTGAAATTCCTTCACAAATAGTGATGTAGTTGTCTCTTGTCTTTAATTCTAACGTTGTGCTTGATTGTATAGGCACAGTGCACAGATATCAACTAATTAGTGCTTTGTAACATGCAAATAAAATACCAGACTTTAACTCATCACAAGCGTGGACTTGGAGAGTTTGTATCACTTAGCTGGTCAAATAATTTCATCATAAAGCTACAAAAGGCAGAAACACCACAAACACAGTCAAGACTTCCAGTTCAGTGACTTTAATTAGCTGAGGTGAAGCCTAGCAGACAGATTAGCAACCTAGCCTGCATCCACCTGTCACTCAAACCAGTCTCACCCATAATAATGCATAATTTTAAGCCTTGACTAAATTTAAATTGCTGATTCATAATAAAAATTTCACTCCACAATAAAGTTTTTGTGAAGAGGTAAATTATCTGCAGAGCCAACAACTGGGCTGTAAACATGTTTATTTTTACAGAAAGTTGTTCAGTTTAACATGAACTTACTGCAGTCTGCCTCAAGTGGCTGTTTGACGAACTGCACCTTTTGACACTTCAACTTTCTTTTATTTTTCAGTGCTATGCAGCTGCCTGTCACTAAAAGATATTATTAAAGATTCTTCAGATCAGGACTACAAATCAGATACTTGATTTGTAGTTTTAGTCTGGCCACATCCTTACTCCATAATAGGACTTGTGAGGTACCAGCACCTCTGTTTATGAGTCTGGTTTTTGAATTTTAGTTTTTACTTGCTCGAAGGATAAATTCATGTATGAATTTAATCTATTTTCCCTTCATCTTGGCCGCTCCCTTGGACAGCTCATGATAAATGGCCCAAATATGATAACCAGTATGAAAACCTTGAACCCTGAACATGAATCTTTTCATCTCCTTTCCATTTAATTTTGTTTGTTTGTTTGTTTACATCCCCACGTCCTACCTTGTGTTCAACATTTCTGTTTTTATCTACTTGTGCTGAAATTAGTCTCCTTTGTGTAATCGACAGACGCTCTGTTCCCAGAATGGCCTCCACAGAGAGCCGGACTGAAGAGAATCCATACGACTTCAGACATCTACTGAGGAAGACCTCGCAGAGACAAAGGCTGATCAAACATTACTGAATACAGGAAGTGACTTTTGGCTGTTCGGGACTTGATCGGTCGGGATCGCTGATCGCACCGTGTGGCAGTTTGTCCTGCTAACAACAGCACATGTTTCATTTATTTTATTGATCTTCAGACACATTGTACAACAGTTTGGGTAGGAAATGAAACTCCTCTGGACTTAACTGTATTGATTTCCATACATACAGTGAACACAGAGTACAGTCAATGTAAATAACAAGATGTCATACTTTTAAACTTGCTGTAAAATAAGGTTTTATTTATGAGACCAACAGTCTAGTTACTGGTATTCTGTATTTCCAATGTTTTTTCTTCGATATCTTTATTTTCTTTCAAAAAATTTGCAGGTTGTGCTCTTAAAACTTTGCATTTCAAGTCATTCCGAAGTCTAATCAGCTTCATATTGTGAAGAATGTACATTATTTTATCTGCTCAAATGTTCAGTTTGTTCACTTAAACAAAAAAATATATTAAATTCCTCGTCCCATTTCATTATTTTCAGTTCGTTGCTCTCAAATTAGCCGAAATCGCAAGCTTGTCATAACCATGCAAAATGAATAACGTAGAAGGAAAAATGCAAAGACATTCAGTGTTTCATTGCCTGTGTATATAAAGTACATCAATTCCTCACATTATCCCCCATCCCACGTTATTGTTGCTTTGTGCGCAATAATCACTACATTTGAAATAGCATTCACTCAAATGACAGCCTTTGATTCTTGTGAATATTTGGTGGAAAAGTGAGAAGGACAGAATGTTTTTTATTTATGTATTTATTTGAATATTGATGCCAGATTCAACCTCTGACCTTTATGTGACATTTTTGAAAGAGAAGCCCCCCTTGGGGGCTGTTAGTGAATTCCCAGCTACATGTTGACTACACACAGTGCACAGTGGCACAAAAACACGTAGGGCTGAAGAAATCCTGACAAAATGCAGACTACGGGAGAAAAACTGTTACAGCTTCCTCCACACACAGGATTCACAGACAAATGATTTAAAATAAAGAAATATTACAAAATGTTACACCAAGTTTGAACAAAGAATAAAACTCGGAAATGACACAATAGAGTGAGTGATCTCATAATACACTGAGTGTGGGTTTATATATATATATATATATATACATACACATATTTTAAAGGGTTCAGTTTATGTTAATGAGTCTTTTTGGGTATTAGATAACTGTTGACCAGTGCATTTATAAATCACGGCAGATGAGGCTCAGTGTCGCTTTGATGCCTGCAGGGTTAATTTACACTAATTCGTGGAGACAGAAGGTGACAGTGTTGGACTTCCACGTGGTGATTTGTAACTAGATATTGTAAGTAACATAAAATGTTATTTCTGTAGCACCTTTGCAGACAAACACACACTGCTTCACAACACAATACCAGAGCAAAGAAAAACAGAGTTAATATTGTTTTTAACTATTTCCATTTGTTTTCCTCCTTGTATCCGGATATTTTGACGCAGTTAAACTACAGATTTACCGGCTTAACTTTATTTTGGATGGGGTGGGTGGAGGGGGGGCGGTCTCAAAATAAGAGGGGAAAAAACACTTTGTGAGTAAAGAAAATAAAGCATGCCCCTCTCTCAGTAATAAATATTTTCCGAGTAACGCGCCCCTGGAGTGAGCGGAGAGAGGAGGGACCCACGAGCACTCTGTGCATTTGAACCGAGTCCCCTCTCCGCCCCGCTGTCTCCTCCACCGGAGGCTGGCAATTAGAGGTCTGAAGAAATAGGTCTGCGATTGCTGGGCAGATGAATTAGTTGGCGTTCAGTGTCTGTATGGAGGGTAAGTTCTGTGCGCAGGGGGCCAAAAATGTCGGGGATGTATGGAGTCACGACGCACGACGCAGCGCGGCTCGTCATGACCTGAAGTGAATCACGACGGGATTGCTTTAGTGACGTGAAATTTAGGTTGGCTGCAATTAGGCATGGCTTGTGCGCCGCATATTTACCACCAGCTGTAGCCTCATAGCTGCTTTTTTCCCCCCCCCTCCACCATTTTCATCACCATTTTCTTTTTGCTTATTGTTTTTCTCTGAGTCATTTTTTATATAATGTAGCAGCTTTGCATCAAAAGACATTTCACTACATCCGGAACTTGCGCAAACTATCTTGCGCTGTATTGCATTTTTCCCCCTATTAAGTAAAGAGCGTGGCTGCTCTGCGCTGGTCAAGTGTTTGCGGATTTCTTTCTGGACACGGCGCTTCATGCTTCGTGCACCTGTGGACGCCTGCAAAGGAGGAAGCGAGGACGCCTTTTGTGATTTCTTTTATTTTTTTTTACCCACCCCACGCTCACACACGCACATACGAGGGTCGGTTTATTTGTAGTGTCTTTCCAGCGAATTAAAGCGTCTGTCGGATGCACGGCTGGATTTCAAGCAGTCTGAAAGGTCTGGTCAGATTCAGCACCACATCGGCTCTGAACAGCTCCCGGTCGTCGCGTGTGGATGGGCTCTGTCGTTCTCCGCGCCTCCTGCAGCTCCTAACTACCGGCAACAATGGCATCACACGGGTTCTGGTCTCTTGGCGGAGATAATGCGGGGGCCAATACCGGGAGTCAGAGCCCGAGTACGCGTGAGTGGCTTTTTGTCTTCAAACCACCTCCTGATGGACCGGGCGCAGTAATTCCTGAGCGTTGTCTCAAGCCAGTGCCCTGCATTCACCGAACCACCAGACAGGCCTTATAATAGGCAACAATCCTGCTTTCTTTTTTTTCTTTTTGCTTCTTTCTTTCTTATTTTTCTCCACATGAGACATTTTTCGTGTATCTAAAGAGCTGTTTTATTCCAAGTTGCATGGCGCATTTTGTGTTTCCCTAAACTTGGACTGAAGCTGAAGCCAGCACATCCCTTATCTGATTTATCCCACTTCTCTCTTTCAGCCAGGGCTTGGTGCCAAGCAGCGGCCCAGAAATTATCCGGAGGAATTGGATCGAAATTATGTGGTATGTTGGGGAAGGAGCGGGGGTGGGGGTGGAGACGGAGGGGAAGCTATTTTTAGGCAAACCTGCCAGCTATTTCCATCATCCAACTGTCTGGCCCTAGAGTAATAAAAATATATATTTCGATGCTCTTTTTTTGTGGGTTTCCAAAGCGCTGCTAAATGTCGGGGAGGTGGAGAAACCCGCCGAGCCGGGCGCCAAGCAGCCGCCCCAGACGGCTGCAGGAACCTGCGGCTGCAACAAATCCTGCAACTGCACCAAAGCTGCTGTGGGCTTCTCCGACCTCTATTCAACAGGTACAAAAGTGCACTGTGAAGCTGGATTAATTTTAAGATTTATTTTCTTCCCCGAGTCCAAACTTGGCTTTGCATTGAGCAGTTTTCACTGTGCGAAGTAGGCTAGAAAATAGACATTGTTTTTATGCAATATTTGTATATAATCATCTTAACTATAAAAGGAAATAATCTCAAAATGCGTATCAAATATTTGCATCTGATCGCACAAACTCCTGAGAAATTATTGGCTGAAGTTATCCGCTTTAATCTCAATTTATAAAATAACACATTGTGTATTGGATGAATAGTTTTGTCCATCATTTTCATTTTTTCACCACATTCTGAGAGAGGAGTTATGTTGGTCTGTTCTCCTCAAAGAGGGGCTATTTCCGAGAGGTCACCTTCACCAGAATCAGGTGTTGAGCGCAAAACACGAGATTTTCGTATAAAGCAGAATCAGTGTTCGGACGTGGAAACAATATAAAATATTTATTTGTATGGAGGAAAAATTCAAAGACAAAAAAATAAATAAAACTTTGACTCGTGTAAATGTGAATCTTAATATTGCGTGGAAGCATTTTTTGCACACATTCCTCCGTCCTCAAATAAAAATCACAAAATGTCTCCACTGTAATCCACCCCCCCTCTCGCAGACCTGTTACCGGCCACGGACGGTGATACCAAAACGATGACCTTCCTGCAGGAAGTTGTGGATATTTTACTGGCCTACATAGTGGAGTCTTTCGACCGGGAAACGAAAGTTATTGATTTTCATTATCCGAACGAGCTGCTTCAGATGAACAACTGGGAGCTGCAGGACGAACCTGCGACTCTGGACGACATCTTGATCAGCTGTCGCGCTACATTGAAATACGCCATCAAAACAGGTGGGCCTGGGTCTGATTTTATTGCATGCATGCAAATCAATAAATTCACTTTTTAATATACATATATGTTTATTTAAAAAAATGCTTCGGAGTGTTGGAAGAAATTTCCCCCCCAGGCTGTATCATCACACGCAGGCCTGAATCCCGGCCTTTCGCTCATCTTTGTGTGAAATCTGCCAAAATTCCAATATTTACGCATATAAATGGCAAATTAAAAACATGTTTTGACAATAAAATAAAAAGAAAAGCTATATAAATTACAGAGAGCCACTGTGAAAATTATGTTACACCCTACAAATTATTTAAAACTCGAGTTACTGCAAAACTAAACTGGAAACACGAAAGCGGTAAGCTTAAAAAACCGACCCGGAAAGAGAGAGGCAAACAAAGAAAACGTCTTTAACGTGTTCCGGGTTTAATAAATAATTAAATAAAATGATAAATGATGCCTATAAAGCATCAACACAGTTGTCCTCCTTTTCCTCCTCCTGACCACCAGACCGATAAATGCAGTGACGCAGTAAATCTGGTTCACCAAGTAGGAGATAATAGGCTAATAACCAGGCTTCATAGGCCAAGTCCATTATTCTCCCCTGAGTGACACACGCAGGGGGGGATTTACAGCAACGCCACAGGACAGATTTCAGCCTCCAAAAAAAAAAGAAAAAGAAAAACTGAAAAAATAGTTTATGGTGGTGATGAATATTTAACAACCTTAAAAACAATTAAAATCACACTGTAATGCGGATATAAGCAAAGATGTGAGGATTTCAATCATTTATTGTAATCATTTATCAGCAATTTTCCTCTGCTACGAGAAAAATGTTTATTATTATTATTTAGGAATTATATGGTGTTGAGAAGGACATGCACCAGATTTATAAGTACAGTTATATCTTCCTTCCTTTGTTTTTTTTTTCTTTTTTTTTTTTCTTGATCACCCCCATAAATTACTCTTTATTTTAACGCCCGTGTTTATGACGCACACTGAGATCTGATCACGTGTCAGTGCTGTAACATGGTTTGTGTGTTTACCTTTTACATTACACCAAATGTTTTCATCATTTGGTGTTTTCATTCACGTGTTTTTTTTTTAAGTTGACTCTGCAGCTACAATTCTAACCCGCAATTAAAGCGCTCAGGAGATGACAGCTTCTGCTCGCTAAGGAAAACCTTAAAATTGCAGCCATTTCACACTCCTCCTCTTTGCCTTTTCCATCCTCTGCTCCTTTCCTGTCAGCCCACCCCAGGTACTTCAATCAGCTCTCCACGGGATTAGACATGGTCGGACTTGCAGCCGATTGGCTAACATCCACCGCCAACACCAATATGTAAGTATGTGGTCTGCTTCATCGCGATTTTAAGCGGTGATAATGATAATGACAATGGATTCCATTTCCGGACCATCCGCGTGCAGTCTGCTCTGCGTCTGCATGGCCTGATAGCCCCCCCCCCACGCACACACACACACACACACTCAGTCATGGCGAATGAAAAGGGCTGAGGCCCCCACCCCTCAGCCCCCCACAAGGCTCCCCCCTCTCCCCCTCAGCCTTTTATCCCTCCCCTTCACCTCTGATCCTCCTGGGGATTCGAGAGGAGAAAATTAGCTCTGAAATTAAATTCAGACTAATCTGGAGCTAATTTCACATGTGTGTTTTGGGGGAGATAAACTCTTTTGGCAACTGTGAGGAAATGAAAAGTAAACCTGCTGTTTACAGTGGAGGGAGGTTCAAATGAATACAGCCAGTATCTTAATACAAAAATATATTTATAAATATATATAGAAATATTAGGGAGCACACAACAGAGATGCAAGTTTTAAATAGGAGCAGGATGATGAAAATGTGGGAGTTCAAAATATTAAAGGAGTGCATTTTGTCAGTAAAATTTTGGGTGTTTGGCTTGAAAAAAATATTTTCATGTGCATTTAAGTGTTTCTATATAAATGGAAAAAACTTCAGAATGCATCAGAGCTGTTAAAATGTGTACACACGATTGACAGTAATTCTGCACTTCTTCAAAAGTGAAGCCAGAAACCTCCAGAAAACCTCAGAATCTGAGCATTTTTTAAATGAACCTCTGCACAGGCCAACGACAACCCTCCTTTCCTGAAACGTCCAAACTTCAGATTTTTAAAAAATAATGTCCGTTTAATGGCAGCTTTTTATTTGTTGATGAGTCACGATGGCACCGTGCTCCTGTAACGAGCGCCATGTGATGCGTCTTGTGTAACGTGCAGGTTCACCTATGAGGTGGCTCCTGTCTTTGTGCTGCTGGAGTACGTCACTCTGAAGAAGATGAGGGAGATCATTGGCTGGCCGGATGGGCGAGGAGATGGCATTTTTTCTCCTGGTATGTTTGCATGGAAGGTGGCGCAGAGCGCTCTGACACCCCTCTGTTTGACTGGAGATGGAACTGGCTGTGTGTGTGTGTGTGTGTGTGTGTGTGTGTGTGTGTTGTAACGTGTCAATTTGCATTTTGATGATATAAATGGAACGTGTTTCAAAGCCAATTAGCATAAAATAATTTTCAGTTTAAGCCCCCTCACCCACCCCAATCTTTAATTTCTCCCATGCACTTCATAATGAGAGGCAATCATCGGAGAATTTACTGACAAAGCCTGTGATTGGCTGTGACATTGTGGACAGCGAGATGCAATTTTGGATGCTTTGTCATTTCTTGATATGCTCTTGATAAACAAAAGTTTGTTTTACATGAACATGGACATCTTGAAACAATGTAGCAGCCTACTTTTTTTATCAGTAGTTTATTGGCTTACACATTTACCTAACAAGCAAAAGATTTGTGGTTCAATCCAATGAGAAGACAGATTCCTTTGGGGTTGTGTCAGTAAACATGCAGAGCTATCTACTGTGGCAGCTCCTTGAGAATAAGGGAGCAATCGTTTAGAAACCCTGCATCACTCCCTGGAGACACGTCCCTAACTCAATCCTGTCTGTCCTCCAGGTGGTGCTATTTCTAACATGTACGCCATGCTGCTGGCCCGCTTCAAGATGTTCCCTGAGGTGAAAGAGAAGGGAATGTCATCCGTTCCCAGACTGGTGGCCTTCACATCCGAACATGTAGGCATCCGTGTTTAAAATCCGCTCGATTATTTCCTCACGGCATCGTCAGTGTGTGTCTGCTTGACTCAAACGGTGAACACTGAACACTATTTGGACATTTCTTTAAGTCAAATGTCAAAAAATGTATCTTTCAGCTGCTAGAATAACACAAAAAAGATCTCATGGTAACTGTGGCTGTGCTTGATGTGTGACTACGTGTCACTTTAACTCCACCGCTGCTGATAAAAAGCTGACATTATGCGCGTCGCATGCAGAAGGACACGAGGTGACTGGTGTGCCTGTCACCTTCATCTTTAGAGGACAGCTGAAAGATGCTGTGAGGAAAAAAGCAATGAAATTACAAACAAATCGGTCATAAGACGTACATATTTACGGATCCGGTCACTTATTATCTTTTTTCCCCCCTTGTCTTCAACTCTTAGAGCCATTTTTCAATCAAAAAGGGTGCAGCAGCTCTCGGCATTGGGACCGAAAGCGTGATCTGCATCAAAGCAGATCAAAGGTAAAACTGGCTTCAGTCGTGCATCATACTTCAGTTAAACCATGAGGCATATTCATTGTTTTTGATGTTAAAAACACTCGATATAGAAACAGTTATTATTGTATTATTGTGGAGAAACACTACAGCCTTCTAATCCTCACAAACTTGTTTTACCCAAACCAATAAGGCCTAAAAACCTGATAATGTTCACAAGTAACAGTAAAAATGTGTCACTCAAATTTATATTTCATCTTGTGACCCTTTAAAAGAAGTCCAAACCCTAGACTGGAAAACACTCAATGATGTGTAACTACAATACTTAACAATGATTCATGACTATTTGTAACCTTATAATATGATATGAAATCCTTTATATATTACTGCTTATAGTTGTACTTAAAGGGACAGTTCCTCCCAAAATTACATTTACATTGTTTTCTCCCTCTCATCTGTGTTTCGCTTTATCCATCTGATCTGTTTTGTGCTCAGTTTTGGAGAGATGTCCACGTCTTGAATCTAATGGAACTCTCCTCGAGGCGTTAAGAGCATCAGAGTATCAGCATTGTCTCTTTCAAGTAATCGTGAATAGGTCAACCGAATAACCTACAAAACTGTTTCCATTGCTCACATTCCCCAACCAACGGAAGTAGAAGCTAACATTAAACATTAAAGTCAAGAGAGGTGACATTAATGTTTACAGCGTGCCTGGAAGAAAATGGATGAGCGGGTGGACTTTGGCTTGTATAGTCGCACTGTGAGCTTTATGGACGGGCTCTGGGGGTCCAAGCCCATACATAAAGGTCACTGTGCCCCCTAAGCTGAATTCTACTGGCATTTAGAACTAAAAGTAAAATTAAGCAATAAAATTTGGCAATAAAAATGTTTAATACCTCAAATGTTGTAGTAACAATTACGCCAGTGTTAATTATTAGGTTAAATACCAGAGTAAGTCAAGTCTTATGCCTCCCTGTCAAAGTTAGTTGCCCATCCACTCCATGTGCTCTGGTGCCGACCCTGTCCTGTCCCTTTAAGTAGAATTTCAAATGCAATACTTGCACTTATATTTTCTGTATTTCTGTTCCTGTGCTGCCTTTTGTTTTTAAGGTAGAAGGCCTTCTTTGCCCACTGACAGTATGACAAACAACTTTAAAGCCAACTAAAGCTTGTTTTCCCTTTGCAGCGGTAAATTGATCCCAGCTGACCTTGAGAGGCGAATACTGGAGGCAAAACAGAAGGTAAGATGATGTACATTTATTACCCTGCTATAAATAGACAGATATGACTTCATACAGTTTGGATTTTATGGGGTGCACTCGACTGAAACTGCAGGGATGATGAGGGAAATTTGGGAACATATTGTAACAACATAACGGCCTCATATGCAGTATTTTGGTTGCTCTTGTGCAGGGTTTTGTACCTTTCTTCGTAAGTGCGACTGCTGGGACAACAGTGTACGGAGCTTTTGACCCCCTCATTGCCATTTCTGACATTTGCAAAAAGTACAACATCTGGATGCACGTGGATGTGAGTAAAGCAAGTTTCTTCCTGATTTATTTAAAGTGTCATATTGACCTTTCACATGTGGGATTTTTGGAGTGTTTGTGCACAAGAGGGATTTTAATGGAGGCATACACAGAAGCAAAGAGCTCACCTCTGAGTTTGACAAATCTATTATGTCTGTCTCGCCTCTAACTGCTTGCGGTTGACCCAGATAGAGAGCGCGCCATTTCCTATCTAACACTGGAGATTAGAAAAACTGGAACAGAGGCTGTAAATCATCTCCTCCCCTGACTTTACCATCATGGGCCGTCTCACTGAAGGAACTCTATCTCTTAATGAAAGTGATTTAGTCCTGACAGGGGGACACCTCTATTAAGAGCAATAAATGGCCTTGTCTGTCATCCCTCAACTAGCTGAGATGGGTAAAAAAAAGCACGCACGCATGCACACATGCACACACACACACACATTGTGATTGTTAATCATTTTCATTGGTTTATCTCCTAAATTTTCTAGCTACAGCTCCCAGAAAGACATATACTCACTTATTAATACACTTTATGTGGTACACCTTTGGCCCCCTTTTTGCCCTCAGGTCTGCCTTAATTCTTCCAAACATAGATTTAGCGAGGTGCTGGACACGCTCCTCAGGGGTGTTGGTCCCTTTTGACATCACACCATTGCACAGTTGCTGCAGATTTGTTGTCTCGACATCCATGCTGCTAATTTCCCATTTCACTCCATCCCAGAGGTCCCTATTAGATTGAGATCTGGTGACAAAAAGTCAAAGTTGTGCATTCAGAGATGCTCTGCTTCATACTTTGGTTATAACGAATAATTATTAGAGTTACTCTTGCCTTCGTATCTGCAGTGTGGCCATTCTGTTAAGACCTCTGACATCAGTACGACATTTTCACCCTGACAACAGCCACACACCGGATATTTTTGCTTTTTCAGGCCATTCTCTTTAAACCTTAGAAATGGTTGTGTAAGAAAATCCTGATAAAACAGCAGTTTCTGAATTACTCAGTCTGACTCCAACAACCATCCCACATCAGTTAAATCACCTTTCTTCCCCATTTTGATGCTCAGTTTGAGATTCAGCAGGTCGTCTTGACCATGTCAGTGTCCATGACCACATCACTCAGATGTTGCCATGTGATTGGCTGATTAGATATATTCATTAGGAAGCACTTGAACAGATGCAGTGTATATATTCATAGACAAAACAGTGATATTAAAGTGTACTAATACTACTACTGTGTGTGTGTGTGTGTGTGTGTGTGTGTGTGTGTGTGTGTGTGTGTGTGTGTGTGTGTGTGTAGGTGTGTGTGTGTGTGTGTGTGTCACAAAAATAGTCCCTGTTGTGTTTTTAAATCTTAAATATTAAATGAGGTTGGGCTAGTTGGCAGAACTTCTACAGAAATCAAAGGCTTTAGTTCTGGAGTGTTAAACATGTGGCCAGGGCCAAAATTGGCCCACCCAGGTGTCTAATCAGGCATTGTAGATGGCTTTGCAAAATAGGAAAAATGCAGGGGAGCTTGGCATACATGTTGGAGTATTTACTGTGTGAGTGATGAAGTCAGTAGTACACAAACCATTAAATGACAGGAAATCAGATAGAAATTTTTTTACAGTAAAAAAAAAACCCATTTTCTATTAATTAAAACAGCAATTCTTTTTTTTAACTTATGGCACAAAGTTCGGGTAATGAGCTGCCAGTATGATGTCTGTCTTTTTGTGCTCAGACTTAATTTTTGAAAGTTTAACCGCAAGGAGCAGTGCTGATGTTTTTTTATTTACTACAGTAGTACTTCTTTGTATTGTGGAAAGACTGAGACAGTTCATTTTTCTTAAGACATGTCAGGATTTCACCATCAGTTTTATACATGGATGGTTTATTAAATGTGGATGCTAATGTCTTTCATCTCTTCGTGTTTCAGGGAGCATGGGGAGGAAGTCTGCTCATGTCCAGGAGACACAGGTGGAAGCTGGACGGAGTTGAGAGGCAAGTAACTGTTTTATGTGGTTTGGCCCCAAATGGGCAAATATTATAAGCTAATGAGCATTTCATATAACGTTGAATGATGGTTGGTTCTTTTTGTTTTGTTTTTTTAAACTGCAGGGCCAATTCAGTCACATGGAATCCACACAAAATGATGTCCGTCCCTCTGCAGTGTTCTGCCCTGCTGGTCAGAGAGGAGGTAGGCCTCAATTTCTCAGCCCCATGCTGCGTATTCCTGCTTTTGTTTATTGAGGTGATTCTGTAAATGCTCTGGCTCTCACTTCACAGGGTCTTATGCAGAACTGCAACCAGATGCACGCCTGCTACCTATTCCAGCAGGACAAACACTACGATCTTTCTTACGACACCGGAGACAAGGCGCTGCAGTGTGGACGTCATGTGGACATCTTCAAGCTGTGGCTCATGTGGAGAGCTAAGGTAATATAAATATAAATATAAAGTTTGATGATTGTAAGCAGCTATTAATAGGGTATAAATAATAATATGCTAGAACACTATAATCAATGAAGATTGTTGTACTGTCTGCAAAAATGTATATATTTGGCAGCATGGGTCTGTTCTGGGACCTCCTTGGCCTTCTGCATTGTTACATGGAAAGCTAGAGGCAGGGAGAGCAGCAGCAAGACCTCACCTTTGATTGATAAAGTGATGGCATGCTGCTACAGAGCAGAAATCAATAACAATAGCCGTACTATTCAGTCAGACACAGCTAGAAAAGGAAGAGCTGTGGATCCAGATGTGTTGCAAAGCAGCTTGCAGATTTAAGAATGTTAAACTGTCTTAAAAAGTGCATCTTGTGCAAGATTTGTCAGTCTAATGGTTAGAAGAGTATCAGATGAACCATCAGCTGATGCTGGCTGTCATTAAGCTAATCCAGCTGTTGTCAGACTGTTGCAAATGCTTTCTCTCTTTTCAGTTAATTAAGCTGCTTCCCCTTGTTTCACTTTTCATTTTCGTTTTGGCTCTGCTATATTATATTAATGCATTTTTAAAAAATTGCTTATGCATAGATTATATATGAAAGCTTCTCAAAATTTCAGTCATTTACTCTTCTAAGAAAATGTGTCAAAACTCAGAGAAAAACTTTGTGAGTTATTAAGTCAAAATTAAAAATAAAAACCTGAAATTTTGAATTATGGATGTCAAAAAAATTAAATGACGGAAACTGAGTTTAACTTCGGAGAAGAAGACAAACTCTGAGATCCTACAGCAACTTCTAAATGTCTTTTATTTGTTTGTTGTCATTTTAAAATTGCTTTTATACTTTAATCTATATACTAATATATATTAATTTTGTATTTATTTATTGTTTGAAAGTGTCTTGTGTCGTGGATATGTGACATCAGGTGGGGGAAAAACACCACTTTTGAGTTTTATGGACCAAATAAGATGCCACCCTGGTTTTCTGCTGGACACGCCCCATTTCCAGGGACCAGATGACCAGATTTAAATCAAATTTTCAAATATTCAACCTATCCTTGTTGGTCCCTCATTGGCTAAAATGCATTTGGCTGCATATGTAACATGTTTTAGATTGACCCTGATGAAGCCCAAAGCCAAATGTTCTCTATACTATATTATAAATTTATATACTGCTGTGGCATTTGAACAATTGCAGATAAACATCTTTTCTTTGACAGGGCACCATTGGGTTCGAGGCTCAGATTGACAAGTGTCTGGAGCTGTCCGAGTACCTCTACAACAAGATTAAAGACAGGGAAGGATACGAGATGGTCTTTGATGGCAAAGTATGTTCACATTCATCTTTCATTCTCTCTAAAGGATAATTCATCTGCAGTCACACAATCATGTAAAAGTAGCTGACATTAACCCATGTTGCTCCTTTTTCCTCAGTGTCATTATTGCTGACTTGATTTCCATGCAGAGTGTTCTGGCTTTGAGTTGGATGAATGCCATTTTTACCTCCAGATGCCAGTGTAATGTGCTGCTATTATGTTTAATGAATAGCATAACGGCCCATAATTGCTCATATGCATATGAATAGCGTGGTGTCTGAAATATCCTGCACTAAACTGAAGTACAACACAAACATATGTGGGTATGAAGAAAACTCTCTTATGAAAGGGGTGCTTGGACACATGGGGTAATTTATTATGAAAGCTCTTTAATGTTTCAAGCCTTATTGTTTTCCTGCTGAGCCCCAAAAAGGCTATGAGCATCATAACCCAGAGGGGGATGAGAAAAAGCCAAGTCCTCTGGGCAATGGCCCAGGTGCTCACTTGTCTGTGCCTTCCATTGAGCCATTACATCAATCTGATGTTGAATATACTACAGCCAAACCAGCCCAGCTGTATAAATGAGGCTGGTGTGCATGGTTAGTCAGCTGTTGGTAATGAATGCCCTTCCGCTCTTATGCAGACAGGCAGGCAGGGAGTTCTTGCAGGGATTCGGGTGCCAGAAACTAGTACTGTGAGGAGCTTTCAGACATCTAGTGACAGAAGGCACGCTACCTGTCCGATGCTGTGAACTCATATTGGATTGTTGCTCTGGGATGCAAATCAGCATTTTCATTCAAAATCAGTTTGGCTTAGGATACAAGCATTTTAATGTCATAAGATTTCTGCAGGATTTTAGGCATGAATAGCTTTGAATTCTACAAAACGGTTGTATACCATGTTTAAACTGCGTGTATAAAGGTGTAGGTATATGCAATACGCACACAGACTGTATATATAAAAGATGAATCCTTAATTTTCAGAATTGGTTAGTGCTAAATTATATCACCTCTGCTGTCTGGCCCTGCCTACTATATTTTTTTACTTTGCCATATATAATTAAATTCATAATTCGCCATTAAATAAAAAAGTAGAACATATTCTACACCAGGGTCATTTTGAAGTTTTAAAGATGTGCACACCAAGACCTGCTCTACAATTTAATGGGCTTATGAATAATCATTACTCTCATGAACGCCAAGATAAATCAGCATTTTTTTTATTATTATTTTTATACAACTGCACTCAGTCGCTGTTTGTTTTTCCTCAGTTTATTCCTCTGATATCTTGTGGTCTGTGTGTCCCCTCAGCCTCAGCACACCAACGTCTGCTTCTGGTACCTGCCGCCTGGCATCCGCTACATGGAGGACAAAGAGGAGAGAAAGAAACACCTGCACAAGGTGGGTACTCTCAGATAAGAAGTCTCACTGTAGTATCTCCCCAACACAACTTTCACGAGCCCCGTCATTCATATCCAGCTCGACTATCACACATCTTTCTAATTAGGGGCAGCTTATACTCAGGATTAAAATACTACTTTGCCCTGCACATGAGGAGAAAAAAATGGCAGCGGTCTTAAACAGGACACAGAGTACGGGTTAAAAAGAAGTGAGGCTTTTCAGCTGGCTAATGTGGTGGCCATTCAGAGGATACTACAGCAGCAGGGGCCTCATAATTGACAATCAGGACAAACAGATGGCGTTCATGTCTGCCATACAAAGACCACTTCTCTCTCTTTTCTCTCTCTTCCCGTTGACTAGAAATTGTTACCAGCTTCATCATTGCTCTGCAAATGCAGATGTTTCCCTTTGTTTTCTTTGAAAGATTACTTGAAAAAAACACCATGGTCATGCTTCACCGAGTAGACAGACTGACTGGACAGCTTTTCCACACTCTGACTCTGAGCCTGAGGGGTGACGTAATGCTGCCAGATTAGCACTTTGAGGAAGAGCTAAGAACTGAAGGAGCCCTCATCAGTTTCCACGTGTCTTAATGACATCCTCTAATGGATGAGGAGAATGGGAGGAACTGTTAAAAGATTGATTTGAAGGAAATCAGCACACAGTAAATTATTTTGCAGCAAGCACGCCAACTGCAGTGAGACACCTGCAAGACATTAGGAAAAAAATGACTGATTATGTGATGAGAGCTGTAGGGAAACAACTAACTAATCTAGCAGGCAGTAATCTGAAACTGAAGTCAACTTCCTCGAGAAGTTAGCTGAGTGTTAAAGCCTGTTTTGGTAATACCCACAGATTTATTAAAATTCTTGCACGATTATTCTGGGTTATATGAGCCACGGTTAACTTAAGCTCTTAAGCTAAAGCTGCACTGAAACTGTCACTTGAACTTGCTGGATCTCATCTGCATATCCTGAAGTTGGTCATGATGAAACCTTTTTATACAAATCCTCTAACCAACCAAGCCCTAAAAATGATATTCCAGAGACACAGACGCTAAGGAGTTTTCTCTCAGTGAGCCATCTAACAGGCCGAGCGTCGGTCAAAACGAGCACTGAGAGTTTCAGACATGAAATTGAATCTGTCGCCGCTCATCACTACAAAGAATCTACACCAGCATCGTGACTCTGCTGAGTACAAAATAAATGAGCATCACCCCTGGCTTCGCTCTTAGAGATAACCTCTCAGCGTGGCAGGAGCAGTAGTCATGGGGCTGTGCACCCAGCTGCTGTTACATTTAGCTGTCAGACCGATGGGGGGGTAAATGACCTACATGGTCTGTAGGTCTGATGAACCTGGGAAGAACTTTGACTTGTATAAACAAACAAGCACCCATTTAGATCCGATTACACGGAAAGAGAAGTAGTCAGGCAATACTCTCCCAAACTGTTCCTGCAATTTGAGTTAGACGACAGTTAACAACCATGTAAAATGTAAAAACACGAACTAAATGCTCATATAAATGAGATATTATCTGTGAAAAAAAGTAGTTCTGCAATCAAATCATTTAAAGTACTGAGAATAAAATATTATTTTCCTACATTTTTATTTTAAAAATTTAAAAATGCAAGTAAACAGTGATTACTTTTATTATATGCAGACACAAAATTTATGAGAAAATGTCAAGATCCTACAGTCGTCCCAGGGTTTGCTGAATTCTTGTTCTTTAATAGTTTTGCATTTCTTTTTTTTTTAGTTTTGTTTAGGTTTTGTTTTGCTCTTGAGCATTTTTAGCCTTTAGGTGTTATTATATTTGAGTTCTGTTTACTGTATGCATTATTGCAGCTTTATTTGCCCCATTGGTATTTCCCTTCATCTCCTCATCTCGTCCCATCTCTTCTGTTAAGTTCACTCAAGTTCTGTTTGTCCTTATTTGAATATATTTCCTGTTTTAGTTTTGTGGTTGTTTGTCTCTTGTGTTTTGCATTTAGTTTTATTTCCCCTTCAGCCTCGTTAGAAAATTAATAAACTGGTGTAGTAATCTGCACAAAATGAGTATGAGTTGACTTAAATAGAAGAAGGACACAAAATGACCATAAACAAACTCAAAACAAACACAAGGTCAGGATATAGTCTGAGGATATCCTTTCTCACATTTAACACTAAATCGAGGACAGTCCGCTTCAGGCCCGCTCTATTTATTGGAAATACTGTGTGCTGGTCTGGGTGTTTCTTGCTTAGAGCACGCAGGAGGTAAGACACGTAACGCTGTGAATTCACAGGATGCTTACCTGCTTACCTATTCTTTGTTAACATGGTTAACCTTGCAAAGCATCTAGCTGTATAGCTCACCATGTTTGTGAGGTAAGGTTGCGAGACTTTTTCATTTGCGCCCAATGGCCCATTTTGTCTCTGCCCTGACCTTCTGTGTATCTTTCACATATTTTATTTTCTCTTCCTGAAGGAACAGCAATTCATGCTGTATTTGTTGCATGTTGTCAGGTGGCTCCCGTCATAAAAGCCAGAATGATGGAGTACGGGACAACTATGGTGAGCTACCAGCCACAAGGGGACAAGGTCAACTTCTTTCGCATGGTGATCTCAAATCCTGCTGCTACCTTTGAGGACATCGACTTTCTTATTGAGGAGATTGAACGACTTGGCCAGGATCTATAAGACACATCTCTCCAAATCCTCTTGTACTTTTCCCCTTGACGGATGAATTGTTTGTCGTGAATGTACTGGTAAACTTATTTTCTTTTCTCTCAATCTTTCCTCCAAAGTCTCATATTTAAGAGTATATTTGAGAAAAAAGATCCGCAGATATATCCATATATTACGTATTGTAGCTTTGCCGTGGGCTGACTTGGTCCAAAGCTATGTAAAAGTGCTTCTGTCTGCTTCTCCTGTAGTGTAGTAGATCCCAGAGTAGTGTAAGTGACGTAACTTTAATGTAATTTTTGTGATATGAAATGCTTGTGCAATAAGTCGATGAGAAAGAGTTTATTTCTCAATCATTTCTCATTTGCCGAGTCCGTTGTTAAGTGCCAAACGTGGTTGTGTTCTATTGTAACTTTAAAGCATTTTAAACTTCTCGTTTAAAACAAAAATAGCACTTCACCTTACCTCAGCTTAATCAACTGCCTTTACATCTGCACATTATACTCAAAGCAGGACAGAACTCCTTCTCTTACCTGGTGTTGTTACACAGTGCCAGCACATGTTAAAGACATAACCCAGCCAGAGCAGACTGCATGATGGAAACGTGAAAACAGAGCAGTTCAAAGCATTTACAATCAAGCCAGTTCACCACCCATCACCTCTGCCTTTGATAGTTCAACCTGCAGCTCATGATGCTGCTCTGCTTATTGATTATTAAGACTTTTTTACTCTCTTTCTAATGTGTTTAGGCGATAAAGGCTTGTAAAACCCATGCCGCTGGACATTGTTGACTTGCTACATGAATACATCGAAATGGGATCCATTTCCATCCTTGCTGTATAATTAGCTTTGCTCCATATGTTAGAATGAAGAGCAGCACTTGAGCTATAATCCTTAAGTTTCCAGTGTATTGAACTGCATTGAATAGATTTCAGATTTTCTGCAGTAGTCATCAACTGTATTTGTGTCCTGTTACTGTTGCTATGTGTGGTAGTAGTACCAGTTGTTTTCCAAAGCATTTCACCTAACAACCTTATTTTTTCATTGCATATTTGACAGACTAACTGCTGAAAGCCAATCTGCTGCCTCCAGGGGCCATTACATACATGTATTCATTTCCTTGCACTGAGTAGCACACCAAGGTAGTAGTTGAGTAGACTTTTTTTCTCTTCTTGGAAAGGACACCAACTGTGCACATGACCAGACATGTCCAAGGGTCTACAGTTTGCTTTATGTAGGCTGTGTTGGGAACATTAGTTTAGTCCAAACAACATAATGAGTCTAATGTAAATTACTTCAAATTCTCTTAGAAGTCTTCTTCACTTCTTTACCTTGACCGCTTGACATTTTCATTTTAAAGGAGGACAAATTAGGTAATTGTTTGACTATTTTTATCACAACCCTGATGTTCCAATACAGCTCCCAAATTAAATTCATTGCTCAGTAAAGGTATACCCCAAATACGTAGGGTTACCCACTCCATCCGAACGAACAACTTCCTGCCAGCCTGCATCATTAATTCACCTCTTTGAGACTTGAAAAGGCGAAGACATACAAGGAAGCATGTTGAAATTAAGTCCTTGCCTTGTTTCTTTTGCACAACAGTATATGGGAAGTATGACCAATTGATCATTTAGGCAAAGTGCTACCAAGGTGCCCCAAAGGGCATCATAGCCCTGGCTTCACTGCATGCCCACTGCCATTTATATACAGGGAATTTGCAGTACTAAAGATTCACTATGAATGGATCTGTTATCTAACTTTGTGGATATTCCTTGTACAGAGAGTCTATGTCAACGTTTGGCAAAAATGCCTATATACTTTGTTTTATTTAAAATGTTACAAATGAATTGCTTTTTAGTGCTGGTTGCAGTGAACCTACTGGAACTTGGATGTTACAGGGTACATGGTGCATTGCCCAGGTGGCAGTTTAAGTCATATCCCCTTTTTTCGCCCCATCAGGTTCTTTAATTCCAGTACCATCTCTGGGCACTGCTCCCAAAGCTTTGTGGCACCAAATTGCCGCTAGCCTGCCAAACAAAACAGGACAGAAATCTTAAGGATTATAACTTTAAATATGAAAGAAAAGATTTTCTTTTTGTAGTCACGCTTTTGAATGAGCACTTACTGAAAGGTTGTGGATCTTAAGAAACCAAGAATTGGGCAATAATGGGGTATTGTTGGGATATAGGATCTTAACCAGATTTGCAGCTACTGTATACCTGACATTACTTGCACTAAATCACTGTTGGGAGGAGCCGCATCCCTTTGCATTGCAACTGAGATTTTGTCTTTCTGCATTCACAAGCAATATTTGAGTATGGGTCCAATATATATATCTATATATATATACATACGCATATATGTATCCTGCATAATATCAAAAGGATCAATAGTAAATGATAATCAAGTTTCCAGACCAAACCCATGGTAGTTTGCAAAAAACAAGAACAAAAAAAGAAACCTGGAGTAAAAGCAGGCTTATCGTAGGCGGGTTAGTTGGAATGTGAACCCTGATTTATCAGGCAGAGGTTCTGTAGCATTTTCATTAGAACAAGTTAGAAAAGCACAATTATAGCTCAACATGGTCGGTCAGTGAACAATCACTTTTGATCATAGACTGTAAATAGTATTTCAAGATGTCCTAAGTACATATCTTTGTGTATACATACGTGTATATAAGACATTTAACCAGAGACTATTTGTGAGGTAAAGTTCTTCATATTTTCTCTATCTCCAATATAGATTACCTGTATTTTCATCCAGTTTGTCCAAAAGGCTTTTTTCCTTGTGTGTATGTATGTTCGATACTTGATTTGTGACTTCTAGCTATTTCAAAGATGTGTTTCAGGGACTGGCTTTAAAGAAACTGATAGATTTTACTTTGAAATACTTCCAAGTCTTACTCAGAGACTCGGGTGTTTGGATTTTCAATGAATATGCAAAGCCATTTTGACTCTGAAGCCCTGTGTTTTTCGTGCACAAGTGATACTTGACGGTATGTGCCAACTGTGTACCTTAGTGTGTTTGTAAGTGTGTTGCCTTAGTATGAATTTTTCAGTATTGTCTAGTTTTCCTCCAAATGGGAGGTTGTGCACTTTAGAGTATACACATGATCAAATAACGTGCAATGTCCGATGGTTGTCCATAAGTTGATGTTTAAAAAAAATTCTACTACTCAAGATATGTAATTTAAGCTCTTTGGTCTGAATGTGCACTGAATCGAGGGTCTGCCAGAAATGAAAGGATTTATTTTTTTCTCAGTTTGTAGATATTGTAAAGCTTCTCCTTTAAATGTTTTACATCTCAACGGAGAGTTGCCTAAAGTTTCAAATTTTTACTTTCTGTTTCGCCCCAAACCAAAATTGGCTTCCACACTGTGACACAGACAGCATCTGATTTATTACAGCGACAATAAAATCTCACTTTGGTAGTCTCGGAAAGCCAGACACTTTGTTTCTCTTGCTGCTGCTGCTAGACTTGCTTCCTTTGCACGACATGCATGCGATGCCTTGCCTATCCAGCTTGTTTGATATACAGTCTCCTATATATCTATTTATATCTATCTCTCTCTCTATATATACATATATACAGTTTGTGTAGCTCCTGTAATTAGCTTTAGTGTCCGATGTATAGCTTAGCTTGTAGATTAGTGCTGTCGCTCTAGCCTTTACATGTGATCTCTGTGTCTTGAGCTTCCTGTAAAGTTTCTTTGTGCCGCCAGCATGCTAACCTCGCCTAGCATTGTACTCCTCTCCGCGCTTGATCTGACTTTCTCTATCCTCTGTCTTTCTGCTTGAAGACTGTCGCAGCTCTGAACGTAGCGTATTATATCTATATGTGTAGTCCCTCAGCATGTCTTTCTGAAAGCTCCTCTCTGCTCTGCGCCTGTACGACCTTTTTCTCTCTTTCTCTTCCGCTTCGCCCTCTGGTAGCAGTGACAACGTATCCTCGCGCTTTCCTCTGATGTTTCTCGGCTGCCCGCTGTCGTTCTGTTCGCGTGTCTGAGACAGTGTGTTGGCTTGTGTCATGGTGCCCACAGTGTCACCGTTTCTGATGTTTGTTTCACAAAGGCCCTTGACTCTGTGGGATGTATGCGAAATAAATTTATCTTAGACTTTAACAAATATATAAGGAAAAAATAGACCCTAGTTTCTTGCTTATGAGAAATATTGTTTGTTTATAAGAACAGTTAAAACTTCCAGTATTCAGAGTGCAGATCATTTCACTGAATATGGTGCAATTTTGAATCATACATTCTGCAAACTGCTGTGCTGGCTTTATCAAACGTTCATTTGTCCTGAACTATATGTTGCTCTTGGGAAAATAGAAATAAATATTGCCAAAACAAACAAAAAAGTGTGAGTCCCTGTTATTTTTACTCAAACCTACAGTTTTATGAGTATTCTCACTGCCATTGTAGCCTGCAGCACTAATGAGTCCTCAAACACTTGTGAATGGAGCCAAATGGCTAAAACATCTAAACCTGCTTTCAGACAAAAAGCTGTAAAATTTTACAATATACACTCAGGGCCACTTCATTAGCAACACTCTGTGGCAGCAACTCCGAATGTCACACATTTGGTGTATTTCAGAAACTGCTGATCTACTGGGATTTTCCCAGATTTCAGCAAATATGCCATCATCTGAAGTTCTCTGGGTGAAAATGCCGTATAGCAGCAGAAGACCACACTGGGTTCCTCTGGTCAGCTAAAAACCATCGTCTGAGTCTCGATTTCTTGGTAGTAAGATGAGAATATGAACACATGGATGCAACCTTGGACTATTATAATCCCGTGCTAGTGTTGTTCCTAAATCATCATAACAATGATCGTCCAGAATCAGCATTACAAGTAACCAATGACTTTCTCTGAACAGTCTGTGAAGGTTCGTAGTTTAAGGAGCTTGGAAAGAAAAGCATCTGGACTTCTTTGCTTGAAGATGGTTCACCTCTCATCTGAGAAGCTTCATCAGTTCTAAGGTCAAATGGTGGAGAGGCCCAGATTTAAGCCCTGTGGGAGTGTCCCTCACGAGCCAAGGTATGAAAATGGGTGTTGGTCACAATCAGACAAGGTTTCAGGTGAGCTCATTGTGAAACCTAGCCCTACCCTATCATGTGATTTCCTGAGGTCAGATGGCCCAGGATGTGAGTGGGCATTAAAGCATCTGGGAAGGGATCTCAAAACTGGATTATAGATGACAGACACTTGGTGTCGAAAGCCACCGCCTCTGTTCAAAGATGGTCATTCACAGTGGACAAAGATGGCTTCTTTCACTCCTCTTTCAAGCCATCTGTCTTCTCTGTCCAAAATGTGAACACTGGTGTCCTCAAAAGAGTGACCTTTGTCCTTTAGATGCAAATGGACAGCCAAGTCTTGTCCCGTCGAGGAGGCAAAATTTGACCTTAGAACTGAAAAAGCTTCTCGGATGAGAGGTGAAACATCTCCAAGCAACTCAGAGAAGTCCAGACGCTTTTCTTTCCAAGCTCCTTAGACTTAGCAGTCAGTTAGCATTAGCAAAGAATTTACATTAAAAAGAATTTAACGCTATTAAAACCTATCCTTAGCAAACTGACATGAGTAAAGTAAATCTGGCTGACAGCAAACCTAACTTGATAATCTATTTATTTCATTAGATACATTGATAAAGAAAATAATCAAAATGATTACCATGAACAAAGGCATATCTTTTGTTTTTTCCATGCAGCGCAAAGCTATGACATCACAACAATGCAACTGGTCAGTTGCAACTCTGTGTACCATTATCATGATACTGCAGGAACAATACCAACATAGCATGACGTTTGCATAATTAGAAATTTCTGATCCAGACCTAGAGTTTTCAGAGCTACCTTTTCACTCACCACCTTATGCTTGATAAAAGTTTATTTCGGACTCATATTGGCCAAAGCACAGTGTTACATGAACAGAAAACATTTAACGTGTTACATAAACTGGGGGGAAAGTCCTTGAATGGTTAAGTGGGACATAATAAGCGGCACTTTTACAGCACTACAAAGTAAAAATGGATCTGCAGTGTGAGTGGAGGACTGTTGGCATTTATGTAATCTCTTTCAGACCTTTACAGTCATGGTTTTTATTGCCTCTTGAGTTATAAAGTCAAAATGCAGTGCATGGACTCAGTTTTCAGACATCAAATGAATCCAAAAGGCAGCATTCTCATTGAATTTATAATACATTCCGATAATTAACTCTAAAACATACACAAGAGGGAAAAGAGGAATTTAGAACTCGAGTATTACATGTATCTCCACATGTATAAATACATTAACAAGCAGTCAGAGCAGATTAAAAACCCTTTTAATAATCAAATGTGCATAATAAAAATGATCTTATCCAATACATTTAAACACCAAAAACTATAGTGCAAATATGAACACCCTCTAATAATAATGCAAAGCAGCACTGTCACAGTTTCAATCTACAACAGCAGATCTCTCTCCAAGGCCATTGCTCTATTTTGCACTACATGTACTCCACATCGCTACTGTGGTCCATGAAAATTGGCTTGGTAAGTTTTGAATAAGCAAAAAAAAAAAAGTATTTCTGAGCATCTTCACTGGCAGGTTGCTCTCGTCCCTCTAGGTGGCACTGCCGCCTCACGATTTCCATCACAAGGAAGCCACAGGGAGTTTGTTTCTGCCACCAAAGCAGGCGTGTCCAGCAAATGTGGATGGAAATTCTTTTTTTTTTTTGGCAAATAAAAATTATTTTTCCTGTGTTGTCCCCACGAGTTGTTATTTTTACATTTGCGCTCATTCATTTCTGATTACAGCTTCCTTTTGAGTCCAAAGAAAAGAAGAAAAGATTTAAAAAGACATCCTGTGTAATGCGAAGGATTACCAGATGCTTTGCGTCACAGAAGTTTTTTAAAAAAAAATGATAAATTGTATTGACTGATGTCTCTCTCTGACCAATTTTCACCTCACAACCAGACACAGAAACACACTTTGTTTATTCGAGCGAATTAAAGTCCCGATAAGACAGAGATGCATAATTTAAACAAAACATCTGGGGAGCTCACTATCAGCTGGCTCCGCTGACAGCACTCAGAGGAAATGGATGGTTTTAACATTACAAATAAAAACTGGAATCATTCAGTTAGTTAACTGTTTCCACACAGTGGGTCAAGACAGTTCAGCACAGCCACTGATCTGTCTCCAACACCTGATTATTCCCCAAGATGTAGATGAGTAAGAGAGATTATATTTTGCATCTTTGTAGTTTCAGACTTGATCAGTATCTCACTCTTGAACCTTCTGTGGACCTGATTTTAACAAATAATCAGTTATGTCGAATCTTCTTCCTGCATAGCAACGCTGTTCATAGTTCAAGCTGGCGACCGTGTTATTGTTATTGACCGTGTGTTTCCTATACCACAGCAAAATCATTATTAGCACATCTGGGTTGTATTTCTTAATGTTTAGTGGTTCTCTCTTGTTTGCTTATAGTAGCCAAATGCAGGAGATGTATCCAGATTAATTCTGTTAAAAAAAAATAGCCTCAGGGGGTGCAATAATTATCATTAGGAGCATATAATATAACAAAAACAACATGCTGTTTGTTTTCATGATTGCACTAATGGAAATGTTCGACTTCTATGTGTTTTTTTTGAAGTTCTAATTTAAGTGTAGCAGAAGTTCTCGAAGTGAAACGGGTTCCTCTTCTGAGCACGTACACAGTAACTTCATTTGTTACTGTGGCCAGAAGTCAAATAAATATTGTTTTAATAGTTTTTAAGATCTCATTTACATGTGTGCATGTTTTGTGTAGGCAATCAAAAGTTCATTAAAGTTCTATAAAAAGTGATCATTTGGAAAATAACAGCTTGTCTAGTGATTGCAAACACACGGGGATTCAAAATGTAAATTTTTTTACAAATATTTTTTGGACAGACTTCACTGAGTAGCAGTTTCATATAGCAGGGGTGAAGCTGAAGGTAATAGATAGCAACTGGAGTCGTCAGTCTGGTTGCCATTGGTTGGTGAAGCAAACGTTACTGTGAATTTGAAGAGCTTGCAAAAAGGGACTGATTGGCTGTCCGGGATGGTCCTCTCCTCTGGCCTAGTGAGAGCTGGGAAAGGCTCCAACCCCTGCTGTGACTCTGAATGGATGGATTTTGACACCATGGCCGAACAGAACTGACAAACATAGCATCAAGGATAGCACATACAACCAGAGGGTTTATGAGAGAACAGAGCTTCCTTACTTAACTTACTTCTTGAAAATATTAGATTCAGAAAAGAGCCCGAGGCCAAAGGTGTTATTAGACACACATTTTCCTCAGAAAAGCTTTTGGAAATCCAGACATTAGCTTTTGATATTCTTGTTCCAACAGGAGAAATCCTGCCTTTATGTCTTATCAGATCTGGAAAATTTGTTGGAGAGCTCTAGTAGCCAGATGGTTATAGCCCATGCCACAAGACTGAAGTGGTCCTGGTTCAGTTATAGCTGAAGATATGCGTTACATGTACACATCTCTCTCATTCTATATTATCCGTTACCTCTTAATTATCAGATTAAGAGTCCTCAGCATTTCAGTTAGAATCACTTTATAACCAAAATGTATTCTTCTGTCCATCTTCAGTGATTTGTATTTCATGGCGAGCCTCTATTTTGGGGGGCATCCCTGCCCATCCACTTAGGTTCCAAGTGATTGCTGACCAAATTATTGCTAAAGTCCCAGACACAGACCCTTCAGACCACCCAGTTATAGCATTTCAGTAATTCCTCTATCAGTTATCCCCAATGCACAGTCTTCCCTAGCAACAGCTGGTCTGCTAAGAAAAATGTATATTCCCTAACCAGTTGGCAAAAAGCTCCTTGTGACTCGTTTGGTCGCATATTGTTGCAGTCATAGTTTAAATAGAAGTGACAAACATGCGCACAAAGTTGTCCAGTTACTCTCCGAGCTCAAGTGAAACAGCAAAAAGTGCAACACAAACCACAAATGAAAACTGTTTGCCGTCAAATTAAAAGTTGTGCCCCGTGAAACATGTTAGCTACAGCGCTGGGGCACCTTGAACTGTTTAAGTTTTACTACCACAAGGCTAGTTGTTAGCAAGTATTTTCAGACAAAGATGAATAACTACAGGTTACCAAGAATCTGCTAGCAACCAAAGCAATCATTAGGAGGCTGTGCAACCAATTTCATCCCCCAAGGCCCAGCAACCTTCAACAACCACTGCCAAGCAGAACACAGATTTCTCCCTCTCAACAGTTGGTTTCATCGCATCCAAAATGGTGGACAATGTGAGCATGACATCTATGAGAAACCTCAATTCCAATGTGAAAAATAAATCTTTATGACGCTCTTACTTTTGTTCAATAAGAATCACCACAGATTTATGCAGTTTTTGTGATTTTGAATGCAATCAATTTGAATAAAACACAAATTTTATGCTACAAACCAACAACACCACAATGCCAATATCACCACCACTAAACTCCCACCTTTGGTATTAAGACACTGAATGTCATCAACAATGGTTGAGACTTATTTAGTGGCTTCTTCGCAACTTTCACACCAGGGCATGCAACAAGGATAGTATTTACTAAACATTTCATGAAGATACTGATGCATGCTCAATCATCCAGGTAGGGAAGTTAAAAGTTTGTCCAGATGAACAAAATCAACTTTCTGGGATTTCATGTAGAAGAAGAAAAGCATTGTATTAGGTCGTATTAACAACTTCTGGTATCTAACTTTTCAAAAAGTCCAATGACATTGTGTCAAGGAAATCCAAACTATAAAATGTAAATTCATTTTCTGACTCATTTCTGAAGCACTGTGCCCTAAATGAGATTTGTCAGTAGGAGGGAGGTATCACAGCTGAGCCTTTTTGAGCTAATGAAGAGTAGAGCACTTTTTCAACCCTGAAGTTATAAAGTTTATAAACTCAACAGATTCTTAAAAATCTAATTAAAACTAAACTAATAAAATATAATGTTATAATAACTACTTTCAAGTAAAACATTAAAAGTTCAAATGAAATCTAATCTCTATCTCCTCACTATCTGAAAAGTCATTATGAGAGCTAGCCTCCCTTACACAGTGGGAGTTTTAAATCTTCCACAGAGACAAAGTGGCTTGTCAGCTCATTCTCCATTAATTATCATCAAGGAATTACCTATGTGTATTCTCGCCATCACATTTTAAATTCTTGTGTCATGAGACTTCCAAATTAATTTCAATCAACTCTGATGTGCTGCCTCTGTAGATTCTCTGCCACTGCTATCTTCCAGACGGGCAGTTCAGTCTTCCCCAGAGTCGAAACATTTCCATCGCTGCTTTTACAGATTAAAAGTTACCTCAAAGCGCAACGATTACCTGACCAGGTCTGGCAATTCTCAAGGATTTACTCTGCAAGCTTCCTTCCGCTGAGTGATCAGAGATGTTCCCACATGAGCAGTTTATCACCTGGATGATCTGCTCAGTGTTTGCAGCAGCCTTGACCGTGTCACAGGCCTTGTAAAGTCCCGACACTGTATAATCCTACATGCTGTTACACAAAGAGGAGACAAGCTGCTCGTTCCAAACACACAGGCTGCAGTTAGGAGAAATGTAGCAAACATGTCATAAAGTTTAAGATGGCGACATTACTCCTTTCTGAAACTTGCCGGTGATTTATGAGGGAACCAGCAGATGGTAAAATCAGGGTAGCTGGCTCGAGAGAGGTTTACCAAAGCATTTTGACAGAAAAGGCAAAAAAAAGGGGCAAAAGGGTTCTCAGACTCTCTTTTAAACGACTGAAGTCTTTCCTGAAAACAAATCGAGTGTGTGCGTGTACAAGCATGTGTGTACAATGACTAAGCCAAGCCAGATGTTGATGTCTGCTGAAGTTGGTGGCACTCATTATGCAGTCTAAGTTGCTTAAATTCTCCCTCTGCCTCTATGTTAACCTGGAATCTGTAAGGTAATACCCAGTGTTTGGATTTGCTCGGATGAAAGCCTTGTCAGCTTATGAAAGAGGGTTTTGTTGACAGCAACAAAAAAAACAAAGCATGCATTTGTTTCTCAACGTGTAGCTTTACTTGTCAGATGACCAGCCAACTCTGAAAGCCAGGAGTAGATTAAAATAGTATCTTAGGTCCCTTATCAACGAGACAACAGCCAGTTCATTGAAGACAAACATGAGCTAAAGACAGTACGGGTGAGCAGGAGATAAGTTTGGAGGGGAGGCTGAATTAGTTAGGTAGTTTTTGACCTTTTCTTTTTAATCGAGTTCACAATTCCCCCCATTAAAAATCTATTTAATTGCTTAATAAGTCAATTTTACAAGGTTAGAATTGGTTAGATCCTGCAAGTTATGCAATTTTTCTGGGTATGCTAACATCAGCTGCTAATGCTGTGCCAATCAACTGGTTGCCAAGATTAGCTTTAGCAACATAAAATATTACTTGTTTTCATAAAGAAAATGACAATCCTTCATATTTATAACATCATTACAACTTCATTGTACATTTATGCTCAAACAAATGTAGCTTTAATGTCAAAAAATAATAATAATACGAAAAGGTCTGATGCTATTATTTCAGCAGCTAGCATTAGCGTCACTACTGGCACTGTGAAAGTATCCTCTGCCTATTGATTGAAAACTGGATAGTTGTTGGATCCACTGAGCAGCACACCATCCAGGTACTGGTAATGCACTTTATGTGAGCGTAAAAGCACTTCTGCACTGTGTTTGTTGCTGTTGTTTTGAAATTGCCAGACTTGTGGTTGCAACCTGTTTAGCGTAATGTTTATTGTGTCTACTAATTGCAAGAAGTTACTGAGCTTTATGTTTTTGTTTTAGGCGGGGTGGAGTTTGCATGTGTTTATCTCAGCCTTAGAGATATGGACGTTTGTTTGCTTCCTGTTATTTTTCTGTGACACTGCTTGGCTGGTATTTAAAGGTTTTTTATGGTCCTCTGGTTTTGTTTTATTTGCTGTATTTGTGTTATTTATGTTTATGTTGTGCTGTTATTCTTGTGCTGGAAGTCAGATTGTTGAATTTTTATGTTTGTTTAGTCATGACTTTTTCATGAAAAAGCCATGACTAAACAACATTTAGTTTTCTTGTTTATTTGAACTCACGCATCAATTAAGTAGGGTTAGTTTTGAATTCTTGGTCTTTATGGAGCTTCACTTCCTGTTTAGAGTTTATTCAGAGTGTGTTTAGTTCCCTCAGGGTTTCCCTATCAGTTCCTCCTTCAGTCTGCTCTTTTTATAGACCTAAAATGTTACTGGTGTATGTGAAAATATAAATGTGTGAAAGTGTAAATGTTTGCCGTACTGACTTTTTAACGTGATGACACATCAGTGTTGTTTTTATTCCTCACTGCATTAGTTTCAGCCTCTGTACAATTCAGCCTGGGGTATTTTTCTACTAAATTCACTACAGAAATCTGTGAACACAACTTAATAGAAAAAACACAGTCTGATGAAACCAAAAAGAATTGTGTTCTTTTTTATAGTTTCATGGCTGACTTTAACATTTTGCTTTAACCCATCAACCTGTTTTCATTTATCGATTCGGAATTCGACATTTCAGTGGTGCTCAGTTTCATGTTTCACCTTGACATGATGTGGTTCAGAGAATCTTGGCAAACACTTGTTTACAGCATGACTAACCATGTAATCCCTTATATTATACACACATCAGCTACGAGGCCAGATGACTGTGCAGAGAGACACCAAAGAAAAGATGGAACAAGACATCAAGGATTCATATAAGCTGCATTTCGTGTGAAAACAACTGACTGTTTAGCAGTTACAAACCTCTCCAACTTGCCATATTTAATTATAGGCGCTATTTCCTTACACTGTATTGCCAAATGTATTCACTCCCCCATCCAAAGGTGTTCCAACCACATCCATGGCCACAGGTGTGTAAAAAAAAAATCGCTTTCAGGAGCTCAGCAAATTCCGTCATGGTACCGTGATAGGATGCCGTCTGTGCAACAAGTCCATTTGGGAAATTTCCTTGCTACTAAATATTCCACAGTCAAGAATGACAGCAGCTCAGCCACAACTCTGCAGAGTCAGTCACTACAGACTTCACGTGGCCTTCACATTACCTCAAGAACAGTGTGTAGAGAGCTTCATAGAATGGATTTCTATGGCTGAGCAGCTGCATTCAAGCCTTACATCATCAAGCGCGATGCAAAGCATTAGATGCAGTGGTGCAAAGCACACTGCCAGTGGACTCTAGATTAGTGGTGGGTTGTTCTCTGGAGTGATGAATCACACTTCTCAGTCAGGCAATCAGCCAATGGACGAATCTAGGTTTGGCAATACTTGTCTTACTACATTGTGCCAGTGTAAATTTTGGTGGCAAGGTGAATATGGTGCAGGGTTATTTTTCAGGAGATGGGCTTGGTCTTTTAGTTCCAGTGAAAGTAACCATGACATTTTGGACAGTTTTATTGCCCCACGTTTGTGAGAACAGTTTGGGGTTCACCCCTTTCTGTTCCAACATGTCTGCGCACCAGTGCACAAAGCAAGGTCCATAAAGACATGGATGAGTGAGTTTGGTGTGGAAGAACTTGACTGGCCTGCACAGAGCCCTGACCTCAATGCGTTATAACACCTTTGGGATGAATTAGACTGTGAGCCAAGCTTTCTCGTCCAACATCAGTGTCTGACCTCACAAAGGCTCTCTGGAAGAATGGTCAAAAATTCCAACAAAATTGTGGAAAGACTTCCCAGAAGAGTTGAAGGTGTTATAGCTGCAAAGGGTAGGCCAACCTTATGCATTAAGTATGGGATGTCACTCAAGTTCATATGCATGTGAGTATAGTATACTCTGAATACAGCATCACTTCTGTCTTGTTTTCTGCGAGTCTGTTAAGCCAACTTCATTAGTCAGAGTCAGTTGTCCTCATTAGCTTCTATAACCTCACTGTGCACCGTGTCTGCTACCTAAGCATACATGATGTTCTGCTGCAGAGCATACCAACCTTACACACACACAGCACTCACTCTGCTTAACTTATTGTGGTATGCGCAGAGTCATTTGTATGGATGCATTCTGTGAGATAGTGAATCTGTAAGCTCCTGCCGGAGAAAGCAATTAACCTCACCGACCACCGGGGAGTTGATACGAGTGAGGGAGCATCTCTCCGCCGTTTAAATATACACCAGAGGGGCTCGCGCGCTCATTCAGTCAACCTATTATTCATCATCAGCGCATTAAATGGCCTCTTCATGAAGACAGCAAGACAGGCCTCACTCCCTTTTACATATACATGTGTATACTCCCCCCACACACACACACATTCACTTCCACAGCCAGGCTGACTGATCCCCATGGCTCTGGAGTTTCAGTTGCCCTTGACGCAGAAATGATTAAGGTCAGCTAAAGAACAAGAAAATTAAATGCTGCATTCCTAGTGATCTGGGAATTTACCAGACACTGGAGGGAACTATGCACAGCCTTTGCCAAGTCTGGAAAAGGGAGATAGAGAATGTCCGGCCTGATTATTTTCAGTGCCAGTATAGTTTTCGCCTAGCGACAATATCCAATAGAAACAAGTTTCGTAATTTTTCTGCAGAATAGCTATTTTCTTTTTAAGTGTTTTTTTTTCTTGATAGAACAAAATCTATCCAGTGACATTTAAAGAAAAAATTCAATTTAAAGGAGCTCGTGGTGAACTTTTTCCTTTTTTGTGAGACTGCAAACTTTTCACAAGCTGTTCAATATGAATCTCACTGTGGTTACTGACCTGCCAGCTCATTCCCTCATGCATCAGTAACCTCTCTAATGAGGTGAGAAACAACAGCACAGATGGACAAAGGAGGGGAGGAAACTGCAACAGATGACTGGATGCATAAAAGAGGAGGATGATGGAGAATTCGTGATGAAATGAAGACTGAGAGACAACTAGTCAAAGATATAGATGCAGCAGATCTGTCCTTGAGTGCATGGCAGTTACACAGTGGGCTTTATCTTAGACTAAACTATGTCACAGAACAGCATAAGCAGAGTTAAAGTCATAATTTGATTGAAACTTCATTGATTTTAGACAATCCAACTTAGCTGGTTTGATACCTGGCAGACATCTACCAAACTAGTCAGCATCTACCTGTCTCTCAAAGCAGTGGTGCCATAATGCATACATCTTGATTCTTTTTTCTTATTATGCTCACTGGCTAAGCGTCTCTCACCAACAAGTAACTATGACTTTTTCCATTTATTAAAATAAGTTGTCCCATACAATTTTGAAGTAAAAGGAGCCAATGTGTACATTAAAACATATGCTTCACAACCCCAAATAGCAATTTAAAAACCTCTCAGAGGGGATATTATCTGGAATGTCACCGTAGCTGAAAGATGTAGCCCTATGCGATGGCTCTCAGTTTCCTGTCTAAAGGATTGTATCCACTGAGAGCCATCCAACTAGTCAGTGCACAAAGTTTAAAAAACAGAAAAACTTAAAGATTTACATCATGGAAAGATCTATAAGAAAATGCAAAGTGAGCTACAGTCATCTGGCCGGTGTGCTGTATAATAAGAAAGTGATTTTAATGGCTATAACTCAAGTGTCTGGTAAAAACTTTACAATGAAGACATTTCAGGCTTTCCCCATTTTGACTATTTGCTTTGATTAATTCTCAAAAGAAATGAAAAATCTGGATGTAAAACATCAACAACACCAATACAAATTTTCTTCACACCCCATAAATTCACCATAGTGCACTAGTGTAACGCACTTTGTGGAGGTTTACAGTGTCTAACGTGACCACATGGTCTAAACATTTCCCCGTAGACGAGAGACCTTGGCTCATACAGTGACATCCGCTTCTGATTAAAGCAAGCCTGTCTCCGGCTTTGTCCTTTTTAAGTCAACATCGGAGCAGACTGGGGCCAGGTTTCGGTTAGGAGGGTGTTCACCTCGACTACAAATCACTGTGACTGATGTGTCTATTGAACTGACACCATGTTGTATTTTTGCTCCAAACATAAACAAATGATGCTGATTCACATTTAGAATATTAAGCTAAACACTTTCTAAACACGAGAAGGGGTAATATTAGACTTTGCCGGATGGTTTGGTTGCTGCAACACTGCTGCTTTTGGAATAATCAGTGATTTTTGTCAAAGTAGCTCGCATGTCATCGACTGAGAGAACCACAAACACAAAAACCCTTGGAAAGCAAATAAACTCACAACAGATGCATTGTGGTGATAAATGATGTCTCTCTGTTTAGCCACAAAAATACTGGCATGCAAGTCTGCAGCCCATTAAAAGGCATAGCACCTTTTATGTTGTTGAAATGACAACATTTATGAATTTTACCATTTTTTATTCTTTTGGTAGATTAACCAAACTTCCTTTTCAGTTTCCTGCAGCTTTATACCATCCTGCTTCTCAACTGATTGTTCAGGCTGTAATGTTACAATTTTTGTTCATATTTATTGCATCTGCATCAGAGTTTCCAGGAGTGAAAAGTTCTGAACGTAGTGGAGCGTTTAACAGATGAACAATTGCTTTGCCTAGAATTACGTCACATCTCCGAACACAAGTCAGCTGCAAGATCAAAACCAGCTAAACTGCCTGCCTAATAGTAAATAGGTCCTTCTTGTGCTGCTAAAACAGTTCTGACAAAACAGTTAGGGCATGAATGGGAGAACTCTGGGGGTTTTAAATTGGGACTTGGGAAGTTGGGGCTCTTTGAAGTGTGTCTCCTGTCATTCCTAAACAGTTTTTGTGGTGTGGAGGGGCGTACTTGTCCTGCTTGGGGAGACCACTGCTGTCAAAATGCCATTGCCTTGGTTGGTGTGCTTGTTCTGCACCAATTTGGGTGGGTGGCAATCCAAATCATGAGTAAACATCCACATGAATGCCAGGATCGAAGGTTTCCGAGCAGAACAGTACTTTGTAACACTTTATCAGAGTTATTTACCTGTCAGTGGTTTTACTGTTTTTCTACCCGCTTCTTCTTCTTAAGTGCTGTGCCAAATGGCGATTGTGTTACTCCAAGATTCTCTAAACAGTTTGGTGGGGTTTTTTTTCATTTAGTCTTTCATTCGGTCAATAATGGTTTGTTTTCTTCTGCCTCTGCACTGAAAAAAATATGTTGTTGGATTTACTTAATTCAATGGTGGACATTTGTTGCACACAGATGTTTTGCTTTGGCAGCAACTTAAACAATTGAGTTAAATTAACACAATTTATTCATGTTCAATAAACCTGTGCAATTTGTGTTGATAAAATGTGACTTAAACATGTTTTGATGAAGTAATTTGAGCTCTTGGAATATTTTAATCCTTCACAATTTTTTCACTTTATCCCAACACCATTCAATAACTTTTACCCAATACTACTTGGTCACTTAAATACTAATACTGTTATCTTCAAATTACATTTTGCTATTATATTCTAGTATCAAATACACAATTTTCAAATGGAGGCCTTATAACAGATTGTATTGTTTTCTTCCAAGATGGTTGCTGGCATCCACCAGTAACCTTTCAAAACAAAATGTCTAATTTCACTGCATTGACAGTAGGTAAAGAATTAAACTGACATTACTCCTCTACCGAATCTGTATAAATCAACAGTTAAATGATGTCAGTTCTTCCGTGTTCTCTGGAATCAATCGCAGCAAAGAAATTAGACTGTTTCTTTTGAAAAATGTTACAGGACAATACAAAACATTCTATTTAAGGCCTCTGACGTCAAGATTCAGTTAAACAACAATTATAACTAAACAATTTGAGGTAATGTTAGTTTCCATTAACATTAAATTAGGTTACTGAATTGGCAAACACCTTCCTATTAACATTACCCATTTTACCCCAATAACTAAAGAAATTAGCACTTGCAGGTCAAAAACTTTATTCAAGAGACGCAAAAATAACATTGATACAGTGACTGTCAAGAATTACAGCACTGATCATACTGTGACATCTTGGTTCAAAACAGCACACTTAGAAATATTCAACGTTCTTTACTTCAACTGAATGAAACTGAAAATACCATTTCACACGACCCATATGGGATATTTAGACTGTATAACTGTTCACGCTACATCTCTTCACTAGTAAAAGAAAGAAAAAATACAAAGAGAAATTTAAAAATGCTGCCAAACAGACAAACAGAGAACTTGTACAGAGCAAAAGGAAAAACAAACAACAACAACAAAAACGGTTCGTCCTCATGGCAGTTGCAGAGTATATAAAAATGAACCCTGCGATCTGTTCCTGGAATTGAGCTTCAAAAATGCAGCAGAACAAGTGTGAGATTTAAATGTCCTCTCACCTAGAGCTGATCACCTCACATGCATAACAGTGAGCTTTCCTTGCAGGAGCAGTTTTGTCTTAGTTGTGAGCTTTTCTTGAGAGCTGAGTTGCATCCAACTCCATTACCACCCTTTGAATCACCTCAAAAGTGTAGCAGAGCTGTGATGGGTAACTCATATCGAAGGAATAAAAAAGGCCCAAACAGCATGGCTACTGCAAAGGTCACGTTATCCAGATCTTGAAGAACTACTATACCCTCGATGATGATGCCAACATCAGAAAAGTCATTGCCTGGCGCATCCTCTGGAGACAGATGTTCATTGTGGTTTTCTCAATCTGTGCAGTGGCCTCAGTCAAGTCCTGGTTAAACACAAAACATTTCTTTAAGATTCCTTTTTAAACTCATCTCTTTTGAATCTACCAGTTCTAATGTTAGAGTAATTTAAACCAATGAAAGCAACATAGTAAATAGCTATACCAAAGAGTGGCCTGCCATGCTGCCATTCATGGTCTAACAGAGTTTCTAAGAGAGAGTGAAAAACATAATAATTTCAAATGCTTTACATTAGTTTTTGTTAGAAAGACACCGGCCCATCAGAAATCCAGGTTATGTCACTCAGAAGATGTTAGAATTTAGACTTTCAGCCCCACAATTTGGTTAGTTGTTGGTCAGTTGGTCTTTTTTTTTTTTCAAACAAAAGCTAATGTAAATATTGGTGGGATTTTCCTTTGTACACTAGAATGACAAATTTAAAGTTTTTTCACACTGATGTGACCCCTAATACAGGGGTGGGGCCTCAAGGGCCGGCGGCCGAGTTCACTACCAGGCCTCATGTGAACTTCAAATTATTAAAGAGGACTACTGGTCCTAACCAGTCCAATGAGGATCAAGTGGATAACTAAATGCATTTTTAAATGTTGCAAAGCCACAATCTACTCATAAAACACTCACCATGAACTCCTGCACCAAGATGTTGCAATTGTCTTTCACACAGATGCGGAGCACTTTGATGAGACTCCCTTTGAGCATTAATGTCATCCTTAAGTATTATAACAAAGAAAACAGAGATTTGTGAACTTTTCAGTAGCACAGAAGAAAATGATCCCAGACAAAAACTCTTGACTTTTTAAACCAGTCAACATGCAACACCAGCATCTACAAAGCAATATCAAAAATTCCTGTTTGACATCAACTTTATGGATATATAGTTTCCAGAACATATATTTTTAAAAAAAGATACATTTTTCTCAGCGGGCCAGTAAATGCATGACGAAAATTATGGCATCCTTTCAGTGGAATCAGTACTCACAGGTAATAGTTGACTGTTTCAGTGGATGCAGCATAAAAATCTTTTACTGACCTAATGCAATACATATACACTTTGTAGTTAAAGAATTTTAAAGTTCTTACTGTCATCGTGGCAGCTACATCCTTTAGCTTTGTGCCCTGTTCCCCCGATCACTTTGCAAACACTTTCAGCAGACTGTCAGAGAGAAACTCAGCTCCGTCAGAAACCTTGACTGTAAAGGCATGGTTGGGATGCACTGGAATGCTGCATTTTATCTGAAATAACATTTTGAAATTTTGAAATAACAGCAGGCACTGTGCTTGGTTAATCAGTAATGTTTTGTTGAATAAAAACTGTGTTTCCAGATCTTATGGGATTAAACAAAATCCAAAGATGTTTGTTTCTGATTTGCAACCCAACAACCCACAAGTTACAACCTCATTTTAGTTCAAGTGTGCATTAATGTGAGTCCAGTAATCACCTTTCTGACAATACATACAGGTATAAGTTAAACCTATGGCAGATTTTGGATTTCTCTGTTGTATTAATAGGGTGGTCTGTTTGAGTATGCATGCACCTAATAATTATACAAAACCCATTATAATTAAGTTACAGAAACCTTAAGCGAAAATAGAATATACTTTTTCACCATAACACCTTGAACCCACAATCCATCAGCTGACTCCTGGTGAAATGCAGAATAGAGGTCGTCTCTCAATGTGCAGCAAAAAAAACAAAAGGACTGCAGGTGAGGGCAGGTGAGGGCAGGAGGGGTAGGGATGTAAGCTAGCATAATGCCGCTAATGATATTAGCTAAAGCTGTTCAATGTCCAAAATCTCACTAACACCAGGTGCAGTAAATACACAATGTAACTGAAGAGTCAGTTGGCAAATCTATTCACACAGAAAACCAAATTATGTTATGAGTGCCTCATAATTAGGTTTAATGTGATATTACGGCTCTTGTGCCAAAGACAAATTCAAATGAAAAAGCGCCAATTCTTTGACAACAGATAAAACAGCAAATAAGCTAACGGCTCTTTTTTAGCATGTTACAAGGCGACGCTCTAGACGTTTAACTACATTTGGCTGAAATATGGTAAATATTAATTCAAAAAATCAAGACATACCAAAAACGTAGAGTTGGCTGCTCAACTTGACTGAGATGGATGCCTTTTTTGAACCACGATCCAAAGCCCGCGAGATGAAATCACGCGTGGTTTCACGAGATTTAACGTTGCTATCTTATTGACTTACTTCACCTGAACATGATATGAAAATTTAATACACCCTTTCTGCATATCATGTAGTTTTTACACTATATAGTTACATTTATCTTTAAAACATGAGGTAATTGTGTTAAATACATGCAAGATGCTTACATAAATCCAAGAGATGGCCAGTCCCTTTTTTCAGTGTGCTTCTTCTCCCTTCGATTTATCCAGATGCAATATCATATTCCAATCCTGCTCTTCTTCAAAAAATCTTGCTTGTTTCTCTCTGGTATTTTTATATACTGATCTTTGGTGTTTACTCAGTCCCGATCCCTGTAAATGCTAATTAAGACCCTCAATTGCTAATACTTGCTCATTAAGACTAGCATTTGGTTGTTATGTATAAATATCATATTGTTTGTTGGTCATATGCAGAGCCTGCACACAGCTTTGCAGATCTTCATCTACATGTTACAGCAGTTTGCTGTAACCAGGGGCAGTGACAAAAAAAATGTGTGGAACAGCCCGTCAAATGCAAAAACATTTAAAAATGCCTTCATTTTGTCTAGTCCATCACTCCCGCAAAGCCCCATATACTTCAAATTGAACGCGAATTTAATTTTCTTTATTTTGCCACAATTTTATGTTAAGATTATTTTGGGTTTTATTGTAAAATGTAACTATATGCTATTAAAAAACTGTGATCAGCTGTCTTTTTGCAACATGAAGTTTTTGCAATGTGTGTTCAAATATGGAACTTAGCAGGAGCGCTGGGTGTTTTTTCCATATTTTAACAAGCCAATACTTGACAATGTTTGATGCATTTCTCCCAAATTATAGATCTTGGTTCATTTTGATGGTAAAAAATACCAGTGAAAATTCTAGGCTTTTATCGGTAATAATCGATAAATTTCAGTGAATTTCACAGCACTCATTATAAATGTCCAAATTGTCTACCGCAAAATTTTTGTGCAAGTCGGAGATGGTTGAGCAGAAGGCTTGGTTGGCTGGAGATGAGCCATACCCAAAATCATTCACATAGTCACAGACCTACGCAGGCAGACAGTTTAGCCCCTAGTACTTACAATGTGATTACTTTATTCATTATTAACCTCGTTCTACTGCCACCATTTGATATTGACCTCATCTTTTTTGTGTGTCTTGATCTGTCTTAATTACAGCTGATATATTATTTTGTTTTTTAGATTCAGCCTTACTGAGGGTTAGCAAACAATATGATAATATTGTATTAATGTTCACAGAATTGACATCCAAGTCACATAATTCCTCTAATAAAGGAAAAAATGCCTGCTACGCATAGACTGTGGTGCAGGTAGTTCCTAAACTGTTGACTAAACTTCATATTTAAGTGCTACTGTGATGGATCACCTTTGGGCATTAAGTCTCACAACAATCACCGTGCCATCTCCCACAATCTGGACTCTTGATGAATGTAGGCCTATAGTCTTAGTTTTTTAGCTCCTATCCATTCAAGGGGGAAAAATCTGCCTCTTTATTTGATTTAGCAGCTTCCCCAGCTAATCGCTACATTTCTCTGCCTTCCATTTGGTCCAGAAAGGTACCATAAAGTGGGTTTTTTAGAGCTTTTTATCAGTCGACTCCTGGAAGTTGATTGAAGGGGAATTTGTTAGCGCTACAGTGAAAACAAAACCACAAAAACACAAATCTATGAGGAACAAAAAGAAGCAATATAGGGAACAAGAGTTTCATCACTTTGTACTTTTTTTTAAAATTCATTACTAATATAGAAGTGGAAGAACTTTAAAGTTTGGGTTTTTTAATATACACACATAGCTCTCTCTCCTTTGTGTTTTCCCTTTCCTGTTCTGTTTCTCTGTCCCTGTTTCTCTCTCTGATGTCTCTGAAACTCTTCATGTGCTAAGAGTCTCATTTGATCTACAGCGTCAAACATCTGGAGCAGTGCTGCGCCCAAACACCTGTTTCCAATTCAGGCAGCCGACAGAAACATTTGATTGTTTCTCGCATGCAGACTCCCCCTCACCCTCACCCCCGTCTCTTGCTCTCTTCCTTCTTTGACTCATAGGCTATTTGTTAAATTTAAGTCAAAGAACTGGCCTTCCATAGGTAGTAATAGATGGAAGAATAATATGAAGCTGATTAAGACCAATTGTGAGGAAAATACAGTGTATGATTTTTCAGGTGTTTTGGCACCTTTGCTGCCGAATAAGGCTGCTTTAAAAAAGGCTGCTTTTAGTTTCAGTATGTTTGAGGTTGAGCTGAGTGAACACTGTCGGAAGGTCAAACTTTTACCCGCCAATTTAAAGGAAATTGATAGCTGTTCACTGTGAAATGTTGATTGTCATGATACGTGGTTCCAAAATATAAAATCACTCTCGGGTTGATAGAATAAAGGTCACATTAGAGGTCCAATGATGTGGCTACACAGGAATCCATTAGAGGCACATTACGCATTCACATATACTACAATGATCCAATAACTCTGTAAAATACCTTTCTCGTCTGGTGAGGATTAGCAGCGAAACTGTTTTTCATCCACAAGTCAATATTTTTGGAATAAAACCAGCAAAGTAACATTTTTTTTTTCAAAAGAAAAAAGAAATTCCTTTTATGGCAAAATATATGTATATTTTATTTGGTGTTGAACCAGAATACTGTAAATACACTGACGTTCCACAAGAAACTTGCAGGGAGTCTAAAAGCACCTCAAAAATATCACCGCGTGCAAAGAAGTGAGAAAAAAGGTGAAGAATTTCAGCGGCGCCTTTGCTGCCAGCTCTCTGAAACACTTAATTATGCCTAATTGTTCAGAGGACAGAACACACACAGAGGCAATTAGGAGGGATATGCATGGGCAGCTCTTTACAGAGGAACAGCGTTTAGGCAAAAGAATAACAAAGGAAGATGTTTGCATATTCCATAATACTACGCAAAACTATATGTGTACAAGTAGACACTATCACTACATGTCTACTCAGTGCTTTACTCCATACTATACATATTTTTACTGTTTTATCATACCTAACAATTCATATGCATTCCACAGCAAAATACAAAGGTCCTGTTTCGTAAAATAAATACCAAAAACAACATTTTTTTTAAATCCCTGCTCTTTTAAATGGTACTACAATAGATTTGGCGAGACTATTTTTTATATATTTCAGCAAATTACCATATTTTGAAAGGAAGTTAGATGAGAACAATGATAGCATTCTCATATCGGTGTGTTATCTATGAAATTAGCTTAGTTTAGCTACACACAGAGACTGAAACAGAGGGAAACAGCTGGCTTGGTTTTGTGCAGTAGTTAAAAAAAACAGCCTGCCAGTATTGTCAAAGCTCAACAATTTACAAGTTAAATTGTGTTTGTTTAATCATTACAACAAAAAAGCAGAGCCGTCAAGGGCTGAGAAAATTAAGCTACTGTAGAAGTGCCAGAAACTCCAGATCCTCAAGTCTAGCCTCGAGGCTAGCTTCAACTCCCCACTTAAAACACTTATTCACAGTAGAGATGTTCACAGCCTCATGCAAAAACTGGTTTTCTTTGATGTCCTTTAAACAGACTAATAACATCCTAAGTTGGTGCCTCTTCATGATGTCTGTGTAATGCTGACTGAATTGCTACATGTGAATGCCAACACAGGCAGCTGGAGCTATTAGCTGTTTATCTTTGCTAGCTAGAAGTGACTGAACCAGACTTCTCCAACACAACGGTGCCAAGACCCTACAAAAAAGCCTATTAAACAAGAGTTAAAAAGTTCAGTTGATGACATCAAGACGACTACATCCATCTTAACGGAGCAACTCAGCAAAAGCTAATGTGTAATTTAGCTGCTTTATGAGGGGTTATTTCCTAACTCTGAGCATTTGCCAAGTGATTTTGACTAGTGAGTTCCACAAGCCAAGGAGTTACCAATCAAAGCAAAGAACACCTCCACAACCTGCATTTTATTTGGAACTGAAGCGTATTTATATGCTTCCAAGTTTTCTGTGCTAGCCCACAGAACTGCCAAAGTGCGGGTACCCCACAACGCAATGCTGTGACTTAACACATTTGATAGGTTAAAGGTGTTACAGTTTCTGTGTCTCTGAGGATGCAAAGGTTCACACGGTTAGAATGCCTAAAGCGCTTGAAATAAAGGCAACAGGACTTCTTTCTGATGAAAGAAGACATTTTAACTTTCATTTAAGTGGCTTCGTCGGTTCTAAAAACTGATGGAGAGTCGCAGATATTTAACTGCTGCAGTGGTGTCCCCTTGGAGGTGGTCCTGCAGGTTGCTGTAGACACAGATGGATGAAGCAGGGAATGTTCCTTTGGTTAAATGCTGCTGTGTATTAGAGATGCTAATACATTTCCATACTGTTGGCTAATACCAGGTCAGCTGTTTCCCCTGTTTGAAGTTTTTGTGCTAAGCTAACTCCAGAAAACGGTTCTCTGCATTTCCCCAAATGTTAAAATACTGCTTTAACAACCTCATAATTCAATACAAAAAGGTTTAATACAGTATGGATGTTAAGTATTAATATATACATATTAAATGATTCACACGCAAAAGTAGACATGCCAATGTGTGTGTACATACGCACAGACATACATAAGCACCATTTCCAAGTATCCACACCATTTACACATACAGACAAACACACACTCACACATTCAGACATTTGATGTAGAATTGGTCACTGCTCAACCAGCCGAAGTACTTCAAGCAAAAAGCAGTACTTTTAGCATCTAAGTGTTACACCCTACAAAAAAAATAATCATAAACGTCTATACAGGTGCAGAAATATACATTAAAGATAATGTGACAGGATATGTGGAAAAGAAGACTACATTTTATTAGCCCGTATTTGTCCTTCAACATGTGCAAAACTGTCTTTTTCCACAAAATGATGATGAGAAAAGCTCAGCCCCTTCTTGGATCACACTGCCACCCAGAGAATTGAAATGTTAGTGCCGCCCTCGTGTGCTATCTGGTTAATTCGTCCACGGATGCAGTCCAGTGTGACGTACAGAGCCGTGCCATTCTGGACTTGAAATGAGGCTCTCAGCCCTACACTGGCCCACTCGCTTCCTTCAGGCATAGATCCTGACACCTGCTGAGCCACAGGACCAGCCTGCTTGCCCTGACCCCCTACCCGCTGCAGAGTGAGTTTTACTATATTACAAGAGTGGATCAGCTTGAGGTTGAGAGCTATGTTCACTGTTCCTTTCTCACGGAATATAAAGTTCTTCCGGCTGTTTGGCTCCCCAGAGCGGGCCAAGTGGACCTGTGGTGTATCTGGGCTGATCTGCTGGAACAATAGAGGTTTATTCCTCACCGCTCCAAAGGGAAGACCGGTCCTGGACACAGTAGCCGTAAAGGCTGACGACACTGCTGAAGGAATCCAGATAAGACTCAAAATACTGATTCCAGTGCTGTCCCCAAAATAGCGGACGTTGCACTGAGACGGGGATGTGATCTCAAAGTTGAGCATGTCTCCACTGTCCACGCTCACAGCACCTGAGAGTGTAATGGAAGTGTCCCTGTAATTAACGCCAGTCTTAAAAGCCTGCATCACCTCTTGGCCGGTTCCGTTGCGGTTTATATAGGCAATCAAGGAGAAACCCTCTCGAACGCAGGTGTGCCCCATGGAGTAAAGTGCTTGCTGAAGGACAAACTTGACCACTCCGCGCTCGGTGAAGCGCACCCCACGGTTGTCATGAGTCAGGCTGATCATGTAGGGGTCTGAAACTGAGGTTATGCGGAAAGTTGGGCGGTAGCTGGTCTGGTAGTGCATCAGCAGGGACATCTGAGCTGTCATAGCTACAGCACCAGTATCATGAGACAACCAGAGCAGACTCAAAGAGGGCCCTGCAGCATCATACACGTGAAGATCTTTGCTCTGATTGCAATGTTGATTTGGACTCCTCAACAGCAGTGTGAAGCTGTGGTTAGGCTCCACCTCCACCCCGGTACTGACGCTGACCCCCTGGAAATACTTCCCATCTGGTTGTTCGATGCGAACACCGCTGAGGTCCTTACCCTCCTCCTCCTGGCTCCCATTTAGCCTCATCCCCAACTGGAGGAAGTTCCTGCAACTGTGCTTTATTGCAAAGTTATGATCCAACCACACCAGCCCGTGCTGCTGGAAGGTCAACTGGCCGACCTGGTTGGACAGCAAATCGCTTTTTTCTTTGCTTCGTATGTTTAGCTGAAGCCCAGGAAAGATGTGGGTGCCAGATGATCTGGCGGGGGGAACTGCCACATTCGCCATCCAAGACTCAGAGAGCCGGGTCTCCGAAAGCTGGCCACAGATGGTGTCACTGACTGCTGTACAGGGAACAGTGACAGGCTCTCCATCACAGTCAGAGCAGGCCTGGCACTCCTGCAGCTCCTGGTTGTAGAAATATTCATGACCGCACAAGCCCATTATTGCGTCTCTCTCAGAAATGCCCAGACACCTGAATCCCCCTGCAAAATAAAAAGGTCCAAACAGGCTCTGACAGCTGCATAGACACGTAGCTCAGTAAAGTATGGCTGTTTTCTCAGCGCAAATAACGTTTTAGATAAACTGGTGGGAAATTTTTCTATATCAGAGTGAAAATAAGGAATAAGGATTCATTAATTATCAGCAAAATAAGCACTGCGAACTCACCTGGAGTATTAAGGCACTTCACTCGCTCTCCACAAATATTTGGTAATTCAAGGCATTCGTCTCTGTCCTGCAAGTCATGCAAATTAAAAGTATCATCATGAGTGTATCCTGTACATCAATAACTGGGTTTAACTGACGCATTCTTTAAAGCATTTATGCTTGATCAGGAAATAGATAAGATGAGCTATCTAAGCTCAAAGGTATAAACATTCTCACCTCCACATCAGCTATGTTTAGATTTTGGCATATGCTGGCATATGCTTGGGAACCACTAGCTGGAAACCAACACGTGAAACCTCAACTATCAGCTAAAACCGCTTCACACTTTTTTTTTTTTTGTTTGTTTCCTTTTTTTCCTGTTTTGCTCTCAGTTTGTTTTGACACATCAGATGACGGCATACCTGGCACATTCTGTCCGCAGTTGGAGAGCACTGTGAGATGAGGAAGAAACCTGGTGGACACATGGTGCACTTTTCACACCGAGCTGGGTCCTTTTGAAAGTCACAGTACTCCTCTGATCCACAGGGTGAAGGACAGCCCAGGAGAGGCTGAGGAAAGTGAGCCTCCCCGACCACATCCATCACCTTAGAGTTGATGTCCACTTTGTGGACGGCGTAGGATTTCTGCAGGTGGCTGCGGGCTTGGCTTTGCAGTCCAGCCAGCTGGCTCTCGAAGTAGCTCTGCAGCTCGCCCTTCAGGCCCTGGAAGGAAACCTGTTTGAAGGTGTCTGAGAGGAGACCGTACTGGGCCTTCACCACATCCATTTGCTCATACATTCGCTGCTGCTGCTCCAGGATTTCACGCTGCTGTGACAGCAGGGCCTCCTGTTGGTCAGCGAGCTTCTGCTGCAGATCGCGGATGATAATCTGCTGGGCTCTCAGGGCCTCCACAAGCTTCTCCTGCCCCTTGGACAGCTGGAGGTGCAAGATGAGGGCATCTTCCGAAGGAACTTCATTCTCCCCTGTCATGAAATAAATGCACAGTGAAGGGAAAAAAAACAGGGAGAAGAAATCGATTAGATGTCGTTAAGCCTTGTACTGAGGTGTGACTTCTCCAAACAGTGCTGACAGTAAGTGTGAACAGCCTGTGACTCCAGCTGCATAGCCAGCCATGGCCAAGTGTAGCCTACTAAAAGTTTCCTGTATGGAGCCACATCAAAGCATTCAAAATTTTCTGGGCAATTGACTCTGAGACATTTTTCCAGTCCAGCTACTCTTTGCCCTGCAGGTATCTTTTTTTTCTTTCTTTCTTTTTTGTGGGGGGAGGCTGAAGGTCAACAAAGTTGTCATTTGTCTCCAGAACACTCTTGTGTTGATCATTAATGAGAGATTGTAAGTCAGTAAAGGGCAGCATGCATTTGAGTTATTTATATACACCCACCTTTTAGTAAAGGCATATCACTTTTAAGAGTCACAATGTGCATGTCTGCATTTTTTTTTTTGTTCCTGGCATGCAGGAACTTATAATATAATGTTAAATAGATAAATAAATAAATAAATAATATATAATAATGTTGATGAACATAGCAGACCTGGCTTGATATCACATGTAAGCTGGACACCTAAAGGCGCTGCGCCAAGTTCCGACGATGGATATCCAAACTCCGGAAAATCCCCCAGAAACTGCGCGGCTCTGTCCGACAGATGTACAGGAGGCACGCTCTCCTCTGAACCGGCCAGACATCCTTCTCCCACACAAGCCACTGCTCGAGCTTTTGGCCGTATCCTCAGCGGCAGTCTGCACTCGATCCCTTTACAGTCTCTGGTGTCATTGCTGGGTTGAATTTGTCTCACATGAACAGCGCACTCCGCATCGGTGCATCCTGCAGGTAAAACTTCAGGCGCACTCCTCCGAGTGCTGCCGTCGCTGTGCCGCCCGCGCAGTAGCAGCTGGGCGCCTGGAAAAGTCTCCGGTGCCGCTCTTGGAGAGCTCGGGTACACGCGGTGTTGGCCGGCGGCTACATGAGCCGTTTTCCCCTGCGTTGACGGGTTAAACTGCCGCGGGGGTCTGGAAGATCGGCTCCCCGGACAGTGCGCCCCGGTGCACGGTCTTGGATCGCCGGTGTCTCCGCCATAGCAGTGCGTCCCCCGGCAAATCTCCGCTACAGCTTGCGCGGCGTTGTGCAGCGATACCCAGGAGAGTTGCAGCAACAGCAGAGATGTCAGTAAAAGCATTTTCGCATCTAATATGTGGGCTTACTCTGCCTGCAAAAGAAGGAAACGCGAGGTAAGAGTCCCAAATGGAAAACTTGGAGGAAAAAATCTCAAAGGTGATAACTCAAGCCATCACTGATCTCCTTCTCGATTAAACCCACCTCTCACACAACTGAAACAAACTTTACAGACTTGGCAGCTCATCTGTGCACATTACCTTCAGCTCCAGGGTTTGGTGAGGCTGGCTTTCCCGACCGTCACAAAGGAGTAAAAACACTGGACTCACGCATTACTGCCGGCTCTCTCCATGCCTGACCCACTCTGAGGGCTTCTGCACTATAATGTCAGTGTATGTGGCATTCCTGAGACTTAATTAGCATCAGGTTTCCCCAGCTACAAATTAACCCTTCACCCTCTCCTCTCCCTTGAGTTCCCCTCTGAACTAAAAGGTTTTGAAAGAACAAGAATAAAATAACATTTTTGATGCCTGAAACTGAAACATCCCTAATTTCAACCTGAAACAAATAAACGAAAGGGGAAAAAATGACATGCATTTTAATTATATCTCATCTTTTCACTTTTGACTTTGCTCACTGTTGACTTTTCTTTGACCCTGTGGCCCTCTGAGTTGCAAAAGCATACAGTACTTTTTGTTTAGCACACCCTGAATGTTGAGACAGCTGCTGGTTCCTCAACCCAGCGTCCTTCGTGCTTTAGCGCTGGCCTTGTCAACCCTTTTTATAGACAAAGCGAGCAGAGGTCAAACTTTTGTGAAGAGACCTATGGCAGAAGTCAGGAATGTGAAAAACACATCTGGTTTTTGGACTCGCTCCCAATTTCTCTCCTTTTTTTGTTTTTAGTGCTTCTGCACAAGCACATAAGGTTATCTGAGGATGACGTCTGCATGGATGTTATTAGTTAAGCAGTTCTGATATTACTGTCTTATTCAAAGGTCCAGGAGCCAAATGAATAGATGCAAAAGTTGTATGATCATATTTAACTGAATAACTCAAGATTTAGCCAAATTTCAGAATATTTAAAGCAAAATGCTGGACATTTTACAGCATCATGGGTACAGACTCTTAGAAATGTACATGTTTTAGTTTACATCACTCATTTATACGTCTTGTGATTATTGTTTCAGGGTTTCTGAGGTGTTATTTTGTCTTTAGACTTTGATTGTTGTGGACATGTTTGTGTGGATGTGGTTTAGAGTGTTTGTGTGACTGACAGCAGAGTTAGGGTTTAGCAAAGGAAAGGGGCCACTGTGAATGAGGCTCCTGTAGCGATTAATCACATCCAGCCACCGTTTCTATTCTGGGTGGCTGTTAAAAATGTTCAATCAAAAAGAGTTCCTGTACCCATCTGGTGCAAAGAAGAGAGGAGCTGAGGCGAGGCAGAACTCAAGAAAGACGAGTAGCTGCGTCCAGAGTGCAACTTTTCATCTTCAAAGTAAAGACGAAAGGTTACTTAATTAATTGCTTATGACGGCCAATCAAATGGCAGTAATTTACTGTAAAGCTTGTATTCTATAACACACAGCAGTGTAAATTTGATTAAAGAAGTCACACTGTACAATTAAACAGTTTAATGCTGGTAAAAATGTACCTTATGATTTTATTATAACATAATCATGCCTTTTTCTCTTTTAATTTTGTCTTTCCGTGTCACATTTTGGGCGTTTTTGCTCACGTTTTCGACTCAGCCAGTCACAGCAGTCATCCTAGCCCATGTTAACAAAAGCAAACCTCATTGTATTCATTTATTGGGCTCAGATGGCAAATAAATTCAGCCAAGCAGAATAAGGAGGGCTGTATCAGGAATCCATTTGTATGTTCTTGCATTCAAAAACATCCAGCTAGCAGTTGCTTGTTATCCCGGTGCAAACTTGCGGTGTTGATCATTGCACCACAAAGAGGGAGTGGGGAAAATAACTGCAGGTTGGTAGGTTCACACCTCCCACTGATTTCAGTCATGTTTGGCATGTACAGTACAGCAAAGAACAAACAGAGGGCACTAAAAGACTCCTGCATGCATCACTTTTCACATCATCTCAGTGACAGTTTCTCCTCTGCAGCACTACATATCGTTTTGCAAGGTGCCCACTGGTTTTGTCATTATCACCCCATTTCCTTTTAGTGCCCAGGCACAAGAAATGCATCTTGAGGTGTGTTGGAGCGCTCAGAATGCAGACTAATGGCTAAAAAGAATGCTCCACACCTCACACCTTACCATATGCAGTTCTGCAACTTTCAAGCCGACAGACTTTTCTTTGTGCAGTAGAACTCAAGGCTCGACACTGCAGATCCCCCTTTAAGCACACAGTTTGATTAAATAACTAAAAAATAACAATCTCGTTCAGCTTCTTGGCTCGGTGCTGTGATGTATGAGCTGCAACATATGCTGGCAAAAACCATTATCAGAATCAGCTCTCCTGGACCACCCTCAGTCTCCGAGGAGAGCGCAAACGCAAAGCGGAGCAGACAAAAAAATCCCCTCGCTCTCTGCTGCCGAGCTCCACAACTGTTAATCAGTGTATTTATTTGAGAAATGTTCTCCGAGGCACTGGCGTGCTTGTGTTTGGGAGATGTTTAGAGCTAATGGGAGGCTGCCTTTGGTGTCCATCTGTTTGTCAAACCCTGAGAGAATGAGGAAATGAGGGTGGTTGGGACACATGCTTGTACCCAGGGTGTTTGTTTAATACATCACGAGTCATGAAAGACTCTTGGAAGCATTCAAGGTTATTTGGTTTCCCCCTCGTGGTGCTCAGATTTACCATATGATGACGGGATTTCGCCACAGTGGTTTGTCTTTGCTGTCATGGCTCAGGCTGGTCTTGAGGGGAAATGGGACATAGAAGTGTTAATATTAGTAAAAATCAAGATAATCTGTTCTGTTAGGCATAATTTCAAATTAATTTTTTTATATTGTATGTGAATTCTTTTTAAGGTGGAAAGAGGATAAAAAAAGAGATCAGAAATCTTGTTTTTGGCCTCCCAAGATGACTCAAGGAGAAATGCAAATAAATACAGCTATCTGTGTCTGCACGGTCAGATAACAGAGCCAGAGGCTATTCATAGTTTGACAGTTTAACTCTCCTTGGTTCCTCCTAAAGATAACCGACTTTGTTGCACCACACCATTACCCTAAGACAATTCTTCCTGATTTTAACAATAAAAGCTAAGATTTTATGTAAATTAATGTATTCTAGTGCACTCTGCTTACATTTAGGAGGTATGTTAGAGGTTGTACAGCAAATAATGCACTTCATTTAGGCGACTGTATTTTCTAACAAGAATTTAGACAAGTAAAGCCCAGCTGAAGTGTCTTTCACCACTACAGCGTGCCACTCCTGTCTACAGACTTGCTGTAAATCAGTTTCAGTGAGGTGAATTATTAACCAAGACCCGTCACATTCCTCCCGCTGATTCAGCCTTTCTCTCGATCCAACTGAGGCATTTCTTTTTTCTTTCAATAAAAAAAAAAAAACTTCCCAATCTGCTCGAGTGGCTGTCAGTCACCCTCGAAGTCTTAGTGAGAAGCCACAACACATTTATGATTTCTCCCTCGCTGTCCCCGTTGGCACAGTTACAGTACAGTGCAGATAAGGAGCACTGTTAAGGAGAGGATGGATCAACGCTGCCCAGACAAGAGTGTTGTGAAAGTGCTGAACTCTGTAGCAGGAATGCAATGACAGGTCTAGACCTGAACTTCCGCGTTAAGCAGGAAGAAGCCAACAGTCAGACAAATGCAATCTTCAATCTGCTCGCACACCCAAAATCTGCCTGCATATGACTTTAATTTTTGGTGTCGAGCTTAATTAGAGAATAGTTTTTCGAAGTGGAGCTGATGTCCATGAAGCTGTTATCTTGAAACTTAGTGGCGAAGCAAAGGATTAACACATTTTAAAAAGGTGAGTTTCATCTCTGTTAACTTGGATGTTGTGCCTTTGGATATAACGGTAACAACCGAAGCTGCTTTCCTCTGAACGCAGAGCGAGAACATTGTTCGTTGATGTTTGAGCACATTACAAGTGAGGATTGTGGTGGCTGTTGTGCTGAAAAACAAAACAAAATAAAAAACAAATGAGAGATTTGTTTGTAATATATGTATATTCAGCTACAGCAGAATAATTTAGCTTGAGGACGTTATGTACAGATATGTTGTAGATGAGAATCTTAGACATCCTGTCAAACTTTGTGAGATACAGCGCGCTCTGATAAAAACTCTCAAAAGGTTTTAAATTTAATAGTACGAGAAATTAAAGAAAACTCTTTTTAGAAGATTTTTTTTTACCATGTTTTAATTTGGTGAAAAGAATGTAAGTTCATATCTTTCCAACTGGGTGGACCCCGCTATCGTCTCATAGTGCTGCATGACTCAATAACCACATGAAACTAATAGGGCCGGCCTCTTATATTAAAGTTAATAGTGCTGTCATGACGGGAACATTTTGTATATTTGGCTTGTGGCATTTTTGGTTTTAAATCATGTCACAAAAATATGAAGTGAATTTGTTATGAGTATAACTGAACGCATTGCTTTCAGAGCGATGGATTAAAAGGCTTTTAGTCAAGGGGGTGTTTGCTTTTTCTAAGAGATGTTAAGCAAGAAATTTTATTAAGGGTACTGATTGTAGTAGGTTTGAGTCTGATTTGAAACCTGCTTCAGCAAACATTAGGGTTCTGATTCATTTTCATACTCTTCAGTGGTTTGTGCCTGCTGCTCAACCTCTAATTTGCCTACTTTGCAAAAAGAGTACATCAAGTCTTGTAAACACATCTGCTTAAGAGCCAAGCACAGAAATATGATCCGATCATACGAGGGAGAGTTTCTGTATGTTATGGTAAACACTGGAGTTGATGTCTGCTTTTGATTTTCTACCCTGGAGCTACATATGTGTGGCATGTAAAAGGCTGAGACATGTATTTGAGATTATTGGGGGAGGGAAGGGGGGAGGGGGGTGTTCTAGAGGAATGCAGAAGCTATAAGCTATGAGGTGCTTTTAGATTTGCTGTTTTTTATTATAAAAAGTACAACAGTACAGTTGCCGCTTTTCACAATGCGCTCATTTGACGTCCAACAATAACATTTAAGAACGCCGATAGGTCACAAATGCCTTTTGTCTGACAATAAAATAGTGAAAAGTGTGAAGAGACAGTGGCACAGTTTTGTGAATCGAAAGTGTGAAAATGTGACTACAAGTTCACAAACATGAACTCTGTTGCGGTAAATTGATATATTGAAAGGCACATAAAGCTACAGAGCTTGCAGAGGAAAAATTCCTGGTGTTATTAGTTTGGTTTCTTTGTAGAGCTATTACTCATTCATAAAAGGGACACTGGGGTGACTTTGAATAGTTGAGCTGTTCTGGTCTTCAGCTTTCAAGTTTGCGATTTTTTCCGGTTACTGATGATAAAATCTTTGGCCAGATTTCTTTAAAAATCCTTTAAAAGTCTGATTTTAAACGGTGCTTTAATCATGGCCGTTTCCTTGTGAGGTATTATTGACTATTTGGTCAAATGTAGGATTTATTGTGTTTTCTGTGAACAGCCAATTTATACAACTCCACAGATTGTAGAAATAATCAGTGTAGCTTCCAGATCTAAAACGCATTTGTTCTAGTAGCCACCAGGGGGCGACTCCTCTGGTTGCAAAATGTTATGTTTTAAACCCTCATTTAATATAATGCAACACTAACTTTATTCATTATGTTTCCATTTATAGTAAAGTAGATGCTGAAGTTGGGTATATTTCACAACCTGTCAACATTGTGTTTGACAAATTGCTTGTTTTCAAATTCACAAACAGCTACTGTAACTAGGTAAGCTCTCCCAAAGTACACCCAACTCATCCCCTAAAGCTTGAAAAGTCATGAGTACATTATATTCATTAGTTTCTCTCAAAAAAAAAGTAAAATTTCAAAGGTGGATTTGGTCATCTTTGAACAAATCTAGGATACCTTCAAGCTTCAGAATCCCCCGTCCTTAAGGTCACATTTGAGTAAAACTAATTAGTCCACCCATAATCACACTAGTGGTGCTGCAATGACTCTGAGGTTAACACCTTTATCTGTATATCAGTTGCAGGATCACACCTACAAATAGCACAGAAAAAGTCCATTCCTCACATTGTGTCTGAGATATCACTCCACTAATGCACACGTCTAAGACACCGAGGAGGGAGTGTGTTAAAATTGGGTCGATTTGTTTTCACCAGCGGAAGCCGTCTTGTTTTCACGGTCTGTTCCTGCCGCTTCTCACTTCTCCTCGCTAATCTGGGAGCGGTTCATTTCATGCATTTGGCGTCAAAACACAGCCTCTCAGCAAAATCTGACTGACTGACTAAACTTCTCTTCCAGTGACTTTAAAACTACTAACAAAAAGTAGCACCAGACGTTCAGAGATGGTGCGTTCTTTTACTCGAAACGTCTCACGCCGACCACGTATAGGTGAAAAAAAGTGACATAATGAGAACTGAGGAAGCAGTACCATGAAATTTGCAGGCAGCTGCTTGTGTCACCATTTCCGATACCATTTCAACATTGCAAGTTCCAGGAAGTTTACCAGTTACCACTTCCTCCTGGGGGTAAACCGTTTGTGTAAAAGGTGGAGGATTGCGCTCACGTGCTATAGCAGTGAGCCCCACATATGTACGTCACATGGAAATTATGGTGCGCAAACAAATTCTATCAGTGCGCAGAGGCGTTTCAGTTTATGAACCGTGCGATTTGATATATGACACCAGAAGATTAACAGTTTCTCGTGAGCTTCCAACACGCAGCATCTGTTAGATGTTTGAAACAGTATTGATCCTGTATAAACTCTTTCCTGGAACACAATCAGTCACTCTTGTCTCCTACACAGTGTCAATGAGAGATGTACCCCTGTGTCTTTTAATTAAATTCCAGCAATTTATTTTTTTCGTGTTGGATCTAAATGTCATTAAACACATTCCAGACTCTGTGACGAGTGAAAGCAGGGAGTTAAACTCTGCAGCATCGCCCAATATTTTCCTCTCTAATGGACGCTACCACGCAGCAGAGAAAAAATAAAGACTAGAGGATAGCAATGCAAATATCTGTGCAGAGAATCTCACTGCATGAGTTAAACCAATTAGATTAGGGCTGATTTAACAAAAGAGGTTGCAGCCACCCCCCACTCTTCCTCTTGCACACCCTGTGAAACGCTTTTAATTAGTGCTTAATTCACAAAACCAGTCAGAAATAAGAAGAAAATGCATTACATAACAGACTCATACACGTTGTCATGCTTAGTCACCCTCTAAAGACTCATACAGAGGCTGAAAAAACACAATAATAGGGTAGCTCTTTGATGCTAAGCATTCTTGCAATATGAGGTGTGGCTTAGACCCAGTAAGTACAGCGCATCGGTTTCTTAATCAGTTTAACCACACCAAACTTGAGACTAACCCCAGCAATTTATAACTGACCTGAGGCAAACCGAAGCTTATATTCATGCAGTTTAATCACAGTCCGTCAAAATTAGTAAGCCAGCAACACTCGGGTTAGCTGGTAAAATGTCTTGATTAAAAAAGTGTTGTTTTTAAAAAAAGGTCGCACTTATTTTATTGCTTTTACTTTGAACATATTAACAGTGAATCAGGTGTTACTCAGTAACTGTGCTGCGCCATGCTGACATTGTTGTGACGTCAGATTACAATATTGAGTAATCTGCATAAAACATTATGCAAATTGGAGCTGTTTTTTTCACATTGACTCACATTGAGATGTTTAGATAAGCTGGATGTGTTTGTTATCGTCACTCTATCTCAGAATGAATGAAGGATAAGATCTGGCTGAAAGCATTAACTGCAGCTGAGTGTCATATTCTTCTTTTATATTGTTTCACAAATGTACAAGTTCTGACCAGTGAGATCTTTTGACCTGATGATGGTGCTAAATGTACTAAAGATTCAGACTCATTCTAATTCATTAATAACTGCATAGTCTGCATGTTAAACAAGAATATTTATATCTTTCCCTTCAATCTCTTCAGTAGATACTTAATAGATAAGTAGTAAAAGTCATGGAAATCGGTGATTAATCCTCTGGGGATCATGACTAATATACATTTTAATGCAGTCTTTCTGGTAATACAACCAGGCACAAGCAAATGTTTACTTGTTATTTTGTAGCATTCAGGTCAGTAGAAGGTGAGAAGGTGGAACCAGTGAATCCGGATGGTTTACTGGTCATGAAACTCCTCTAATGAATTAATTTAGTAGTGACAGCTTCAGCAGTTACCCACTCATACCTTATGTTAACAAGCCTTTAGTAATAATATATTTGCAGTTATGTGAAAAGTAGGCCACTACCACTATCCTCTTAATAAGTAGCAGCCAGGTGCTGCTAACCAAATACTTTTGATTAACTGATCATGAGCAAGTGTGAGCACGTCTATAAAAGCAGATCTGGACTCTTCAGGTTTGTGTTAATGCAATGCCAAGGGAAAAAAGACATCAACGGTCATCTTAAAGAAGCAGTTGTTTAATTGTCCTTTAGTCTGCGAAAGGTTACAAGGCCGTTTCCACACACTCTGAAGTCCGTCAATCTACAGTGAGAAAGATTATTCACAAGGGGATCGTTTGAATAATCTTCCCAGGAAACCATCACCCTGAGGTCAGATCATGCAATACTCAGAGAAACTCCAAAAAGAGCTACACCTCAAACTCTACCTCAGTTAGCATGTCAGTTAGCATAAGTTAGCAGAAGACTTGTTTGAATGGGTTTCTAGGAGAAAGCCTGTTCTATCTAAAAACAGCATGGCAGCACTGTTTAGTTTAGAAAATTTGCATCTGAACAAACCACTCTGTACACAGAAATATGATCTAGTGTGTGAGGCCATCTGTCTGACACATGAAGCTTGGCTCGAATTTGAAATATTCCTTGAAATGGGACAAAGATCCAGAGCACAGCACCAAATCTACAACAGAATGGCTGCAAAAGAAAAGAATCAAGGTGTTGCAAAGACCCAGTCAAAGTCCAGACCTCAAGTCGATGGAAATGCTGCAGTGAGACCTTAAGAGAGCGGTGCATAAATGAGTGTCTTCAAACTCAAAGAACTGAAGTATTGATGTAAAGAAGAGTGGGCCAAAGTTGCATCTTTATCAATGAGAGACTGATAAAGTCATAAAGTTATTAGATTAGAAAAGATGGTTCTATAATTCACTGATTTATCGGGTGCACTTCATTTGCAGTACAGTGGTCATTATCAGAAACATGCTATACTAGAAGCAGAAGAATTAGGAGAGCCCACATGTAAGCAATATAAAGTAAGCTACCATTAGCACCACTTTAACTGGATGAACTCCCACTGACACCTTCAGTGTTTCTGTGGTACCACTCACGTACCAGCATAAGAAAACAGGGACTCTGTTTTGACTGCACATTCCGGACCATCATAACATTTGCTTTGAGAAAAGAGGCTTCAAATAATACGTGCAGGGGAGACGGCCTACTGTGCATAATTACGAACGTAAATCTCAAGCGAGGCTTTCGGAGTGGTTTTCAAAAAAGGCGCAGTGACCACGGTGGCTCCTCGGGCTGTTACTCTGCTTAAAATGAAAAACATAACCTTCATTATCCTGACATTTCGCTTCATCCATCCACATCGGGGATGCATATAAATCTGTACCAGCCTGATGTATGAGTCCATTTTGAAACTTGATCAGCAGTTAAGAGTAATTTCGAGCTAAGCACATTATGGAAGCTTGCATACTTTATGCTCTTCCACTTTCCTTAGGCATCATAATGTTGCATGCAGTTTTTCTTCTTCTTCGTATAATGATTCAAACAAACACTCATCATACAACATGAAGCATGATTTCAAAATCCAGATTACTAAAGGACACAGCCGACAGCTTAAAAAAGTCAACTCTGAATATGACAGAAAAGGCAACATAATATTTACTCGCTGCTTCACTCACTTGCTCCAACAAGAGACAACAAGTTATGGCAAATAATGACTGCCTGCAGTTATGCATACACACTTTGTTCCTTCAAGTCTGGGTTGGACATGTTTCGCAATATAGCATAACCTGGGGAAACGTTTTACATCTGCAAATACTTCACAGCAAAGTAGCAGCACTGTATCAGCACTCACCGCCTGCACTTGCTTTTACCCATGCAAATGGACATACCGTCTGTTTCATCTTCATTATTCAGTGCAGCTCATTAATACATATTATAAATATTATATTTTTTCAAATTGGAAATAATGATCATTTCTATATCTGATTATTCTATTGATTCTTTCACCAGATGGACGACATTGACGCCATGTTCAGCGCCATGCTGGGGGAGATGGACCTCCTCACCCAGGTGACTTACCAGCCATTGTTTGCTTATATATTTTTATATATACTTATTCTATTCTTGTTGCTTTATAGCACAAAATACCCTTAGAGCCATCTTTTCAAAACACAAACATTGAATATGTAGTTAATTTTCGGTGGATGAATAATGTGATTGCTCCTGTCCGTTCTGGTGTGTATATCAATTTACAAAATAGACAAGTTGTAGCTGTGACAACAAAATAAAACAAAGACAAAACCAAGAACTGAAAGAGGAAAGAATGAGTGGATGACGCGTACCCAGGCGCACCCTGAAGATACATTTTTCTGCTTATTTTTTCCTCCAGTTTCCAATATCTGAAATAAGCGGGTGTCACTTTTTCATCTCTTTTTCTCCATTTAAATTTAAATATATTTAAATTATATTGTATAGAATGTATTAAACATGACAGGATTTAATATGATACCAATATAAAGTAGCAGAGGAGCTTGTGCCACTACCACATTTTCTGTTAATGAAAGGCATAAATCTCAATGTTCATGCAGCACATAGACAAAAATACATTTTTTTTGTTCAAGCTGCCCATGATTAATTATCTCGCCTAAGGACTTAGAGATACTTTTCTTCTTCAGAGAAGATGACAAAGTAACAAAAACCCACCATCCTTAACTGAGACGCTCGTGACTGGGACAAAACACACTTTGTGGTCATGTAAGAACCATAAATACCACCCTTTTCTGGAAGGGTGGGTTAAATGGCAAAACCCAACCGAGTAAGGATTACGCCTTTTTTTTCCCTCTTAGTAAAAAACCCCATTGATCACTTTAATGTTTTCCATCTCAGTTCTTCCAAGATGGGGTGTCATATTGTTCATGCAGTGGGTACACTCTCACTCTTACCCCCCAAAAGAAAATAAATACAACTCTGTCCTCTGACATAATGTTTTAGAACAGTTTGGTTTCAGAGCGCTCAAACATGAAAGTGTGCTCCTCTGCGGTGGGGGGTGGGGAAGTATTTTGGCTGTGCAGAAATTGTATTTGCGTTCTTACAACCACACTGCTTGCTTCATTCTGTGTCTCAGAGTCTTGGAGAGGAAACGGTGCCCCCTGAAGCTCTCTCCGGCACAAAGAAGGAAGTCAACTACTCCATCGGCTTCACTGACCTGAATGGTGACTTCACATTTTGACATTATGTGTGGAAACACTACAAAGAGCTGGGCGTTGAGCTTTTGTGCAGTGTCAACACCCGAGTTGTGCAAGGGTGGGATGTGTCGTGTGCTTGCTCAAATTAACAAGAACTAGCATGGAAATACACAAAATAAAAAATAGAAAAGGTGCACTTCCTGGCAAATGAAGGCACAGATTAAAGTCTAATTACTCACTGTTTGCCTCTGGGTTTAATAAGCTAAAAAAAAATGAGCTGCAATAATGTTAGAACAAGGTCACAATATCAGCTGGTGTTAGCATCTAACTTTCCCCTTTTCTCCGTTCATTGTAAATGCCATTAAATCTTGTTAGATTGAGTTGATAGGCTGTGCAGCACTTTATAACAAATGCCTGCCTTGAAGGACTTTGCAAATGGAAAATGTCCTTGATATAAATAAACTATCAATCACAACAAATGGCTATGTTTTATAAAAGACTATAATCTACATGCGCTCTTGCAGCTCAGTAAGGCTGTGCCCAAATGCGCGAGTGCAAACTGTTAATGCCATCCACTTTAAACTTAGCAAATGTATTACTGGGGACCAGAGTATGTGCAACACAGAGTGAGAGGTAGATTTAATAAGGTGCTTTCACATTTGCGCTAAAGGATGGCTACAAATTTAACCATCAAAACAATGTGCAAAATTTTTAATCTAACCTTAACATATTTCTATATTAAGATGAGATGAGATGAGATGAGATAAGATAATGGGTCAGGGGCCTCCTGAAATGTTTTAATCCTTAGGCAGAGGTGTGAAAAATACTTGGAAAAAAGTATTTTTCACATCTCTGCCTCTGCCTGGTCAAAGAAATTTTGAGATGTTATCAGTTTGATCCTCACGTGATCCCACAAAGATAGTTGAATAAGTACATGCCATTATTTTTCAAAAACTATTTCTCAAATTCTATGTATCTGTAGTTAGCAGTGAGTCGAACAAAATTCTGTCTCGAATGCAAACTTTAGCGACCGTTAATGCAATTGTAATTGTAAACGCAACAACAGACGCGCAACTAGATGCTATAATTGCTCTGTGTGGGATGATGTTCATGCAGACTGGCCTAGTTATTAGGGGGAGATACATAAATAATAAATAGTCATACAGAGTTCAACACTCAATTACTAACAATACAATTATTCTAGTAAGATTTATTTATTGTCTTTGGTTTCCTGTGATGAGCAGTTCTCCAGAGCTGCAACCTTTACCTTGAAAAGCCACAGTCACACACATTAGTTAAGTGAGATTGACCTCAGAGCTGGACTCTTTTCATAGCAGTAACTTTAAGCCAAAACAAAGTAATCCAGGTTGCACTCGCTCCAAATCAGCAAAGGCAAATTATTTTGACTGGTCTATAACATACAGTTACTTTTCTTTATAAATGTATTAACTTAATAATGCTTTGAGGAATCTAAATACAGGACAGCCTACAAAAAGCAAAACTAAAATTTGCATGCAGACGAAACTGTTGCTTCTACTGAATTCTGAAACTTGATTCCTCAGTGAAGCAATATTGGGAACGTGAATGAGGAATAAAATGAAAGAACTCCTTTCATTGACTTTGTTTAATAAAACACAACTGAAAGGGGAACTTGTTCAAAAAAGGAAAGTTCTTCATAATTAGGGAAAAAAGGCAAATTACTTTGAAAAAGGAACAAAAGGAAATTCTATCCAACAATATTCTCTATTGAGGAACTTCCTGACAAAATTTTTCTGCTTCACCAGAGTCCCTTCATGAACTGGAGGGCAATGACTTGGATGCACTCATGGCCGATTTGATGGCTGACCTCAATGCAACGGAAGAGAAATTGGCAACAGAGATAGAATGCTTGAAGGCACCGTCAGCGTCTCAACCAGACTTCCCACCACCGCCCAAGGGCCTGAGCATCGAACCTGCCCCATCGCACATTTCACCGTCATCTGCAGGAAGCAGAAGCAGCAATGTTAGCACTCCTGTCCCTTCTGCTGCCTCCTCTTTAGCACCTCCACCTCCTTCTGGTGCAAAGCCCACAACGGTGAGTGAGCCCACATGCAGCAATTCTGCAAGTGCCGTTTCAAACCTTAAACCAGAGCATTAATCAAGGCTTGAGAGAGCTAGTTTCGAGGGCAGTGCCACAGGTCAGAAGGAAGAACCGTTTGTTGAGCTCCTGGTAGAACAAATCAACAACGTCACAATCTTTCTTTTATTTGCGCATGTCTTGGTTTACCATGAGTAAATGCTTTATAAGCCATGCGTGACAAGACAGTTTTACAACAAAAACATCACCAGTTCCCAGCACATAAATTTAAGATGAGTTTTGTATGTTTTCGTGAAACCTGGAAGAGTGGTATTGCTCTTAACGGTGAGATCATAGCAAAGTCGTTCCTGGATGGAGGCATCTGTTACAGTTACAGAGACGTGTGAGGCGAAACAGCCGAGGGTCTGTCTGGAACAGATCAAACACATACGGCAATGAGAAAAGTGTAACGGGATCGATAGCAAAGGTTGGGCTTGGAGTAAGGGAGGTAAGATGTGACAGTTTTGGAGGTGGGGGTGGGGGGGGGGGGGGGGGGGGGGGGGTAGACGGGAGCTTATTGCTTTAGCAGAGGTTGTTACCTCATCTGTCTGAGGTAAAAACACCAGCTGTGCTGAGGCAGCGAGTGCGTCACTGTAAGGTAGACGTGGACGAGTTCATTAAAGTTGCAGTCAGGATTTTCACGGGTGATTGCATCTGGAGAAAACAGTAACCCAAGTTAATTGAGATCTAGCAGGTAGGATTTAATGTCTGAGATGGAAGTCTTGCATGGAGATTTCAACACCCACACAGGAGGGGATGAAGTGAGAACAAGACATTACACCTCTTGAAAAATGTTGAAGTGCTACATCACAGAGATAGACTTGCTAGAGTTTGATCTTCTGACTCGCCCTTGGGACCCTTTCTGCAAACTAGAAGTACGTGTCATTACTTTCTTGGAGAGTTTAATGACACAGATACGACTGTCTTTGCACAGTGAAATATGAAGCTACAAACAGCAGCCAGAAAAAGTTAACCATAATCATTGGATCTGTACACAACTTTATGCAACATAAACCTCCTAAATGATGTATAATGATGAGAGCTATAGAGCTGACTGGAACTGGTTCTATGGAAAAAGACTTTGAGTCGGTCACTAATGAGTCACAAAGGTCTCTAACCAAACAATCACGTTGTGTATTGTTTCTAAGGCCTGAATCCACACATGTAAACACACCTGAGGCTACACATAGGAGTGGTTCCACTTGAAAGTAGGACCTAGGTGGGATGATAGGCTCAGCCCCCAAACACTTGACTAGTGTTTGTAAGAGATTGTGGTTTTGTTAAAGTAAACAGTTTTACAGCAGTAGATAATAATAGAAAGCTCCATTTTCTGAGCTTCCAGTGGTGGTACTGGTGTACTAGTGTTGAGCTTTGCTTCATTTAAAGGTGAAGATATACTTTACATGCTCTTATTCGCACAGATGTTACATTCTGCCTTACATTAAAATGAGCCGTAAGTCATAACAGTATTCATAAATGATCTAGTGGGTCATTTTCACATTGAATCACACCTTGAGAGTGCGTCAATGAGGTTGCTCCTAGTTCAAGTGAACTGCAGTAATCTCACTAACCTACACATGTTGTTAACCTCAGAACACCCCATAGAGTGTCATTATATGGAGTAATACTACATAATGCAATTAAGTAAGAGTTGTCTGCTGGGAACTTTGTGTTTTACACTTTTGATGTGAAATATCCCCCTCCTCATCATTAGCCCCGTTAAAATTTTAAAAATGACTCACAGAGATGTCTCATGCTTTCCTTTTTTCTTTTTTTTGTTACAAAACTGCAATATTTTTTGTTGTGACTCATGACTTTATATGATAAGAAAGGAACTTTTGGCAACCTTTATTTTAAATTAAAAACAGTTTTCCTTGAAAGATAATAATTGTATATTGTCGAACAAATACCAGATTATAGCAGGGTACACCCTGAAAAGGTCGTCAGTCTGTTAAAAAGTGAATTAACACATTTTCTTTATGATTGTGAAGTTTGTTAATTTTCTTTTTGGTGCTTACATTGTACTTTTCTAAAAAAAAAAAAATGGTTGACGACCATGTACCATCTCATCCCTGTGCACATCTTATTCAGGAGGAGATCGAGGCGCAGATGAAGGCAGACAAAATCAAACTCGCTCTTGAGAAACTCAAGGAAGCTAAAGTTAAAAAGGTAAGACAAGCAAACACCGACTTCTTGTTTTGCCCTCTGAGCTGACGTCCACTGCCAAGAGTAGAGACGTATAGAATTACAGCTACCTGAACATTACTGTAGAAGAGTTGATGGTCAAACATAGCATGGGTTTCCTTTTTTCTCTTTTGGAAGAGCCATCAATCACAGTAATGGATGGTTACTTTCATCCAGCCAACATCCCGCAGGACAGTGTGGTTTCCTGTTTGGGGGTGATATGTGGACACTTTCTCATCTTCAAAGCAGCATTCAAAAGCTCAGACATGTGTTCTTGCATGCAAAGCTACACTTCCAGAGCAGCAATTTTTACACAAAACCAAACTAGTTTCACGCAGATGGCATGCCATTCTTTTATCATAGATGACTGTGACTGATACGACTGCCAAGTTTTACTCTTTTACTCGTGATTTGGCTCTTCGCAGTGACCTAGTTCCCTGTTAAGATGGTAGTTACAAATTCTTAGAAGTGAAAACTAAAAAGGAACTTTTTCCAAAAAGCCATGTGTGTGTGTGGAAGCTGAGGAAACACAGGCCACTTTCATATGGATGTGTGTCTCTGGGTTCATAGAAGAGATACAGAAGTGCCAGGTTCACTTCCAGGAATTTCAGCAGAAAGTGGTCAGAGGACCACAAGTTTCAGATAAGCCCACTGGTTTCTTAGCATGTTTGGGGATATTTTTTATAAGATAGCATCTTGGGGAGAGGAAGTGCTAGGAGGAAAATAAAATTTCCAGCGATAGTTCATTCAACCACATGTCAAAACCCGACTGTTTTTCAAGGAAGGGTGAAACTGAGTGACTTGTGACCTGAAGCTTTAAATCCTCTTGTGATAACATCTCTGAAACCCCCATTTTTATGACAAAAAGCAAGCAACTGGCTGACCTTAGTGCTGTGAAACTCCTCAGCTTTTCCAAAGCAGGATTTCTTACCAGATGAGAGGAATTGTGAAACCATATGAGCCTGCAGGGGAAGAAATGCTTTGCTCTGGGGCAAAATTAATCTCATCCAACACTCTGAGTGAGGTGCTAAGACTGCAAAAAGACAATAAAGAAGAAATTACAGCAAAGCTCGAATCAGAAGACAGAAGTGCTGATGCTCGAAGTCTTCCAGTAAAGCTAACGTTAGGAGACAGAAACATCCATTTACTGTGCATATCCTGTAATTAAACTGGCAAACAAACAAGCTGCATGTGCATAAAGGCTGGATTTAATGTCTTACACCTGCTGCTGTCCAACATGTTGAAAACCTTAAACTTAAACCTTTTGCTCTGTTTCTTGCTGGGAGTTAGATTAAAAGATGCAGGCTAAATCTAGTTAATGCTAATCTATACTGTAAACGGCTTTCTATGAATACTGTGAATGCAGTTCTGTACACAAGACGAAGAATGTGCTTGTTTGTTCAAAGATTACAAGAAGTATACAGTAAAAATGAGCTTTAACTCTTTTGCTTTGGCAAGCTAAGGTAAGCTAATCCAGTTTGCTATAAAAATAGAATTTTTAAAATCTAAAGTTGTGCAAGAACACCAGAAAACATCACTTTTATATACTGGAATGATATTTTTTGTGCTTGTGTGGTAAAAAAAAAAAAAAAAAAAACATTTTTAAAAAGCTGTGTTTTTCTGTTTGACAGTTGGTGGTGAAGGTACTAATGAATGATGGCAGCTCCAAGACGCTGATGGTCGATGAGCGACAGAATGTCAGGGAAGTTCTGGACAACATGTTTGAGAAGTCTCATTGTGACTGCAATGTGAACTGGAGCATATGTGAGACCAACCCAGAACTGCAGCTTGGTGAGTTACCATAATATAGCATGTAAGCTACCATAGAGTAGATGCTATACAGTGCTATGTTGATGGTGTTAACTTCTTTTAGGGTCAAATGACTTAGTCTGATGACCGGTCTGAAATTATCTGACAACCACCGGTTGCTAGAAAAAGATACATATTCCCTGACCGTTTGACAAAAAATGCTCGTGACTGGTTTGGTCAGTAACAAATTGCTGTGGTTGCATCAAGACACTGTCTGTTCTTGTCTGGAAACACTTGCTAAGTAACCGCTGAGCATTAGTGAACCAGAAACAGAAACCGTCGTGCAATTTGAAATGTGTTGACAGTTTAGCTTTTATCTTGAAGGTGATTCTCCATTTCTGGTTTCTGTTACACTTTTTTTAAATTTTTATTTTACTACTGCTCGACAAGTCAGTGTCTTACATGCAAACTATGGACAGCCATGGCAACTATAGCAATCATGAGGAGGTTTTTAGTGACCAATTTTATCAGCCAGCAACCTCCAACAGCCACTCGCTAACTGGTCAGGGGTAACAGACTGGTGGTTGTATCATGATCAATACAGGAGACAGTTCTTGATCAATGTGAGCATAATGTCACACCAAAAAACTCTATAGATGAGCCTTTGTCTTGACCTTTAAAATGTTCTCTGAATGAGTTTATGGGCCAAGTCACTGATTTTTATTCATAATGACTGAAAAGTTATGTCAGTTTTGTAAATTTTGGTTATTACAAGCGTCAGAAAGGAAGGAACCCTGTAAGGAGTCTGAAGTTCAAATCTCAGTCACTGTTAATTAATGGTAAGTCTAAGTTGAACTGAACAAAAGTTACAGGCACTATATGCAGAATAGCTCGGTCACATATTTCTAGGAGACGGTACTGTATAAAGCTGTGTGTCATCAGCATAGCTGTGGTAAGTGACACAGTGTCTGTTAGTAAAAATATATAGTATATGTACCTTTAAAAATGCTGCAGTGAGTCTGATGGGAAATGCAGCCGCAGTGTTGATGGAACCTTTATGGCCAATGATTTTAAGGCACCATTGCACTATGATTCAATATGTAGTTATTTCATAAGATATTTGCTGTTTTTAAAACCCGCAGACAGGTTAAGTGTTTTCAGGGGAAAATAAGAAATCTTTTCTGCAAAGAAAAAGACGTTTGCGATTCGAGGAGCAGTTTGGAATAAATCAAAGAACTCGATCGCACGAATGAGTAACTACCTAAATGACATTGGCAGAAAATACAGAGAAAGATGTCAAAGTTGTGCTGACACCGCTTCACCGACAAGTGACATCTGGGTAATTTAGTGCAGAAACGCCGTGGCAATAAGCACTAGCTGAGCAGCAAATATATCAACAAAACCAGAAAAACACAGTGTTGGTATATTACTGTGTTAACAACACCAGACTTCAGTGTGTTTTTATATGAACTGTCAAACTGTCTCAAACACACTCACACACAAAAATATACACTCACTGTACAAGGTGGGATATTTCACCCTGGTCGAGATGATGGACTGTGTTTTTATTGGCACGGTGGCAGCCAAACTGCACCGAGCTCACAATGAAACACTGATCTTACTCCCATCCATCTCTTTCTTGCTCTCTCCTCTCCTTTATATTTATATTCTCTGTCGCTCTCTTGCTTACACTCACACGAGGAGTGTAGACAGGTGGGTTTAATTTGCTGTATCGGACACTGTCAGTCATCCTCCCTGTCATGCGGAAATAGAAGCCTTATGATCTCAGTCCTCCGTCTGAGCTGTCTGTGCTATATTTACTTCGGCTGCTGGGCTGCACCTCCATTGGCGGTACCATCTGCTTTTTGTGTTTTCTTACCACTTTATCAGATTTTAACAGAGATAATTGGTGTTTTTAAATAGCCATTTTTCTATATCATGCACAGAGATTTGTTTTATTTCATCCTGAAGCAGTTTTAATCAAATACTGGTGGTAAAACCATTAACTTTTGTGAGCAATAAAATATGAGTCGTTATTATTTTGCTTTGAAGAAATTTTATATGCTGTTGTGACGCACAAAATTAATGGCTAAGCGTTGAATTATTCAATTTCTTATTTTTAATTTGAAGATGAAGAATAAGAACATGTTAATCCACTGCAGTTTACATCTTTAGACATTCATCATAATTATATAACTTTAATAATATATTATTTTGCTGGGGACTGTGGTGTGTAGAAAATATTACTCAGAAACAGAAAAATCATAAATTTGTTAATGACTGTTTTCAACAGAGGATAAATACACGTTTCTGACAACATGAGAGGACAGTGGTACAGAATAATAAACTTTATCAGATTGGGATATATATCATTAGGTTTTTTTTTCATAACACTTGTTTTAAAAATGTTTTCCTTTCAAAGAATGTGTTTGTTAAAGGGTATAATACATGTAAAATAAAAATAAAATCTTCAACTAAGACTTTACTCTTGGTACGGATGGAATAAATCAACAAAGCACTCTCATATATATATCATACTGTACATAAAAGATGGACAAAGCCACTGTGACATCACCTATTGGTTTAGACTAGATTGTCTTTTCACAATAATTTTTCGGACATTTTTGCCTTTGTTAGATAAAACAGGGAAGATTAGACAAATGTGGAAACCCAGTGAGCTAAACTACCAGTCATGACATTTACAAGTGAAGGTGGAGTGCTAAAGGTATCAGCTAAAGCTAACTAGCTTGACTGAACCTGCAATTTAGTTATAAGTGTCATACAGAGAAAGTAATAAAGTACTAAAATATCACTCTCAACAACTCTGAAAAACAATTCTTGAATGGAGGAAATTAAATTCACAACAAGCCATATTATTTCTCAAATAATTATACACAAATGCTCTTAAAGTAACAAATTAGATGAAATGATACCTAGCATGTAGATAGCAGCTATGCTAATGTTATCACCAACCTCTTATTTGAAGCAAACAATGCAAACGTCAAGCCTTTGTACAGTTAATACAGTACAATACAGAGTTTTTGTTGTTGTTTGTTTGATTTTTATACAAGGCATGTATTTCAACTGTAAATTTGGGCATATTACATCAGCCACTGGATTTAGCCTCTCCATTCTGAAGCTTCAGCATTAGCTTTTTGGCTGTCAGCAAACTACATCATGATAACGAGAGAGACATGGCTTCGGAAAGATATTCCAGACACCCTGAATCAACTAGAAAGTTTTTTATGTGTACAGGGAGGGGGATTTATGTGTCTTCTTCTTTTAAAGCAAGCCTCAAGTGGCCATTAGAGGAACTGCAGGGTTTAGTAATGTTTTTAATCTCAATTTCAAGTTAAATTCCTCTTCCTGCATTTTGATTTATATTCCCACTTCTATTTGCACCTCATGGTAAAGATGACATATCTGTGCTGCTGGTGCAAAAAATAAGAGCCGACGTGCGTTTTTCCCTTTGGTCAGCACTAACCAAATCATAGTTCTTGGCTTAAATTAGTCGTCTGACACACAGACTGCTATCTATAGTGTGCCAGCCATGCAAGAATTCCTCTGTGTGCGCCATTTGACTCACAGGCACAAGAGTGTTTGGGATTTTGTGTCACCTTTGGCTAACTGCACAGCAAAACAGCTCCAAAATGGAAACAGTTAATTCATTTTTAAACCCTTGAACATTACTAACACTGCAGCTGACCTTTAATCTTCTTCAGCAAAACGTCAAAGCAAATCATGCCCAATAAACACCCACAGAGCTCAACGAGCAACACCAGCTCTCCAGAAAATCTCCACTGTTATACATTCACCCATGTGCTCGCCATGCACACTACTGAAAAGCACCATGTGGTTAATGCAGTTCAAAGGGACTTTTACTCCTAATAACTCACTCCAGCAAGCAAAGTCACACCATCCATTTAATGATTGTAATAGTCAAACTAGTCTGGAACCCTGGCAGCAATTTATTTAATGCCTACCTCTGCCTCAGCTGGTAACCCATAATTTGAGACCAGGGCTAAACTACATTCAAAGGGCCAGTATATGATGGAGATCTACAGCACCAGGCATGTGGGTGGGCAAAGGAGGAAAAAGGAGGAGAAGGAGGAGGAGAAGGAAAAAGCTCTTAATGTGTTTTGGAGGTTTAGTACCATTTAAAGTCCTCCCAGCAAATGCTGAAGGTTGGATTTTATTGGGTCCTCTCTTAATTCAGCTCATTTGAAATAGACAATTGTAAAACTGTGCGATTGACTTTGAAGCAAGTGCAGCTGATTTAAAGATTTCGCGATGGAGTGATCTACTGCGGCGAAGCATTTGTTTTGACTTGCTTCATGGCACAAAGATAAAGTCTGGCGTGCTTTCTGGTTTGAACAATAGTGCACCGAGAAAGTAAACTGGAGACAGTTTAATCTTCCAAAGTGGCTGAGCCAAACTATATCTCATGGCTGATTGAAGAGAGATCAGCTGGATTTACTGCAGAGATAGAAAGAAATGGTGCTTTACTTAAATGTGCTAATAATATCTGACATTCAGAACCACCACATGTTGCATGAAAGGACCAGCATCTGAGAACAAGGGAACAAAAAATAAATTCCTTCAGCGTGCTTTTCACCTCCGGCTCTGAAGACTTTGGACTGCTTTCTGTCATTTTAGTTTTAAAATGCAAAAGTGGGAGGTTACTCTACAGTTCCTAAAAGCATGGGGAAGACCGAGGAGGAATTTGCAGAGGCTGCTATGCATGTATAGCTAAATATATTAGCAAAAAATAAAATACAGAAGCTGTTTTTTTTTTTTTAATTTTTCAGAGCAGGAAAAGAAACGTATTGCTCTTTGAACCTCAGGCTGCTTTGGCTTTGCAAATGATGACTGTGTTAGAAACAAAAAGAGAACTACTTGTTTCCTTCTGTTGAATTTAAAACTGACCCCGATGAAGGTTCAAAGCAAAAAATTACTAATCTCACAATACAATTTTTAAAAAAAAAATAATGGACTTTTGTCCTCATCAGTCATCTAATCACATCCTTTTAGATGTGAGCCTTTCTTGACATTTCACAGGGTAATAATATTCTTTATTTCCACTATTGTCCAGTGACAGCAGGTATAAATTTTAGTGATATATTAAATAAAGCTAAAATTAAGTAAGATGAAGCACCACATGGATAAGCTCCAGCATTAAAATCACAGATTTTAAACACTTAATTAGAAGGTTTCTTTTTCTTTTCTTTAGCTTGATACTTGATACTGTGGACATATGTGTAACAAGATATTGAACTACAGTTTTTTAGGAAGTAGACAAATAACATATCAGAATAGAGACTATAAATAGCAATATGTGTGTCATACGCTTGAGAGACTCACTCAGGTCTGGGTTAAAGTCGCTCTGGCCCTTTGGTACCTTAATATTCTCCAGTTCAAGCCTCTTCATTCCCCTGGCGTGACTTTGCATGGTGGAATTTCAAAAGCTAAACTATGTGAAGAATCTGTCATCTCATTAAAAAAAAACAGTACATCAAAATGACTCTTCTCCAGCAATATTTCACTATGAATGTGCCAGACTAATAAGTTATACATCTATTCTTTTCTTTTGGCAGAACGGGCGTTTGAAGACCACGAGAACCTTGTGGACCCACTCTCAGCGTGGACAAGGGACAGCGAGAACAAAGTACTCTTCCAGGAGAGACCAGAGAAATATGAGGTTTTCAAAAACCCACAGGTTGGTCTACTTCAATAGTTTCTCTTTTATAAAACTATATGAACCTCTATAAATGAACACTGATAATAAGCAGCGTTCGTGTGGGATCTCACACATCCATTGGGTGAGATGTGGTGTGGCTCCTTATTCTTGAACTGAATTTGTGCAAATCTATCTGCACGTTGTTTCAGCTCTGCGCCGTCTGGTTGTTTTCACCTTCTCAATTATGCAATGTCTTTTCGTCCGTGCGGCACGACCTCTTACGTTTATGTCCACACTGCAGTATATCAAGCGAAACAGCTTCAGGCAAAAAAAATTTGATCTTGGCATGTTTGTGATACCATGAGACCCTTTAATATCTTACAGTATTTAATGGATTCGGTCTGTTGGCAGAGGCAAACAGCTGGGTTGGAAAACCAGCGAAGATTTTCTCGTTTTTAAAGTATTCCATCATGTCTTCCATGTCTTCCAACAAAAGACAGATCTCTTTCATACAGTATGTCCTTATTCATTTACTATTTGAGCTTTTGACACGAACTACCAAATAGATTTTCCCTCTGGGCTTTTCCTCACAATGAAAACATACTGGCTCGGACTATGATATGACGCCAAAGTATTTCACTCATACAGAGACAAAAGGGATTGAGACCCCGATGTTTTTTGTTTTTTAAAGGTTATATGACTTCTTCTGCTCTTTTAGAGAATGATATCCTTTAGTTTAATTCCTTAACCCTTAAAACCTTGAAGGTAGAGGAGCTAAAACTGCTCGTTTCAGACAGAGGATGAACCGACAAGCTGCATCAAGGCCCAGTGAGATAAATAAGCATTTTTCTGAATTGTTATTCATGCAAACCTTCTTCATATGATTCCAAGAAGAAAAGAACTGAGCTGTAAATAAGTCTAATAGGTCCAGTTTAAGTTGTTTTACAAAGAGGTGGCCTAACCAATAAACCAACATGCCCGTCCCTAAAGCAATAATTCAAGCACTTTGTTTTGTTCCTGCAGAACTTTTATCTGTGGAAGAAGGATAAGAAAACTCTCAGAGATATGAAAGATAAGGACAAAGAGTTATTAATACAGGTAAAACACACTCACATACAACCTATAGGTGTAACATCATCCATAAGGTGACTTTTTCCTATTAGTAACTTACCCTTTCACTGCAGGAGAACTTCTGCGGGACTTCCATCATCGTGCCTGATCTCGAGGGGGTACTGCATCTTAGAGAAGACGGAAAGAAGTCCTGGAAGCAGCGGCTCTTCCAGCTGAGGGCCTCGGGAATTTATTATGTGCCCAAAGGGAAGACCAAGGTCAGGAGTCAAAAGGAGAATGCAAGAGAGAAAACACACGTCCAACTGCTAATGCTCTGATTCAGCCGGCCTCAGACGTGCTGAACAGGAGTGGTGAAAGATGAAAATCCCACAGATACAGAGATATTTTTGCTATGTCAACTGAAACCCTAATGAAGTGTAATATCAAGTTTTTTCATCTTTCCAAGGGGCTGTTAAGAGTCTTTCAGCTTTATTAACCCCACTTTTGTGTTCTGCACCGCTGGATATAACTGGGGTTATTACTCCCCCTCTGATACCTACAGTGTACTTGCCACATATCTCAGATCTTTTGGCAGCTCCTGCTCCCAAATAACCATTTATGCATCACATTATACCCTGCTACTGCATCTGTAGGGTAGATATTGAATTTAGTTGGCACAGAAACAGGTAAATGGCAAAAAAGAAAAACCCCAAACCGAACAATCGTCTTTTGTTCCCTTTCAGTCGTCCCGTGACCTCGTCTGCTTTGTCCAGTTCGACAACGTAAACGTCTACTACGGCAAAGACTTTAAGAGCAAATACAAAGCTCCAACTGACTTCTGCTTTGTGCTGAAGGTAAGGCTGCATATCGATTCAGCTCACTAAAAAGCCACACGCCACACGCCCTTTCATTGTGGACCAGATAAACGCAGAAGCTGCAACTTCCTTCACACTGTGTGCTACACTGAGTGCTGCACTATTTATAAGATGCTAACCAAAGTGGTGAGCGTGGCAAGCCCTGCAGCTGCCTGCATGGCTGGAAATTTTCAAAAGCAATTAATACTTCGATTTAAAGAAGTGAAACAGCACCGTTTTGTCCTATTTAGTCTCAAAAGTGGCAAGAATTTCAAGAAACTTCCTACTTCTTGTAATCATTTACACAAAAGTACTTTTTGTCTATTTAAGAGTGATTTTAAAGTGTAATAGTGGCAGTAGTTTGAGGTACTTACAGTAATCATTTAAGGGTAAAAAATGCTGACGGACGCAAAAGCAAGAATTAGATGGTTTGCTGGTCAGTGTTAAAGGGATGTGAAAGTCTGCTTTTTTCTTTTCCCCTATCTTGTCTGGGAAACACTAGAATCAGCAGATCCCATTAGACTAGATGTTGAGGAGCAGAGCAAAAAGAGCTTAGAGAAGCAAAGAAACTGAATTAGCTTCAAGTGAAAGACAAAATACTCGAGGCTTGGGTTGAAGGGAATAAGGCGCTGCTGCAAGGGCAAACAGAAAATTACCTTTCAGAACTCCAGCCAGGTTTCAACTGGCCTCCTGACCTTAAAGTTAAACTTACAAAGTAAATACAGTAATAGCTGAAGCTGTTCTTAGCTGCCAGAATGTTAAATTAGCATTTTGACAGATTGATGAGGTGGCGTTTATGAGCTGACAAAAAACTGCTGCAATTCAAGGACGACAACAGAACAATTTAGCCTCATCAATTTGCTGTTAAATACTCAGAGGAGCAGCCGGAGGTGATCTCTAATACCACCCCCATTATGAATAACCAAGCTTCTATAACTCATATTGTGTCATTACAAGGTAATTTAACTTTGGCTTCAGGGAGGGAAACAATAGACTGGGGGAATTAATGTTACAGTAAGTGTTTATGGTCATAAAGTTGGCATATGTGGATATCTTCTTGCATGGAAGCAACAACAAAAGCAAAACGAACATCAGCCTTCTCACTAGTCGCAATAATATGGAATTACATGATCCATCTGAGGACTGGTTTCTGTTCACACCTGCAAACAGAAATATCCCACAAAACAGGAAGTGAATATACATATTTATTATTTATTTGACTTGCACCAAACTATCTGCTTCTAGACCCACACTGCCCCCTTATGGCTCTCTGTAATATCGAGGAGAAGGTAAACAATAGCAACAAGTAGGTCACAGTGTAGCAGGTTTAGCCTGTCGTTGCCTCAAAACCAGCTTAGTGTGCATTTAATATAAGTGACTGTTAATATATTTAATTAAGATAGGGTTCCTGTAATGAAGCAGATTTGTGCAGTTGGGTTTTTAAAATACATTTCAGGACATAAATTATCATGGAAACTTAAAGCTAATTTCTTGAACTCTTTCAAATCTGTACATCTGAGCATGAAAACAGTCATGAGGACTCATAAATTATTAATGCTTTTATGAGAAGATGAGACCCTGCATGTGCATAAAATCCTGATCAATCTGCCAGAATGGACACGAAGGAACCGGACCACTTACAGAGTTACACCAGCTGTTCAGCCATGGAAATCCATGCCGTTAAGCTCCTGGTGCGCAGTTTTTGTGCTGATGTTAATGTCAGAGGAGATCTGGAGCTCTGCACTTACTGAGTCACCAGAGCCTTGGCCACTTGTACAAACTATGTGCCTCAGCAATCAGTGAACTTTATGTGGTTTGACACTTTGTGGCTGAACTGCTGATATTCCTTGTTTGCAGTTTGCAATAATCCCATTTACAGCCAATGGTGGAATATATAGGAGAGAAGAAATTTAATGAATGACATGAAAGACCTTATATTCAATGGTAAAATAAGTCCTAATTGGCTATGGGTTGTTAATTTCAGTTGTTAAAGCTGTTAAAAAACATTTCTTTGGACATCGCGAGTTTAATTTAGAAGGTGGGATTGATGCAATCTGGCTGATCACTTGCCACATATACATTGCATCTACAGGAGCCATGAAAGCCTCTGGTCCACAGGTTTTGTGCTAATGCTAAAGGAGCTCTGTAATGTTATGTGGTCTTGCTACAGTTTCTAAACACTACAGTTTGTAATAACATAACTTACAGCTGATCGTGTAATATTGAGAATGGAAGATATTTCAGAAACGAACTTGTTGCAATGGTGCCATCCTGGAACATCCAAATTCAGTATTCAAATTCAGTGAGCTCTTTAGTAGAGAAAAAAACATCCTTCACAAATGTTTGTAAAGCAGACTGCACGGTTAGGTGCTTGATTTTATACACCTGTGGTGATGGGACTGAAAACACAAGGAATCAAAGATTAAAAGGTGTGGCCCAATGTTTTTTCCATGTGGTGTTTTTGATTGGCTGATCAAAAACGTATAAACGTATGTGGCTTTGCCTCTGCAGCATCCTCAGATCCAGAAAGAGTCTCAGTACATAAAGTACCTCTGCTGTGATGATATTTGGACCATGAACCTTTGGGTGACCGGAATACGGATTGCAAAGGTAAATATGAAAACTGTACAAAATACAGTTTTTCCTTAAGCAAAGATACAAAATCGGGTTGTCTTTTTCTTTTTCTTCCAGTACGGGGCATCGCTGTATGAAAACTTTAAAACAGCAGAGATAAAGGCTTCTAACTCTGTGTGGACGAACCGCAGCACTCCATCGAGCTCCAATCAATCAACGCCCTCACCCACAGTCAAAGGTAGCATGACATGCAATTTCTCCTTCACTGATGGTTTCATTGATCTGATGCAGTGATATTAGCACACACTTTTTCACTTGTACTGAAAGTTCACTTGAGTGTTTCTCTTCCTCTTCCAGCTAAATCACCAAACCAGGCCAACGGTCATGCTACCAAGCCGCAGCCAGGAACTATTTCTCAGGTAAATAGCACTTCATCAGAAGGGAAGCACTGGTTAGCCGTTATTGTGACTGTTTTTATAGTTTAGTCTATAAAAACAAACCATGCATAGGACAAACTGAAGCTAGCTCCTACATTTCCCATAATGCCATCAACACCATTTATCCAGTACAAGCCCTCTCCTCTTCTTTTGTTTAAGAATCTTTTCCCTTCCTGTCAATCTTATATCTTTCAATATTATTCTAACTTATCAGAATCCAGCTCCACCACCACCACCACCATTAGCCGAGGTCCTCCCCCCACCACCTCCAGACCCAGTGCTCCCTCCTCCTCCTCCTCCCATGGCTGCCAAGACTGCCTCAAAACCCACCCCCCCAAAGCGGAATCAACCAAACAACTTCCCTCCACCTCCACTTGATATGGACAATCTCCCTCCTCCACCACCACCTCCACCCACTGACGACCACTTAGAGGCTCCGCCAGACTTTCTTCCACCACCTCCTCCAGCTACTGGCTTTAGTTCACTGCCACCACCACCTCCTAGTTTTGGTGGCGTGGACCACTCTCTGCCCCCCCCACCACCAGATCCAGTGTCTTTGCCACCACCTCCACCTGACCCAGTGTTTGTAGCTTCTGGGGCTCCACCACCACCACCACCACCTCCTCCACCACCACCTGCTGCTCCTGTCGCCACCCTAAGACCAGCTGTGAGGACCTCTGGGTCATTGAAGAAGGTTCCTCCGGCTCCACCAAAGAGGACTGCACCAACGCAAGGAGGCGGAGGAGGAGGAGGTGGAGACTTCATGTCAGAACTGATGCTAGCCATGCAGAAGAAGCGTGCAGACCAGTAGCCTGAACAGAGAACTTGTGGAGTATAAATACAGAATGAACTATGCCTGCACAGCCAACAACTTAATCAGCCTTTTCTCAAAGATGAAGCTAGTGGAGTTCTCTGTAGATTTCTCCTTTTAGTCATTCATCCTTTTTCTGAACAGCTTCCAAGACAAAAACGAGTTAACCTTTGAAAAAAGTTCCGTTTTGAAAAGCATTTGAAAACGTTGGGCTCAAAAAGACTATTACAGTTTGCTTTGTCATGCTGTTTTCGTACTTCCATATTGTATATATATTTGCATACATAGCTGTAAATACTGTAAAAACACAGTCATTGTGTTACCAGTAAATATACAAGTTAGATAGTTTGTTTTCATTTGACTCTTCAACCCACCTAAATAAACCCTTGAATCTCCTGGCTGTGCTGCACCATCAAGATCTGTATTATTAAAATATGTTGTTGCTTTGCTGGACAAGTCGTCAGTCTGCCGCAGGGCCAGCACAGTCTAGACCTCATGGACATGGCTAAATGCTGTGCTTCCTCCCCTCAGACAGGCTTTTACAGTAACCACCTGCAGTCGGTGCTTGTTTGTGGATCTCTTTGCCTTTTGGAGCAAATATATTGCACAACAAATGACACATCACACCAAAATATGCTACAAGTTTTTTATTAGGAGGTCACTCATGACGAACAGCTGACCTTTGACCTGCTAGCCCACTGTGGAGGTCTTGCTGCATAGCCCGCCTCCTCTGCAGTCTCTTGTGTAACAAAGGGTGAGGACAGGATGTGGTGCAGCAGCTCCACCTAGTGGTAAAGTGGTAAAGTAAACTGTAGTAGAAACAAATCATAAACAACTTCGAGTGTCGTTTCATTTGTTTTGTGTGACAGGTCCTTTTATCAGACACATACCTCGGAAAAGTCATTCCTCTCAGCTTTCCTTATTGCAGACTCTGCCATCCAGTTCCTCAGCACATATCTCGGATTTACATCTGTAAAACATTTAATCCAATCAGATGTTTCTGTCACCACTGCATAACAAACATCTAAGAATATAAATATTTATATCCCTCATCGTTTAATCAACATTAAGATTTAGTTACAGTTTGATTTACTTTTCATCCTGTGTTGACGATCCAAATCGCTATCATCCTGCTGTCTGAACAGAAACAGAGGAAAGAGATTAATTCACAGCAACAAACATCCTGATGTCACACAAATGTAAATAAGTAAATTCAAAATGACCTCTCGTGACCTTCCTTACCTACTGAGCCGGAACAGGTACTTGTTAAGCCAATCAGAAAAGTGCTTGTGGTGTGATAGGTCATCAAGAGCCCACATCTGATTTAGAAATAATACAATCCTTTACATTTCCTGCATGCCTAATTATAAGAAATGCATGCTGTGCAAGGAAAGCTCAGTATTGGTACAACTGATTCAACAGATCGGCCAGCTTCACAACAAAATCTAGAGATTGAAAGGAACAACAACATTTTGTCACTTTTAGCTTCACCTGCGTGAAGTTCTTGTTAAGAAGCTGCTTGGCTGAAACTTCGCTGAGCTCCCTGAAGGTCATGGTGAAGTCAGACTCTGTGTCCTCCATCATCTGTAAAGGGAAAGTGAAATTACAGTGCAGAGAGTGAGACTAAACTGATTTAGAAGACTGAAACAAACTGTATAATAACAACCGCAATTGGCTCACCTTAAGCAGGAAAGCAATGAGGTCGTTATCGTCCTCATCTTCACCAAGAAGTCCCAGTTTTGCCTTAAATATCTGGTGAACCCTGAAGTGGAGACATGAATAAATGCAGTCTTGGCTTTGCTGCAGCATGAACACAAGTAAGATAACATTTCACATGAAGCTCACCTCATTTGGTAAATGTTAGCATATCCTTTAAGAATAATTTTCGCCCTGCAAAAGGTTAAGATGACAAGTTTACAATTTGACTTCATGAATTTCTTCAAATTACAAAAGAAGAAGTCACATTAATAAACTTGAAGGTGTAATAAGCAGCTACGTATATCCCACTGAACTTTTACCTCTTTTTTTTTTTTACCTATTTGCTCTTTCAATAGATTACAATATTTATGCAAAAAAGTAAGTACAGCATTAGCATAAGAATTTTAGCATTTTAGGTTGCATCATTGAATAGCTTCACTCAGGCTCTATTCTTGACCACTCCTCTAAAAATCTCTTGACTGTCTCTACTGCCTAGTTTGAATTCACCTGCAATATTTTAATAGGATTTAAATCCAGTCTTTGATTACGCAGCTCATTATTTATACTTTTTGAACCACATTTGTGTTAGTTTTTTAAGGTTTTCACGATCCACTGCAGCTTAAACTTTCAGATCACTTTGTCTTCCTCCACTCTTTGGAACATTTCCAGTCAACATAAGTTAAGTTATACTCCTGAACAGCTCCTAAAAACATTTGAATTGTCCGTCCAGAGAACATCATTCCAAAAGTTCTTGTATGTAGTTCTGCAATTGATACATCTCGTGACTTATTATCCGTGGAATTTGTGCAATCTCTTCATGACTGTTACAGCCCTAGCAGGCCTAGTGTGTGTGTCTGTGTGTGTGTTGGTGGATGTGTCCTGTTTCCAACTGCAGTATAAAAGCTTGAGAGAAGCCCCTGAGCCCCAGAGTGTGGGTCAGCTCCAGTAGTTTTGTGATGTGTGTTTCTGCACTAGCAGTAAGTGGTTGTGTTCTCCATCCTGCAGAGGATTGTTCTGTGGTGTGTTTTCTGTTAGGGGCTATGAATGCATAGTTGTTGCCTTCTTTGAGCAGAATTGTTTTTCTTTGGTCTGTTTGTTAAATGTCCTTTTTGCTGCAGCACCTCTGTTTTGCTGACACCTTCATTTCTGTTGTTTGATTGAACTGTCTCTTTAAGTTGAACCTTTTAATAAAGTTTCTTTTAAAAACTGCATGGTTTGCTTTTTCACACAGATCTTCCTGTTGTTTTTGCTTTCATCCCAGTTCATTTTCGAGGGATATAAAAACAACTATAGATGATTCGTCTCACAGTGAAAAATACATTTACAAGAATAATCCAGAACTTTTTTTGACACCTTAAAAAGATTTGTAGATATTTGTATGATGACAAGAAACACTAAATGGTTGTTTGCTTTGCTGGGGTCAGTTTTCATAAGAGGGATAGATTTAAAGTGAGGGGTGTACTTACTTTCCATGTGGCTGCTTTCATTTTGTTGCATTGTGTGACTACTTTATTTCTACACTTTCTCAAAGAAAATCTTTAAAGATATATTGGAATTAAAATATGCTGAAAATAAATTGTGGGATGTATTATTCTTTTCACATGGCTTTGTGTGACTCTGAAGTTATTTTGCTCGTGTTTCTGTGCTTTTGTTTTTCAAACAAACAAACAGGCTTCTGTAAGAACGAGCTAACAGCAAAGCTGTTCCAGTTTGTCGAAATGACAAAAAGAGTTCAAGTCCTATATTTAGTAAATCCCCCTTGAGACAAAGTGATGTTGTGGTATTCTTACTGTTTCTGTTGTGTCTGTGTAAGCACAGGAATCAGAGCCACCAAGAGTTTCTCTAGATTGAAGAGGCCAACATTTGCCTGAGCTCCAATGCTGTACCTGCCTTCATCATCAGATGTGTTGGGGATAAAATCTGCAACAAAAAGAAAAAAATATATGTATTTGTTTGAGAACTGACAGCAAGAGGATTTCAGTTATTTTGGAGTAAAAGCGACATGAAACAGTCTACACACTGGGGTTATATGACTCCATAAAGCCAAAGGGTCCGTAGTCGATGGTGATAGAAAGAAGACTGAAGTTGTCTGTGTTGCACACACCTGTGGTGAGAACAGCGACAGCTATCAGTAGTGTTGGTTTAAACTGTGTGATAAGAATGTTCAGTTTCTCACCATGTGCAAAACCGACTGACATCCACTGGGCAATCAGATGTGCCGTTTCATTTACAACTGTGGAAAAAAACACCTGCAAAGAAAACCTCAATAGCTTATTTACTTAAAACAAAAGCGGTACATTCAGCTGTGCTTTTTTATTACTCACCAAATATTTTTCTGGGTTGTCTGGATTTATAAAAGGAAAATGTTCGTCTATCACAAAGTTCAACAGCTTTCTAAAACAAAAATAACGATAAACTAACATTACAAACACAACAGCACACAGAACAAAGCCAGATGTAAACAACTATGAAGTAAACTTTGTCATGTGCCCAGGCAGTCTTACCTCAGAAGATTTATTTCTCCACTTTGAGACAAAATTTCTAAGGATCCAATCCGAAACCATGACTTGGCCAATCGCAGAACAACAGCTCCTGTGGGGAATAAAGAAAAGCTGAACCAGAACAAAGATTAAGGCAGCAGACAAAACATCTGCATAACAGTAACAAAAATTATGCTGGATTGTTAAAAAGTAATGCAGTTTGAAATAAAAGGCTCCAGTCATGGGTAAATCCTGTACCTCTCTCTGCTTTCACATTTCCATTGTAGAACTGATCCCTCAACACTGGCTCCTCACTGACAATCAGACTAAAAAAAGAGCAAAGAATTAGCAGATAAATATAAAACACATAACAACTAGATGGTGACAAAAATCACACGATTCACACAATTTCTGGGTTTTAATTTCTTTAAAAACGCCTCTTTTTTTGCAAGTCACATGAGTCAAGCTCGTATGACTTGAACTAATTTTATGTGAATGAATGAAATATAAATTGATAACACATTTCTGCACATCAAAAGTCCTGATTGACAGTTATTAGGGTAAAATTTGTAGTAGGTAAAACTGATCATTGCCTTGTGTGGATAAAAACACAAAGTCCAATGCCAGAAAAATTACTGCAAAAGCTACAAGTTTTATGGTTTCGGCTAAACAGGGACGTCAACAGCCTTTAGCCCGAATCAATCACTTGCTGGGAGTTAATTAATGATAATACAGTGCCAAATCAGGTAAAGAAGCACTTGGAAACCAAACATCCGTCTTTGCTACTGAATCTGAATCAGAGGTACCAAGAATGTTTGATTGCTTGTAAATGTCTGATTAGGCAAATTATTATTACTACATAGAATCATGGTAAAAACAAATAATTATCATCAACCAAACACATTTCTTTACTTTTTGTGCTAAGTTTGTAATCTCATACCAAACTTATAGCTCTCAAAATCATTTATTCTCACCTGGCAGCTCTGCTGGTGGGAACACCCAGGAAATGCATCGCTTCACTGCACAGGAACTCCCTGACAGAAGACCGGATTACAGCACGACCGTCTCCTGACCTGCAGCCAGATGTGAAGTCATACTTTTTTGGTTGCATTGCATGACTGCACAGTTCTACAGCCATGCATACTATTATTAATAACCATGCGTACTACTTATTCATTTTTAGGGGTCATTACAGCAGATCATCTGCCTCCATGTCACCCTCTACCTAGCATCCTCCTCTGCCGTCCTTCAAAACATCATAGACCCTACAATTAAAGCCCCTACTCTCACCTCCACGCTCCTGCCTTTCCTTCTCTTTAGCTATCTCCTAACACACCTGTATATTACTACAAATAATAAATGTAATAGCTATTGCACAAATATATGTACAAATAAATACAAACCTTGAATATGGTGTTTTTCCAGATCCTTTAAGCTGGAGTTCCCATACCACTCCCTTTCTATGAAAATTGAGAAGGAAAATATGTAAAGGCTTTAAGTGGCAGAAAATTACTTAAAACATAAAAACATAATTTTAAAAAATTAACTTACTTGTTTGAATATTGACCAAGGAAATGAGCTCGACCATCACCCAGCTGGCCTGCCCAGTAGCCAAACTATCGAGGAAAGTAAAGCGTGTCAAAAAGATCAAGTCAGCAAATAAGCAAAAGCTTTATAGCTTTTAAAAAGTTATCAGGTATAAAACTCATTTATACCTGATGACCTCCATATCTGTGAGCAAGTGGCACAGACCCCGGCAGTAGTCTGCCACCACTCGCATAATGCAGAAAATCACCTGACCGAGTCACTGACGCATCTAAATCTAAGATCCCCTCGATGACATCCTGTTAACACAATTTTAGACATAAATGAATTCACTATATTGTGAAATTACAGTGCTGATAGTGACATGGCATCCTCACCTTAGACGCTGCTGTCAACCTCAATGGACCTTTCAGTGGGGTTGGAATGGATTTGGAAAATATGCAGTTCTTCACAGTGCGAACAAAGTTGCCATCAACTTTGTCGATTGGGAGTGCCTCTGCAGAGAGGACAGACGGGATTGTATGATAACAGCGCCTTCCTCTATATTTTGACCTGTAAGGACAAGAATCTGTTTTACCCAATAGCTTCTTGCAGGAGACTCTGAACTGGTTGAGGTCGTGCATGAGGCTTGAAGCATTCAAGGTCCACTTGGACTTCACAGTGTGCGATGACGATTGGCTGTTTGATGCGGTGTTGTGGCCACTGTGACACTCAGGACTTATATTTTGGCACAACTCCAGGACATACGCAGGTGTGAAGCTAGATGCTGCCACCAGAGCCAAGACTAGTGCTGTACAGGTGCTCCACATTTTCACAGATGGAGCAGCTGACTTATTGAAGGGTTTCAACTTTTCTCTGGCATGCCCCACTTTAAGGTTCGTACCAAACGCCCCACAGCTTTATCAATCATTAACTTAAAAAAAAATCATATTATATTCTAGTTCACCTTAATTTTGTTTTATATTTTTCACCTGGTTATCCACATCCACAGCCCAGGGTTTGAGAAGTACTGCATTAAAGATAGCAGATCTGAGGGAAGCAATAAAAAAGGGTAAACCACACTTCCCCTTAGTGCTTATTCTAAGCCAAACAGCTGATCTTTTACTTACGATAGTAAAAAAAAAGACTTAGTCGCTATTAATAGGCTACTAAAGTGTTAAGTAAAATATAATTTTTGTTTGCCATTAAATGGAAATACTGGAGTGATGTAAAAGGATCTTAAAATTGTATTTCGGGACTTTTAAACCTTAATCAGAGTAAATAAATTAGCAGTTGCACGTTACGTTCATACACAATTCCTCCAATCAACTTTTAAGGGTTTTTTTTAACTATTAACTTACATAAATAACGAGTTAAACATGAACTAAACAACCTTAACTTTGTCTGTCAGCTCTACCGTATACCCGTAAATAACGATATGGTAATTTTAGTTTTTACGGTAGTTTATTATTACATATTACACCCCAAATAATAATAAAGTGTCATGAAAAGGCGAGAGCTAGCTTAGCTGTTAGCAACCCAGCAACTAGCCTCATCCCAGACATCCGTATATTATCTGAAGACGAGCTTGAAAACACTTTTTCCAGCACTAGCTTGAGGTATGTATACCTAAATTATTGCGCATTTACTCTCTCTATCATTTCCTGCCTTCTGCTGCTCCTCGTTATGAGACGTCACCGGATATTCCTTTACTGTTTTTCCGGTTCACGTTGCGATATGTAACTTCCGATGCATGCTGTTAACCTAAGGTAACATGGCGGGGCCGTGGTGGAGGCAATGCCCGAGGTTGACTACGGGCTGCACGGCCACGAATATATTAGAAAATTTGTGGCACTTGAAGGGCAGGCCTGTGTCTTCCTCCGCCTCTGCATCCCTGTTGAGCCGGGCTTCCTGCATCTCCACGCCGGAAACCAGGGTGAGTTTGCGGTTAATAAAAAGCTGGAGAGCCGGCATGGAGGACTTTTCAAAACCAGGAAGGTCATTCACTGCAGAGTGGTGGTTTAGAGGCAATGCCCACTTCTGCTTTATTCCACTGTCTGTCATATCCCATGCCAGTGAAACTTTATTTACATTCCTCAGTAAAGAGAATTTTATATCTGTGTGTTTAAATGAAATGATTGGTGACTTGTTGAGCTCATAAAGGTTGAGACTTCCTGCTTGCACGTAAGCTGTCTTTGACTTGGCCAGCTGCCTGCCTCAGTTGCATTTGATTCATTCATTCATTCATTCGGCATTGACCCACATGTGCAACACTTCAGTTATATGAAATGTAACACCTGCATTTTAAACAGAAAACAATGTTTCTATCTTGTATCAATCCCAGTTAGTGTGAGCGTATTCTTTATTTTATTGTTCCTATGTTAAGTGAATGCACCCAGGGCTTAAAATCTGGGTCCATAAATAACTGATCCTGTGTAGGTTTAAAATTGTTTAATAACAACTAACTCCAGGGTGCTGGAACCTCTGCAAACCTGATGTGCTGCACATGCCTGAGCTCATCTTTGTTATGATCTCATTTTCAATTTCAGCTGCCAACAGCTGCACAGATAAACATGAAAGCAGGAAACTTTCTAATCAGGTGAGTTGTTAGGTAGTCCAGCTAAGTAGTGATTTTTACATTTTATTTATTAATATATTTTAGGAGATATATCTTTTGTGCATTTCAAATCACACGTTCAGTTTCAGCATAAATATTTGCATATCTTTCTTTCCAGACACCAGTCACGGTTGCTGCTTCCAACACTACAGTCTTGCTGTTGCAGAGCGACACACAGTGACACAAAGCCCAAGGACCCCTTTACGTTAGCCCAGAAAGACTTGACGAGTTTATATGACGACATCAAAAAAGTAAGTCTTCAAAGAGATCAGTCCAATTTAGCTTTCAAATAGAATAGTTGTGCTGAAGCCATTGTTGTGCTGTATTCTGTTTCGTGTTGCATCCCTTTCTCTGGTCACTTCTCGAAAAGTAACAGCTTTATTTCAGCTCACATATATTAGTTTTTCAACCCAATTTTAAGGTTGAACAAATCAGTAGTTAAATCCAGATGTTTGCAAAGCTTTATCTTTAATGCAGTCAGGATTCATTCACTAATACTGGCAGGTTTTTACCTTTTTACTACTTATTAACCACCAAGCCTGTTAGCTTTCCCATTTAACTGTACTCTGAATTTCTCCTTGAACCAGTCTGCCTCCCCTCTCACCCGCCAACAGAGCAAAGCCACACCCTTCTTTCACAATAGGGGTTTTAAGCTGCTAAAGAACGTAGAGAAAAACTAAAAGGAAGTCTGTCTGAGATATTTTTGCAATGGCTGTGACAAATTAATAAAGGCTGTTGGGTCAGAGTGGGCGGTTTCCTGCCCTGTGGTGATTGGCAGATTTCTTTCTGCACAGCAGTTGCTTCTGGCGGAAATAAAACGCTTGCTTTTTACTGTCCTTTACAGGAGCTGTTTGTGTCCAAAGTAGAGCTGAAATCTCTCTGTGAATACTATTTCGATGGCAAGGGGAAGGCCATCCGACCAATGATAGTGGTACTGATGGCTCGCGCCCTTAACATCCACAGCAACAGAGCCGGGTAAACAACCCTAAACTCAGTTGTATTTTACTCTGCGACACACGGGTCAGAGTCCTGATTACACCGTCATGACAAGCTCTTTGTTTCAGATAATTGCATCTGACTTCCTCCTGTTTGCTGTCTGTGTTTGTCCACTGTAGAGATTTGCTCCCAGGGCAGAGGGCCATCGCTATGATCTCTGAAATGATTCACACTGCCAGCCTGGTGCATGATGATGTCATAGATGGATCGGATAAGCGAAGAGGGAAGAGAACAATTAATGAAGTGTGGGGTGAAAAAAAGGTAAAGGAGATAAAATCGTTTGGTCTGATATGTTTTTCCGAACCACCCGTTCGTATATCATTCGGCCTCCTCTCTTCCAGGCTATCTTAGCCGGAGATTTCATCCTCTCGGCTGCCTCCATGGCCTTGGCTCGTATCGGTAACATCACAGTGGTGAAAGTTTTATCTCAGGTCATAGAGGACCTGGTGCGAGGTAAGTCACGATGAGCCGAGAACCAGCATGCAGAAGAACTGGCCGGAAGAATGCATTTACATATAGCCTTGTGATTGCAGGTGAATTCATGCAGTTGGGTTCCAAGGAGAATGAGAACGAGCGATTCAAACACTACCTCGAGAAGACCTTCAAGAAGACAGCGAGTCTTATTGCAAACAGTTGTAAAGCAGTATGTACGTTCTGTCTTCACATAAATAGCAGAGAGATGGAGAAAAGCCTCGTTTTCTGCACTTCTTAATGTTTTTTTCGTTGACTGTCTGCACTCTTTCATTTAAGGTTTCCATTCTGGTAAACTCTGATCCTGAAGTGCATGAAATAGCGTACCAGTATGGGAAGAATGTTGGCATTGCATTTCAGGTACCGGCTGTTAAGCAAAGCGTCGCCCTCAGTGATAAGCAAATATCAGTAATGATTTTTTGCACAGTAGTTATATGTAATAAGGTGGTTTGTTTTGTCCTGTAGCTGGTGGATGATGTTTTGGACTTCACATCTGGAGCCAGTCAGCTGGGGAAGCCCACAGCGGCCGATTTGAAATTGGGTTTGGCTACTGGTCCGGTCCTGTTTGCTTGTCAGCAGGTGAGACACCGCCACCATCGCTGTTACTCAAGACATGCAGACAAACTGTGCACCACTAGCTGAATGAGATGGACTGCAAACTGTCTTTAGTCAGGTTTTATCTGTTTGTCATTTCAGTTTCCTGAGCTTCATGCAATGATCATGAGACGTTTCGCCTCCAAAGGAGACGTAGATCGAGCCTGGCAGTACGTCCTTCAGGTATGAGCCGTAATACGCCATAAGTGAAAGCCTTAAAGGTCCAACCAAAAGAAGGGCTCTCTTAATAAAATTTATATCAAAAAATAAAATGATGTGAAATTAGCTTCTTAAAAGTCATGACACATGCATGTAGGTCAAAGTCTAACAATCTGCACTCTGAAACTAACGATGTGAGGATGGTTTTATAGATTTTTGGAAATGCATTTAAAAACCCAAAGTCTCATTTACAGAAGTAGTCAAACTCACTCGGTACTTTTAGCAGTACTGTCACTCTGGTGTAAACTGTGCGAGCACAAATCGCACCTGGATTTGTGCAGATCCTCCAAAGCTTTGTCAGATTAGATGGGAAAGTGCTTAACTGTCATCTTCAGGGTCTATCCTCAGATGTTCTTTGGGCTTTAGATCTGGGATTTGGCCGAATCACTCAAAGACAGAGACTTGTCCCAGTGCGTCCCTTAGAGAGGGATCGGTCCTGATTATTAAAAACGGTGTGGAGTGCCTTGGTCAAGGACTTTTTCTGAAGCAAGAATTTAATCCGGTCTTACTTGTGCTTTAAGGTGAACTCGCTTCCTTTATTCTTTTATGAATTTCTCCTTTCTCCCTTATTGCATGATGCTGCCACACCGTATTTAACCATAGGGTTGGTATAACCAGGTTATGAGCAGTGCCTGCTGTAATATTTAATCATTCACAAAAGGCTGCAAAACTGTAACCAGAAGTAGGTGTTTAGTAAACGAAGCTGAGCTCTGCGTGACAAAAAAGCAGTTGTCAATGATTTTAGTGTTTTATTGTTGATAGCAGAGCCAGAGCAGACTTATCAGCAAGCTGATATTATTATCCAGTATTAGCTACTTGCTGATAGTATCAGCATTTATAGCAGTTGATAAATTACTTTTTTTTTTTTTTTTAAAGGATAGGAGAACCACCCTTCAACCATGTTATGAGTGGCAGATGCCAGTTGCCAGCTCACTGGTTGAGCAGGTGCCCATATGCCCTATGGCTGAAATGCAGCAGCCCGGGTTCACATCCAACCTGCAGCCTTTTTCTGCCTGACTACTTCTTCGTGTCTTCTCTTCACTGCTAACCGATCACCAAAGAAAAAAGGCCCGCCTAAAAAGCAAAAAAATACATAAAAATAAACAAATCTGTGCATTGAAGTTATGTAGTTTCTCCACCAGAGGGAGCTCTGCAGCTTCTCTGTCGACAACACATGTTTGGAACGAGCTGATCCAAGCAGACACATTTAGATAAATAAATGATAAATGTTAGGGAGACTCTGCTAAAAAATATTTATTTTTTAATTACCACATATCTGTATTGGTCAGTCTTAAAAGTCCGATATAGGTTAATAGATTAAAAACTTTAATAATGTGAGTGCTCCTCCTTCTGTTTTAGAGCAATGGTGTGCAGCAGACCAACTACCTGGCCCAGCACTACTGCAAAGAAGCAATCAGGCAGATCAGTAGGCTCAGGCCATCCCCAGAGAGAGACGCCCTCATCAGGCTCACAGAGATGGTGCTAACCAGAGACAAATGATCCTCCTCTGCTTCTCTTCAGGCAGCTATTCCAGGGGAGAAAAGCAATTTACCTGCCACCCTTAAGTCCTTAGACCAGCAGGGTTGGACAAAAATAGCGAGGGAGGCAACAGGAGTTTGGTTTGGATGGACCTCTGGTGCTGATCTGAGTGCCAACTCTGGCTTAACAGAACAAAACGGCAAGCAGGGTCTGAATCGTGGCGCTTTTCCTCTTGACTTGAGGTTTGGTATTAAGGATGCACTGATTTATTTTTTGGGCTCATTCTGATGTTTAAAATTTTAGTTTGACGGAAACCTGATGCCAATGCCAATATTTATTTTGTTGTTGATAACAAGAATCATCACAAAAAGAAGAATTTTAAAGTTTTTCAGCTCCTCGTCAAACGGTCTTTGAACATTTAACAGGCCAAAGTTGGTGCAACACAAATGTTACCAGATTTGTTGAAAGCCCCAAACCAGGCCGTTAAATTTGTGCATCCTTACAAAGCGCAAGTAAACTTGGTATTTAGGCAAATTGTGATGTTTGAGTTTCTTACAGGAAACATATATGTAAATGAATAATTACAACTGAAAACTGCAGCTGAACCCTTCACTGCTTACAGTACTGTAACTGCAAAAGCCTCCCGTGGCTCAGACTAGCAGACTGTGAGTGAACAGTTTGTTACACGCTGGTCCTGAGCTGCGATGGAGGCGTTGCAACATCTGTGTAATTCCTAATGAGAGGGAAGTGCATCGTTGTGTACTCGCTTGGATCCGTCCTCACCTCAAAGGCCAATCAGTCACGTGTCTTTCTTTTCCACTCTGAAGTGTTATATGGTTACTTCTGTGATGCAAAGTGTCCTGTAACGACCACGGCCTTAACATCTGCAATGACTGTGCGCTCAATAAACCAACTGCATCATTTTTTTTATTTCATTCAAGCCGAAGCTTTGGTTCCTTGTCAAAAGTAATGACACGCGCATGTTGTACATAGATTTGTTTATTATAAAACACTGTACATAAATTTCTCAATCAACATTTTATTATGTACAAATGAAGGGCAGAGAGAGATCTATGACGAAACTGAGCTGGAAATAAAAGAAACTGGGTGAAAGGTGACCACAGCAGGTAGCGGTTTAACACTGCATTTGGAGGTCATGTTAGATGACAGAACCAGCATGAAAAAGTACAAGATGATGATTCTTATACCTGAGAGACACCTACGTATGGACTGGCTGATTTATACTGGAGATAATGTATTATATACACCCGTGCAGCCCAGAGGATTACACGTTCCTAGCAGTCAGCGCGGTCTTTGAACCCAGACGGGGCCAGTGGTGCTTTGAGAAGACCGAGGAGGTACTAGTTGCTTAAATGGTCTACGTTATCGCATCTGAATTGTCACGTGGCAGTTTTGGGGCAGGACGATTCCACTCTCAGGTGACAAATTGCAGGAAGTGTTTGCCAGGCCAACAGAGGTTAAAACAATTTGCGGTTTTCATGATGGTGATGAGATCTGGTGACTCCAAAGGGCGTAATCACAGTTTTCATACACAAATGATCCAGTGACCCCCTCTGTGCCCGTGACTATTAGTAACCTAGAAAGGGTTAGAAATGTTTCAACACTTAGTAAGAAAAAAACCCTGTGCTGTGGTTGTCCTCATCTTTACTTTGCTAAAATTGTAGTGCACAGGTTCAGAAGCATTAATTTGTCACCCATATGCACAGGAATGATATTCCTGCCAGTCACCGAAAGATCTTCCACATTTTCTGCATATAAAATTAACAGTGAATCCTAAAATGCTCCATAATAAGCCGAAAATGGATGGAATGTCTTTGCTTTAGATGGACCCAAATTCATGAAATTTAAAAGAAGGCGATAAAAGGGACGAGCCTGTCATTTACTTCAGTTTTTTAAAAAAGTGATTTCAACAGTGTAATAAGAAAGCAAAGGTGTATACATTTACAACATAATGGAAGGATAATGGCAATAAACTTAAAGTTACATTAGCTCTTGAAAAATTTTGCATGCTTCGACGCTGAGACTGATTTTCCCGCAGTAAATTTTCTTTCCTTTGAAATACGATTTACAGTATTTATTTGCGAATCACCAACCGTCCATCTGTCATTTACAGAGTTGAGGAGGAGGAGGGCGGCACCACTAATGAAAAGCATATGATCGACATTCACTGAATTTACATTACAGAACCCCCCCTTCCCTCCCGGAGTGGCTGCAGCTCGGATTATGTACAACCAACAGTACAAACACTTCCACTGAAGGTGCTCACGTTACATTTTTATTTGTTCCATCGAAACCTAAAAACTCTTGTTCACAAAGTTTTTTGTTCAGGCAAGATCTCACCGTACATCCTTCAACTGTGTGAGCATGTGCAGTCCAATTCATTTTAAAAAAAGTTTATTTTACATATTCCTTAAATGTTCCCCACCTGTCCATAACACCAAAATTAACTAAATAGATATACCTTTGTCATTTTATTTGCAATCAGTAAGGGAAAAAACATTCCGTCATATCAAAAGAAAAAGGGCGGCGGGGGGGGATCACATGGATATGCATCTCGGGAGTCAGATTTCTGCCGTCAGTCTCTCAGTGGATTGTGATATGACTGAATAAATATGCTGTACTTTAACTGAAAGGTCCCTTCAGTCGGCGTAGTGCATGATGGACTCCACGTAGTTGCCGGGGAAGAGGCCGGTGGTGCCGTTGCACACGCCTTCGAACCACCCGTCGTCGTTCTTTTTGATGACGTAAATAATGGCGCCCTCCATGAAAGTCAGCTCGTCGTCCTTGTCCTTGGCGTAGTCGTAGATGGCCACCACTGCGAACAGGAAGGGAAAAGGTTTGCTCTTGGACTCAGTACCCAACGACAGGACTTCGCCTGCAAATAATTAGAAACGTTAAGCAAACCTTTCTCGATGTAGCTCTTGGGAGCCCACTGGGGGTCTCCGTCGGCGTAGGGGTCGTTGTAGTGCACGACTGCGGCGTCTTCCTCCTCGTAATCCACCGGAGGAGGCGGCGGAGGCGGTGGCGAGTCGTCAAACATGGGCATGTCATCCGGAGGAGGAGGGGGAGGTGGAGTAGGAGTATCTGCAACTATTGAACAGACATCAAAAGTGAGACTCGTTTTGGTTGGAGTCACAAGATGTCCTTAGTGATAGAGGTGGCGGCGGTGGGAGAATCATGCATAAGAAATAAATCAAGGCATGCAAAGTTTGTCTGACAATCAAGCAGGGTGCAAGGCTTCTCACAATTGACATGCCGTATGTGTGCGAACCTCTCAAGTGGCTCATGTAGTTTGTGCTCCTGTTGTAGCTTTGAACGTCGCTTCACATGCATATGCAGAAAAAAGGACACCTATATATATTATTTATGAGCACTTAAATAATGAAAAATACACTCCAAGTCATGCCATTTAGTAGGTTAGAGCTGACTGCATCCACTCCAGGACAAGAAAAGGTATGAAAACATATACTGACTGCATCTGACACTATAACAAACTGAAAATATGACGCCGTATTGTCTAGAATATACAGTTAAAGTGTTGGATGCTAACATTAAACACGGCCAACAGGGTCACTGTTTGCTAAATTCTCTGCTTGGTGTCAAAAAGATGGAATTTCCTTACATGGGTATATCAGGCACACCTCATCCATCTGACTGAGGTTTACAGTAGATACAATTTCATTTTTGAGACCAACAGCACCCAAAAGCCAAGGTAGGTGTGTGTTACTTCAAATTGAGCTCACTGGCACGTCTGTCTAATATTGGTGAGACCAAATCAGACCAAACAGTTACTACAGTTTCTGTGCAGAAGTTTTGCAAACACAACATAGCTACCAGGGTTTGTTTAAGAATCTTGTTAACACTTACAAAATGTTCTTATGCAGTTGAGAGTAACAGCAGCTTATTTAATGGTGTATAGTGTGTACATTAAGGTCTGAATTTTGCCTTGACAAAAAGGAATTGTGCAAGTCTTTTTCTGGTCAGGGGCCCACAAGTGCCAGGTTCTGTTTGAGGAAGCCAGACGAGGGGCAGCCAATCAAAGAAATGGCTTTTGAGTTAACTGGGGCGATCGTGGCTCAAGAGTTGGGAGTTCGCCTTGTAATCGGAAGGTTGCTGGTTCGAGCCCCGGCTTGGACAGTCTCGGTCTGGGCAAGACTTCACCCGTTGCCTACTGGTGGTGGTCAGAGGGCCCGGTGGCGCCAGTGTCCGGCAGCCTCGCCTCTGTCAGTGCACTGGTGATGCCATCACCAGTGTGTGAATGTGTGTGTGAATGGGTGGATGACTGGATATGTAAAGCGCTATACAAATACAGACCATTTACCATAACTGTCAGCTAAAATGCTTTGCTAACAAAGTGTGAATTAAGGAGTTTCAATACAGGCCACTATAAAATAAATAGTTTGTGGTATCAGCAAACTATCCAGAGCTATTCTAGTGAAGTTTACCATTAATATATTAGTTCCCTTTCAATAAATGAGCATATGGCAGGTTTTGGATCAGAGGGGACAGCAGAGAGTGGTGACCATTGGCACGTTTTTCCATAAACATTATCAATGACTTTAGCGTAACTCTATAGTGCTACATGTACTCTGTATTATACCTCTATAGTAGTGTAGATTTGTAGCTGCAGAAACAAAGAAACGAAATTATAAGTTGCCTAATAGAAGCTTAAATAATGAGTGGAATCTAGTAAGAATCAGTTCAGTTTTGGAAGAGGACGGTATTAAACAGGATGAACACAGTGCATGCTCTGTGTTTGGGAGTTGGAACAGTTGGCGCAGATAACGAGGAAAGTGCTGTGTGTGTGTCTTAGCCTCTTCACTTACTGCTCTCCTGCATCCTGGCCACAAAGCCAGTCAGAGGTATCTGTGGAGTCAGCTGGGGCATGGGGGGAGGAGGAGGAGCGATAGACACTGAAAGCCAGCGGAGAAAAAGGCAGGAAGGCCGACAGAGTGAGCATCAGAGAAGGAGAAAAAGACAAAGCCCATCAGTCACCAAGAAAGACAGTTCAGGGTCCAACCCAACCCCCAAGCAAACAACAGTCAACACAGACACACTGCAAGAACTGGGAGCATGTACACATCTAACAAAAGCACAGTTAAGCACTATACTGGAAGACTGATTGTTTAAATAAATTAATATTTTTTTCTTCTATTTGACAGAGATCACAGATCAGACGCAAACATGAGCTGAAAAGTTCAGCAACATCTGCGACTGTGATGAGATTCACATGGTATCAGGGGATCATTAGAGCAAGAGGATAAAAAGCAGATTATGTTTGATTTCTGTCGATCAGACCGTTTCCACTAAATCGAAAAAAAAAACAAAAACAGGGGACTTCTAATAGCCACAAGGGGGCAGTATTTACTTTAGATGTCTCATCCTGAACTCATGTGAAGCAACTCCCTTCAGACCTGTTTTAGTAATGTTAAAACTACTTTAGATTCTCATGTTAGTTTTCCTCAGATCACATGATCAATTTTAGGTTAAATGCTGTGAATAAGTAATAGTCAAGAACCAGTGTTTCAGAAAATATCACTTTTAGGCTTCAGGCGATGACAAAGCTATCAGGAATCTGCAGATGTGCAAGAAAGACCACATGTGAGGTGTAAATTCTCTCTGAATGAAGTGTTTGGAACGGAATGGGCACATCTGCACATCTGGAGGTCATCTGGCTTGCACTGTGATCTGTATAAATGGGATCCATACAGCGTGAAAAGGCCACCTAACTATTCCTGCTATCTCAAGCTGCAAGTCTACCCTTTAAAAAAAAAAATAAAAAATAAAAAGAGACTTAAAAATCAATGATGCCTGTGCTTTGCCTTTATTTTCTTGACCCCACCTAATAAAGCTGTGCGAAGAGATCTCTTAGCAATATAGGCATAACTGAAGTGAGGTTAACAGCTGACCTAACTAAACTGCAGTACAATACACAGCCAGTAAACTTTGCCTAAGTTTTTACAAGATGCCAAAGACTGACTCTGCACTGCTAGCCAACATTGATTGCCTGCATTGCATCTGTGTACAAATCCAAGGATGAGGCATTCTGCATCAATACTAAAGACGCCCCACAGTTGGATAAAAAGGCTTAACCTGCACTTTCAGATTAAAAAAAAACGTCAATAGATCTGTGAAGAACTCAGCCTGACCTTCAGAAAGCACTGATTTACTTGCAAATATAAAATATAAAGATTTTGTGTGTGGCTACAAAGGTTAGTTCGCTTCGGGTGCATGATTTGGGAAGAATGTGAGGTTGTGTGTCCTTCAGTGACAGCTCTGGATCTAGAAAGCAGTTGGGAGCTGGAGACAAGAGGGCCTTACTTGAGTTCTGACCATAGCCAGGAGTGCCTCCATTAATATGAGGCTGCTGTTGCTGCTGCTGCTGCTGTTGTTGCTGCTGCTGCTGCTGCTGCAAGGAGAACTGCGAAGTGACCGACGGCGCCCGCCGGTAGGTGCCCGTGGCCGAAACCATAGAGACAGAGGAGTTGGAAGAGTTGTGCCGCGAAATCTGCCGCGAGATGGTTCCAAACTGGGACATTGGAGCGGGTCCCAGACCAGGTCCAGGGGCCACAGCTAGAAACCCCAAGGACGGGGAGGAAAGAGAGGAAAGCCAAGCAGGGTAGCAAAGGAGGGAAGAAGGTTGGAAATGAGAGGGAAGGGGGAAACCAACCAAAACATGAATCATCAACACCATGTGAGATAACATGAGCTTTTACATTCTGATCAGAGCCCCCTGCCTATTAAAAACATGTTAAAGTTAGTCAACAAAAGTCAGAGGAAGCAGGTGATCTTGGGGAAGCAACAGAGATTGTAATTTGATTATAAAAGAAACAGACACTTCATGAAGAGTTTCATCAACAAGTTATCTTAAATGTAGCTTTCTTAGACAAGAAGGAAAGGAAGGATCGATTGAGGAATAAGAACGCAGCAACAGAACAGATGGATCCTGCAGGTTGTCGCTGAAGCAACAATTTAAACAGGGATTTCAAACTCATTTTATATGCCACGCTTTGATGTGAAGTGAGCTGGACCAGTGAAACTGCATGATAAATGTATGAAGCAAACAAAAGGTTCCCACAGTTCATTGGTCAGGGTGTCCGGTAAGTATAGATTTAGAATATGAAGCTTTCATTGATTCACTTTGGTGTAGTATAGATGGCAGTGGGTGTGTGGGGGATCTTTATCAACAGGAAAAACTGTTCAAAATCTTTGCCCTTCCTTCACATTTTCTTAAGTTGTCAAGGATGCAGAATTGGAGTCTTTACAAAGCCGATTCAGTGTGTTTGACACGGTTTAAAAGACTGCAGGTAGCATTTAGGATTACGTGCATCACTACACCGCCATCAAAGAATAACTGAAGCATCTCTGTGAACAACAGCTTTAAAAAAAACAACAACAAAGAACTATTTGAAGATTGAAGCAATGTGTGCGGCTGTGGCCGACAAAAATAGAGAGGGCGAGGAGGGGTTTAAGTTTTTTTTCTGCCTTTCTTTCTTCTGCTCGAGCATTTCCTGTTCACATTTCTAGATAATATACATCCTCTCGGGAGAGATAGGAATGGGTGGGACCAGAGGAAGTAAAGATTCAGAGGAAAACAACCACAAATAAACTTCGCTACAGTGTCACCAGCAGAATAATTATAAGTGGAAAATAAAGAGACTTGTGATGTTCAGAGGATAAAATGTGCACAATTCAAGTGATCATCTCGGCCACAAAGATTACCGGAGTCGATGAGCGAAGAGCAGCTGCTGCTCAGGCTTAGACACTTACCGGTGGACACCGATGAAACAGCTGGATGCTTTTAAGCTTTACAGAGCTGGGACTCTAAATCAATCCCAGCATCACGAATCTGTGATTCAGAGGCCGTGTAAATTAAAACTACATCAGGCACTGCTGAGTATCTGAAGCACCCAAAAGGCTGGCTGAATGGTTTGGGGAGTCCATTACCCTGAAATCATTATGTGGCATTTGCTGTGGCTCAAACAGTCTCCATACTGAGTCACTGCTTTACTTTCTACCAGTGAAAATCATTAGCATCTCTGAATTCAGCTTACCCACTCTCTAAACCTGTTGCAAAGACGCATTGAGCACAGTGTTCAATAAAAGGCAACTAACTACATAAAAACATAACAGGGTTTCCAATAAATCAGGTTTAGAGGGACAAATTAGCTTTAAATGTATTAGATGTGACGTGTTGTTTGACCCCTCGGTCTACCAATGCTGGTGCAGCAATTGTAATTTTAAAAGTTAGGCCCAATAGGAACGTTTTACTTTTTATACTGCATCTGTCTAAACAGACCGCACCCTGCATCAGCAAGTTATCTTTAGCTTTGCCCGCTGATGGGTGAACATTTACAGTAACGACCGAGTTTGGGGATGTGTCAATCTTTTTTTGCAACTTTGCAAAAATAGTTTTTCTGTTTCATCACAGACCATGATCACAGCTAATGCACACGCAAATAGAAAGTAGCAGCGATGCGGCACAGAGACGGCTGACAATCAAATGGGGAGATTTAAAGATGCAAACTCATCTCAAATTGTAGCCACGCCGATTACCGATTAAAAGGGTTAATTATGAAACCAGAGTCTGGAATGTCCACAACCAGCTTACAGCTTTAAATGTGAATGATCTTGAGTTCAGGAAAGTGTTGCCTGATGCAGCTTTAACCACAATCATGTTTTTGGAAATTAAAAAAATAAATAAATAAATCAAATGAGCCACATACTGTACCCTGCAGTAGAAGTCTCAAAGTCACGTTTCTGTACATCTGTACAGATTTGAAATAAAAACTTATTTTATTATCCACAACAGCTTGAGATTAAAATGTAAAGGACTAATTTAAGAGAAATTACAGGCACTAATTAACTTTAGCCAGGCCCTAGGTGACATGAGACTTCTGTATTAACCGATTACACTTCAGTGAAGAAGAGCACCACCACCACCAAAACCACCACCGTGAAGGATTAAGTTAAATGTCACACTGTGCTTAACAGAAGCACGAAACTCTGTCCACACTGCAAGCAACGACAGAGCTGAACAACCCAGAAATCTTTGGCTGATGTGTTTAGTTCAGCGAGTTTCTTGGCTGGGGAAAGCTCGTCATGGCCAACGCTCGTCGAGAGCGTAATTCGATTTTTATCTTTCTCCCCCATTTCCTTAATAATGTTTCCTCATTTTGTGAATACCGCTTCAGCCTAAGTGGATGACAGAGAAATCTCTCAGAGATGATGCGGCTGTTTCTGTTGCTTTATTCTTGATTTTTTTAAAGAGGAAAGCTATGAGAAGATTTGATAAGAGGACCCTTTGCTTGCAGTGTGCACAGACAGACATCGGCACCCACAGCACCCTTATTTTGTGCATCTCCATCTCCATCCAGTCGGCAGAGGTCCCACAAGCGGCTCTGGAGCTTCGAGGAATCTCACCTATGGGAGGTGGCGGTGGTGGCGCTGGAGGGGCCATCCCGGCCATGGGAGGAGCAGGTGGAGGTAGAGGAGGAGGGGGTGGGGGAGGCGGAGGGGCTCCCGGGGGAGCAGGCATGGTTGGGACTGAAAGGAGGACTCACGTTAGTGACCATTTAGCGGTGAAGCAGGAGCAGAGCGTGTCCTTGCCGCCTCCTACACCTCTATTACATAACATCATATCAATTTACTTAAGAACCCTCTGGGCCCGGAGGAGCGCTCCGACTTCTCGCGCACTTGGACACACTCCTTTGCAGTATGAATCGAGTGTTTCCATGGCGACCAGCTTGCACATCACAGAGAAAGAGAGAGAGAGGGAGTGCTGTGGAAAGTCCTGTGCTGCTGGCCTGATCCTGGCGCCGAGGTAAAACAGCTGCTACGTCAACCTACAATGCTCCAAACTTAAACGCAGCACCATCTCCGCCGTGATCACGGTACAGCGCGACACCACGTGTAGCAGCTCGTCGTGTTACGTGGGCTTTACTGTTTAACTGTAAAGTGTCAGGCCTCACGCAGCTTGGCCTATTTACACAGTAGGATAGAGAATCAGCTGTGCTTAGAACACAATGGGGCTCCATAATCCCTGTCTGGTAAACATAGGCTTTGTGATGCACACTCTCTCTATCTGCCAGTAGCGTCATACATTTACACTTTATCAAACTTCATCATATATTCAGATTTTACGCTTAAAAACACTTAAATTGTATTTTTTTAGCCATATATTGATTGAGAAATGTATGTGTTTAAAGTTTGATTCACAAAGAACACACCATTGACTGTACCTAAATGATGGACAATCAGTAGCAACATTGATCTGTCCCAGATGTTTAAGAAGTCCAAGGTTGTCACCTTGCATACTGTTTTTTATTGTCTATTTTACTCTAAATAATGATAATGACTTTAAACAAATGAACACTGTTGCATTAGCTATTAGCTAAAGCTAATGTATAAGGACACATTCTCATTAGACGTTTACTGAGGTCAAATATCAACTGAGCTGTAGGAGCATCTTCTCATTGACTTCTGTGAAACTGGACTCATCTTTAAACAAGAGCAGTCGCCCTTCGGTGACCATTTCAGACCTGGAAGCTACATCTAGATTTGATTTAGTTAGTGTGCATCTTGCCAAACGGAGCAGTCCTGTAGTGTCATCATCTTGTTTTAACTGGGTGGAAAATACACCAGAACTCAAGTGACAACATTCCTGAGGGTGTACACAGATTTCTTACTCATTAAAGCAAATATTTCTCCCTGCGTTTCTAATCCAGGTTATAAAAAAAAAAAAAAACCCACTTAAAAATAAAAAACAACTGCCAATAAAAGCCTCACTGAAAATCAGCATAATTTGGATACCGACTGGCCGATTGTTACCGTTTACTGTTTAAGTCACCATCACTGTCAAGCTCACCTGGTCCAGAGTTGGGGATGGAGGGTGTAGGCACGGCGATGGGAATGCCAATTCCGCTGCTGCCGCTGTTCTCCCTGCTGCCGCTGCCCCCGCTGCTTCCACTGAGGGAGGAGAGACAGAAGGAAAAAGAGGACATTGTTTTATTCAGGGCAACCTGCTTAGACTGCACAGCAGGTAACACTGCAGATATAGGGGACTCTGCTGCTTCGCTGCTTATGTCCCATTTAGAAGTAAAAGGCCAAAAACTCCACATTTTTAAGTAATACTCCAGGGTGACTTTGCTCTTCCACACTTATTCAGTCTATTGGCTTGTTAAGACCGAGCTGCAGGGTGACACACCCAAGTGAAAAAGACATGAGTCACCCTATCGAAGCACTTTTGGTCACAGTCTGTCAAAGAAACTGAATAAAAAGTCAATATTCCAGGATTTAAGAGGGTATTTAAGCATTCAGCATGCAAACCACCTTAAAATATCTTGCTTTTGACACTCCAATTGCCCCCCCAAACACAAATTTACAGTGATCATCATATAGTGTGGATGATAATCACCAACATTAAGCCTTGCTTTGAGAGTAATGGGGGGAACAGTCACTTTGTTGTACATGATACGAGGCCTTGCCAAACACGTCTAAATGTTCCGCATGATTTATTTTTAGAGAACGAAATAAAAGGAACAAAGACGTGACTGTATAACCGGAACATCAGTCTGCACATCAGTTTAAGCAGGCCACACACATGCGCACACGCTTACTGCAGCTAGCACACATTTATGAGAAGCAGGTTAGTCAGCAGGATTTAAAGATTATTGAAATTGGAATTTATCATACCAACACACACATATTTGTGAATGTTTTCCTACTACACACCCAGTATTATGTAGAATTTGTGCTACTGTAGATTTACTGGTACAGGAATAAGTGTGACGCATGAATTAACGCCTCACACCACTGCATTTATAGCCTGAACAAATCTGCAGTGTCTATCACTGGATGGCTCTTTGTGCGAGTTATTTGTTAGGCTAACTGGTGACTAAATTGACTGTAGATGTGGACGTGACAGTCGTCTCTCTGCGACGAACTGGTGACCTGTGAACTGTGGATCCTGATTCTCACTCAACACTGCAGTTAAGAAAAAGGACATATGGAGTCATGTTAAAGAATGAGGTGAATATTCATTAGCTGTTTGTTTTTTTTAAATAACAAAAGCTACAGAGGAACAACTTTTTCAACATCCTGAAATTATAAATTATATAAATTATATATGCGTTTCAAATATTTTGAGGTGTTGGACTTAAATTTTAAGACATGTGTTCCCAGGACCCACATCACAGGCAATTTTCATATTTTTTTATGACAAATTATCTACTGTTCTCAAAAAAAATATTCCATTCATAATAAATTCATGAAACCAGCACAGTGATGTGGATGCTGTACTGATCTGTTGCGGTAAAGCGAGAGCTAAGCAGAAAAGCGAAGCTGTCGATTTACTGGTCCATCTACGTTCCTGCCCTCACCTACAGTCATGCGCTCTGAGCAGTGACTGAAAGAATGAGGTCGCAGATACAAGTATTGGAAATTAGTTTCCTCCAAAAGGTGCCTAGGCTCCCCCTTGATATATGGTGAAGAGCTCAGAGGGACTCTGAGTAGAGCCGCTGCTCCTCCACATTAAAAAAGGAGCCAGTTCAGGCATCTGACTTGATGCCTCCTGGACACCTCCCAGTAGGCGAGGTATTAGGAGCATGTCCTACTGGGAGAAGGCCCCAGGGAAGACCCAGGACTGTCTGGAAGAGGTGGCCGGTGTGAGAGAAGTCGCTGCTGTCGCTGCGACCCAGATAAGCGGTAGAAGATAAATGCATGGATCATCAAACATTTAAAAGGCGATTCTGTGGAAAATCCGTAACATAAGACCTGCCAATAAGCATATCTTTAAAAAAAAAAAAAAAAAGCATAAAAGACATTGTTTTGACAGACTTGCCTTAAAAGTCTCTGTCCATTCCATCCCACATAGAGACAAAGCCTTTGTGGGTTGTGTCACAAAAGGTATTCGTCATAACAATTAGCTAAGTCAAATATGTGGCGCTACCTGCTCCACTCTCCTGTCACCCCGTGTGAATAAAGGAGCAACTGAAAGGAGCTTTGCTCAGACATAATGTTTTTACTGGATTTCAGCAGCTTTGCCCAGCACTTGGATGTAGGTCATGTGTATGTAATATGTATGTCAGCTCTGCATTTTCAGCCTGTACATGACCCTACAGCTCGTAGATCAATGGCCAGGACAAATAATTCCCTCCTCCCGCTCTTTCGCTATCTCTCAGGCTGGCCTTGATCCTCATTTCTGCTACAACCCCTCATCCCACCTCTTCTTTTTTTTCCCCTGCCGCTTTCATCCTTGTTTTTCAACTGATCCTCCCCTCACCCTTAACCATCCCTTGACCTCTTTCTCTGATCTCTTCATCGCCTGTAAAGTGATTCCCCATTCATCTACCAGAACCCCTCTCTCCCTCATCTCCTCTGATTCCTTCCACCCCTCTGAACCCCTGCTCACTCCCACCTCCCCCACATCCCTTTATCCCCCTTTCCCTTCACCCCTCCTCCCCTCCCCTCTGCCCTCTCCTCCTCTCTGATCTGTGTCAGTCAAGCCCTGGGGCTCTCCGGGCACAAACAGCGGGAGTTACTCCTCTAAAGGACGACGGTGGCAGTAGGAGCTAACTGTCTGTGACTATAGAGGCTAAACAATATTGTGCCCTCTTTTAAAGTCAACACCCTTCCTCCTCATCTCTGTGATTTAGATTTATCCCTTCTAATCTCTCTATAACTTACCATTCCTTTGCCAACCCATTTATCTCTTCCCCTGCTTTTGCTTTCTTTAGTCGTCTTTGTTTCAAAATGGTGTCAAATAAAACCAATGAGCTCTTTCTGCGCTGCTCCGCCTCCTTCTTTCAGTCTGTACTTATTACAGGGAACTGTTGATAAATTAACTGTGAGGCCTAAGAAAGTTCCAGCTCACTTGCTCACAACTGACAAAAATCTCTAGAGCCAATATGGAAAAACAGCTTTCTCCATGAAAATGAACAAAAAAATAAAAGCATTCTGTAGTGTATACGAGTATCATCACCTGGAAGGAGGCATTCACCTTTTAAAGCCATCTGTGACACTGATATTTAAAGGTAGTCGTCTGGTATTTATCCATACTCACTGTAAATAGGCAGCTTTGACGTTTCATTTGAAGTGGGAAGTCAGGAATCCCAAGATCCTAACTGGAATTTCAAGCCAGTGTTGAGCCAAAAAGTAATTTTTTTTGTTTATATCTAATCTCTTTGGTTATATTGATGAAGACTGCAGTTAACAGGATTTGCAAAGGTTTTATGTATAAAATAAGGAAATTACCTGTTCTGCCAGGACCTTATGACTCTGAAATCTTGCTTTCATCAATTGCGTCTTATTTGCAAGGCCAGACATTATGTCCCGCACAAGGACGTCTGTACTTATTGCAACTCCCTTTACTTTGGTCTTAACTCTACTCTTCTCCATACACTGCAAATTGTTCAGAATGCGGCGGCTGGTTTTCTTACTGGTACTGGGCGGCGTGTTTCTATCACCCCTGTCCTCGCTGACCTGCACCGGCTCCCCGTTAAGTATCGTATTCAATTCAAAATCATGCTGCTCACCTTTAGAATTATTAACAATATAGTGCCAAGTTACCTCACTGAACTACTTAGTGCTCTAGCAGGGGTGTAAAATCTAAGATCATCTTCCCAGTTTCAATCTTTCAAATCGTGGTTAGAAACCTATTTATTTAACGTCGCCTTTTATACCAGTTAATGCTTGTTTGTTAGTTAGTTTAATGTTTGTTGCTACTTTCGTTCTATTTTTAACTACTTTTAATTATTTTAAATTTTTCTTGACTCTCTTATCTTTTACACATATTGTTCTATTACGCTTTTATATGCATTTCTTTTGTCTCTGTGTTTTTAGTGCCGTCAACCTGCTAGCATGTTTGGTACTTTGCCATGGCCATCATCTTTCTCTACTACTTACGTTTGACCCTCTCGTATGTTAAGCACTTTGGTATTCCACTGGTTTTAAATGTGCTATATAAATAAAGTTTGCTGTTGTTGTTGCATTAAATCCAATCCTGTCCTTTTGGTCAATTAAAAATATCTTTCTAATGTATACTTGATTGATCCTCCTCTCCGCATTTAACCCATTCACTCAGTGAAGCAGCGGGCAGCCAGTGTGGGAGCGGGGAGCAGTGTGTAGGGACGGTACCTTGCTCAGGGGTACCTCAGGGTCGCTGTTCAGTGGATTCGAACCCCCGACCTTCCAATCATGGGGCCACCACTGTACCTACTGAGCTATCCCTGCCCAATTTCAGACCTGTGATGTCATATTTGCTGCTATTTCTGCTTCCCCAGCTCAGCCAGATCTGGATATGATATAGGATATATCCTATAAATATGGGATATAAAGAATAAATACAGATATGTAAAGTCACTTTTCCAAAAGCTGATTGCAGTGTCTCTCTGATGGAAAGGTTTTTTTTCCTGGTTCAAAAAGACTCGACATCATTTTTGATAGATATGTTTGACAGCCTAACAGTTTAAATACCAGCAATTATTTTTTGGCACAACACCGAAACGGTCGGACTTCCCACTTGTAAAGTTGCAGAAGCAACACCAAAGCTGACCTGATGCGGTAGTGAGTTTAAACAGCAATAAATTTATAAAGCCTTTAATCTGTGCGTCCACAGTTGTGCATTTGTGACTCGTTTTATGCATCTGTGTATGTAACCATAATCTAACCATAAGAACAACTAATTTCAAATCAAGTCCTTCACATGGCACAAAATGTTTTGTATGATTTGCACAGCAAACATTTTTTGGGGTGTGCTTTTAGGGTACCCTATAAAAGAAAGATAGCAAACCATCCATTTGCACTTTTGAATTGCTTTATAATGACATAAAGAATATGGGTATAGCAGTTAAAGAAGAAGTTGATAGTTCTGCAGGAACTATGTTTAACATTTGTATTTTGGTACATGCTGTGTCCACAAAGCCAAACACCATCTTTAACATACAGACTCTGTCCGGATATCCAAACCTGTAATGCTAGATTAGAGCAAATTTTTACTCCAAGCATTCTGCGGTGACTAAAATTAGCACGGCTCCTAAAATAAAACGTTCCCTGCACGCAAGAGTGTAATCGCTCCTATACAAAGATATTAGATAATAGCAGGGAACGTGTAGCAGCATACGGGAGCCTATATTGAATTCAGACCTCAGCTGAAGATGACAGAGACTGTTGAGCTGAACAAGCACAGCTTACTTCCAGGCAGTGTAATCAAATAGTGATGCCACAGCGATATTAGCTGCAGCAGGGAGTTTGGGACTCTGAGGACAGCATTCAGTTTGTTAAGGGGACATCAGAGCAGATCGCAACGGTGACGCCAAAGAACCTAAAACTGTGCACATTCAAATACGTTTTAACAGATGAGGCAGAACAGCTGTAGGAAAGAAGCAACAAGCATGAAACTAAAAGGGAAGTTGGACAAAGAGGGTTTAAAAATAAATAAAATTTGCTCATAAATACGTAATATTTACGAGCATCACAGCCAGCATTACAGGCTTTTTAGCTAATGAGGAGACTTCACTCACTCGTAACTCAAATTTGATGAAAGCTCCTGGAGATTTCTGGGGAACAATCCGTGAGAGTAATGTTCAAGGGGTTCCACGCTGTGGTGGACTTTTTTTCTTTTTTTTAACAGCACTTTATTTCAAAGGCTTTTACAGATATTAATATCAGAGTGATTCAGAAGCCCTCCAATCCTTGTCAGACAAATGCTGGATTTAGTGTAGTGGAGAAGAAGAGGTGTGAAAGTGCTCTAAGCCGCTGAACTGAATGAAGAGATTAGAACTAGCCGACATAGAGGGGACCGGTGTTTTTGGATAGATGCTTTACACACATTACTCAAACCCTAGGTTTATATTCAGTGAGCAGTTTTAGTGGTGTAGCTGGAACAACCAATTCCACTTCAACCTCTCAAAATTTTGGAAAAAAAGTGTTACGTGCCTGTTGCACTGTTCATAAAAAGCTGCTGATTAGCACTGCAGATTTTAAACTGCACTCTGCATGAAAGTATTTTTCTGTGACTCTCTTATCCTCTTCTAGCGTCAATATTTGGTCAGTTTTTGGTCATATATTCGGATCGTATTCCTCTCACGTGCTACTACCACACTTCTTTTAACTGCTTCAGCCTTTTTACGTCCGTATTGGAATTTTATATGTGGTTAATTGTACTGCAAGTCCTTAAATAGTTTGTCCTGAGTTTTTCTTCAGTGTCGAAGTGTAGTTGTTTATTTGTGTGTTACTTAGTTGGAATTAGTAGGTCTCTGCATCACTGCACAGTTTATGGAAACGGCTTGCTGTCCTAACTTGTTATGTTTAGCCGTTAATTTATCATTAAAATATATACAAAATATAATATTCTGGTTACAGTAATATATACAGAAAAGCAACAGAAGCTGCTGTATCTGCATAGCTGCGTGCACTGATTTTTCCCTCTTTCCTCATCTACCTGTGCGTGCGTTGCCTCTGGCTGAGCGACGCCGTGCGCCCGGGGCTCTGCTGCTGTCCGTGCTGGCTGCCTAGTCGGGCGGGGCTGGTCATGTAGTCATTGGGAACCGTGGGCGGCTTCACTGGCTCCAGGGTCTTGTAGGGCGTGTTGCGTCTGGAGTGGCCCAAAAATGAAAAGCAATAAACAAATTATGGTAAAATCAAAGAAAAGAATGATCATCACTGAGCATAAAGCCTACTATCTGAATGTTATGGGTGTGTCCACTAAAGCGTTGTAAATCCTATCAGTTTACCCAGCTGGATGAGGTGCGCTAAACATCGCTGTTTATCCCTGGAATTAATATCTGATCAGCATCTGTGACTGTGTTTGTGCACCGGGGCAGGACGCACTACAACAGCCCTGCATGTTTCTTTTTCTGGATCCTGCCACTTATCAGCTTCTTTTCCAGCAAAAGTGACCACTGATCCATCAAGTTCACTCCTCAGCAAATGTGCCCAGTGTTTTTATCTCTTGGACTTATAAAGCAAAAAATAAAGTCAAGTGACGTGCTTAAATTATTCATAATTAAAGGACTGGGTTTCCTTTTCTGGTGACTGTGATGGAAATCTTACCCAAGCGTGCCACGCCCGGACATCGGCGGACTGGGCGGCTTTTGCGTCGGCGGATTGGTCCTCGATAGTGTTCCTCCTCTGATCGACTGATTGTTTCCATGTTGCTGTGGTTGGAAAGAAACCCCAGAAGAAGCTTGTTTTATGCACACATTCCTCCAGTCACAGTGGGTGAATATTACTAATGTGATCACAATCTACTCTTACAGGCTGCCCAGATGACACAGCGTAATATTTGAGGGTAGATGTAATCCCTCCCCCAGGGTGTGCAGTTTACACTCTGATGGAATTTTGGAGCAACGGCAGTTATCTGGGAAACCCGTAAGCATTAAACAAACTACGTGACATTAAGGGACGAGTACACAACATGAAAGTAAATAACAACACATACATGGTTGGTAAACAGACAAGGGAGTGTGAATAAGACTACGCTCATCTGTGGGAGGACTACAGGTCAGTTAATGTGAAGTAACATGGGAGACGATGACAGCAATCACACGAGGACGAGTCTGCCGTGGAAGGGAGTTGAACAAATCTATCAATAATACATCGGAGCAAAATGGGTCATGTGACAAAGCAGACTTACCTTGGCTTTTAGCCACTTAGTGTGGGCGAAGGAAAAAAGAAGAAGAAAAAAAACACAGGAGAAAGAGACAGAAAGAGGGCATGTCAAAACAGCCACATGTAAATGGATCAGTCCAAGTTAAGTGAGCAGCAGAAAAATGATTCCTCCTTGTATTTACACTGTTAACTCGTAGCAAGACCTCAGAAGGTCAGTAGTAAAAATCATGCCATTTATAGAAAAACACTGTTTCCTGACTTGTGCCCTTTACTCCAGCACCACACCCAGAGCAAGAGCCAGACAGCAAAGATTTTTCAGGGATCTAATGGCAAAAGAAACTGAAGAATTTATTTTTGTGCATCGACAAAATGACATAAGAAAAAGTTGCAGAGAACCACTCCAACCTTTGATAACCTTTTATGCATTTTCTATGATGTGAACTGCATAATTTCAGATCATCGCTTCACTGGCACCCCTAGAAAATGAATTCAAAACTCATACTTGTGTAGCTTTCTGTCTGAAAACAGAGCCAGCATAGCAGCGGGGTTGATCTGCAGTTTGACAACTACAGAGTCAAGTGGCTCATCTATAATGCAGCTTCCCCAGTGGCCTTTGCAGAAAGCACTGTAGCATCACAGGACCACAACAGAAAGAACGGATGAAATCAAGAGTAAATTCATAGCACAGGTCAACAGGAGCAGACCTTTGCACGCTTAAAAACAGGAAACTGCTTCAGTGCAGCTGCGAAAGGCTAACTTCATGTTCAGATTTCACTCTCCTCGGGTTATCACAGCTAGAAGAGATTCAATTTACAATCTAGGTCATGCTGGAAATGCCAAGGCCCACTACTGCCTCGCCTTATCTTCCTGGCAAATGCTGCATCTCTGTTCTGCTGTACAAAATAAATAAATAAATGAATAAAACAGACGGGCAGTGTGGAAATGCTTTACTGACATCAAAGGTGAATTATGGACTGACAGGTTCAGGGTGAAAAAAAAGAAACTACAGCTCTGCAGTGTGTCAAAGGTGCATGAAGGCAACAGACACTGCCGGAGGTCCGGTTAATATATCTTACATCTTATTAAACCTGTGTTAACTGCCGCTTCCCTTTAAAAGCGTTGAACTTATTTAATGTGACGCAGCCGCTGCCACTGGAGTTTAATGTGACTGAGCTTTAAAAAAAAAAAGCAGCTGAAAAATGCTCATTTAAGGTTTTTAAGGCAAAACTTAGCAACTGTAACCAGTTAAAGTTGCAGCGCTCTCGCCTGCAAACTACTGCCTTTGTGTGAAATCTGAACATGCCTGCAGCTGCTAAGGGTAAAGGTCTTGTATCAGTAGCCTGTCGGGTGTTATCACATCTGCCAGAACTGAACAATTAACCATTGCTGCCCTAACTAGCAGTCACCAAGGGAGCAATCTGCGGTGCTTAAGAAATAAATAAATAATTAATCTAAAGATGATCCTCCAAAAATTGCAGTTCGCCTACTTCAGGCTTGCTCCAAAAACACATGATAGGTTTGAGTTGCAGAGGCAGCTGAATGGGTCTGGCAGGCCTCACCTCAACTAATTCACGTCTTTGAACTAGAGCTCTCTACCATGTTTGCGCCGTTGTTGCATTTCATTCAATTTATCTTACTAATGTTAAGGCTCGAAGTGTTGGTGGAGGCCAAAACTACCGTGTAATGTCCATGTTTTATACAGTCTCTGGTTGGAACAAAACACCACTTAACTGTTGGTTCCAACAGGGCCATTATGAACCATCAGTTTAATGATATATCAGTGATAAATCATTAAACTGGCGGTACAAACAAATACGATCGTACAGCCGTGCCTGGCTACACCACAAATATCAGGGGCTTTCAACATATGTATGCTAGACTGATTCTTTCATATAGCGTAAATATGTTTACAGACAATGTGTAAGATTAGAATTGTGCTCACTTGTGACTGTTTTCATACACTCACAGCAGTGGATTAGTCAGATTTTTACTCAACTAGGAAACGAGTTACCAGAAACATCCCCGATACAGAGGAACAACAGCAGCCGCCGTCTTTGTCATGAAGAACTTGAACCATCCCCTTTAGTAATCTTGTAAACTCTTAACTGACACAGGACAGAATATCAAAGGACTGAAATCTGACTTCAAACAGCCGACGTGCCTGGTGCATTCCTGAAAGCCTCGCTGACTAGATTAAGCATCATCTGACTGGAAGAATAAATCTCATCTTTCGTATTAAAGCTAAAAAGCATCATGTTGCTGTCAGAAAGCCTGCAGGAGCATCCTGATCTGTCAGTGGTGAGACTGCAGTGATTACTGCTGTGTTCTGTTTGTTTATACCACATGAATTTCATCTTCCTTCTTTTTTTTCCCACCTCCCATTTATATAAAAACTTTTCTTCAATAATGTATGTTAGCAAACCAAATTTTATTTTCCTCTCCGCAGGTGTCTAACACCAACTTTTTGTAAGGTCGTAAAGCCAACTCAACATTTAGGCCAAAGCTAACCCTCAGGCAGACACAGCAAGTCTGAAAGCAAACTGGAGCAGATATTCACGATCTGAACTCATATTAAGGTATTGATTCTGGTCAGTAAATAAAACGCGGCTACAGACGTTCAGACTTTTGACAGCTGCCATTGCAGCATGCGCTATGAATTAATGTGGAGTATTGATGTTGCGTATCGATCGCTCTCTGGCTCTCGACATGCATAGATGAGAGGAGGTGAGTGATGTAGGGCTGCCGGATGTGCGGGTGTGCGCTCCCCACATTCATAGGCTAAACGTGGCATAGACAAAGACGTTTAAGGCAGAAAATCCACAGAGATTAGGCTCAGAGTACTACGTGATGATCTTAAAATAGACTCAAACGGCTTTAAAGCAGCCGTGCAGGAGCACGACACTTACAGTGATATGAATTTATTGTGCATCGACGAGGCCTAATTTTGAGCGTCTCTTTTATTTAATCTAAGGAGTAGGTACAGAACTGGGGATGATTAAAATGGACCTTATTGCACGGTTATGCCTGGTGATCCTGGTTTTGATTAGATTAGATGGAAACAGTGGGAAAAACAACCTCACCTCAAAATTCGCAAGTTTTACTTTTTTTCCCTGTTTAAGCAATGTAGGGAAAGATGTTTGATAAGCACAAAAAATAAAACAAAGATAGTTGGAATAATTAAGAAATAGCATCATCACAGTTTGTCCAGCTTACAATACTTTCAGGGCCGTCTGTACCACATGTAGCAGAGTAGCATGGCAGTGAAGCCATAAGACTGCAAAGTTTTTCTTCATTGTGGCCAACCACTGTAAATATGACACATCAATCCACTGCTGTGAAAAAAAAGAAAGACTTGACTATCAGTCTGTTGAAATGTGTTATTTCTGGGTCTATCGCTCAGCCACACCTCTGGAGTTTGTGATTGTATGATATTTTCTGTGGTAGTTTCGGTCTGGACCCAAAACTAAAAATGTGTATCGCCACTCCAAATCCACTATCACTATCTATTTTTGTAAACTGTATCTGCCAATTATTTCATTTTCTCTGAATCTTACTCACAGGAAGAAAGACTCCTGCTTTTATTATTCCTGAAACTGTAAATAGCCACACATTTACGGCTCAATAGTCATAATTACTGGTGAAAGTCTAGAAAGTCTAGGGTGTAACACACCCTAACAAAATGTTTCACATCCCATTAACCGTGACAGAGGGCTTCAATGCAACTCCCCACACAGAAAATTGAGAGTGGCACAATGGCTTTTATCTGGTCTTATCAATGCCTGTAACACTATGGGACGCTAATGGCGGGGTCTTTAATCCAATCTGTCTGACAGCTGAGATTGATTGGCTGACTGATGGCGCAGAGGATGCTCATGAGGGAGAATGGAGATCTCCAAAAAAATAAATAAATAGAAAAACTGCCTGCAGCTGTCAGGAAATGATGTCACCGAGCGACCCCTAGAGCGAGCCCTAATGGCTGGGAGCTGCGGGTGAGTCTCTGTTTTGAAGAGTTTATCACATCAAAAAGCTTCTTTGCTACCTTTCACACTGAAGATAAATAAACTACAAATTGAACCATAACATCATCGCCATAATGAGATTATGAGAGCGGCTAAAGTGCCTTTAAAAAAAAAGAAAAGAAAAAAAACGTCCCACAAATGTGTCTCTGATCACCATTTTCACAACAATCCAAGAACAGAGCTGTTTTCTGAAAGCTACATGATGTAATTGCTTTTTTTTAAGTTTATCTCCATCTCCATCTCCACCCTCCCGAACCAGTTCCCACTAACACACACTGCAACATATTCCTGCAGGGTCAGAGAGGGGTGTTTTCTGAAGATGAAAGAGAAAGCACAAGAGACGCCGTTTGAGCGAGAAAAACAGACAAAGTGGGAGAGGAGACAGAGAGAGATAGGAGTACCTCTGGCGAGAAAGCAAAGAGGGGGAAGGGAGAGGAAAAAGAAGATGGAAAAACTAATGGACTGAGCAGAGGAAAATATTATATGCGAGCAGAAAATTAGTGCCACATACACACAAAACAAGAAAAATCTGCTCACCTTAACGCCGTGGCCGACATCATCCAGTAGAGTGTAGTCAATTGGCTTCCTGATGTACCTGACTGGCCGCTCCATATTGGCCGGCGCTATGATCTTATGAGTCCTTGCTGTGTTCTTGTTAGTGGTCAGGATCCCGATCTCTCGCCTGGCCACCTTCTCTTTATGGATGTCCACCGTCTGTAAATGAGAGAAGTGAAGATGTGTGTCACACAGAAAACTTAACAAGGTTTAATTAAATCATGAGGCTGTGCTTTTCATCAGTGGGGCCTTAATCTAAATCTAACACGGCAATTCAGCATATTAGCGAGGTAAAAGCACACAGACACTAAGTAAAGATGACTTACTGTTGCAAGAGCTGTTGGAGCGATCGCACAAATCTCTCAAAAGAAGAATAAACTGAAATTTACTATATATTTAAATCCTGTTTTCACAATTTTCACTTTTTCAGAGAAGCGTGTCCTTCCAATATGCTTTGCAAGGGTCAAATGCTTTATTTATGCCTCTGGTGGCTGCTTTTCTCCTGAAACTGACCCATTGTTTCATTTATTGGTCACACTGCTATACAGCTGTTTCCAAATGACATGACAAATTTGGATTTCTTAATACACTTGATCATGTATTACTAAATTTGGGCAGATGACTATCGCTTGTGCACACGAGGCAAGCACCAACTTCCAGAGACTTCCAGAACTAGACTTTCAGAGAGTCAGAAATGACATTGTGTTGTCATTTTCCATAGAAGAGAGAAAAAACAGATCTGAACTCCTGACAGAGGTGCCAGTAGCAGCTAGTGGCACCTGTGGTTGCAAAAAAAGGCTTCTGGTCCTTTAGACGTCTACTGGAAAACAGCCCTGAGTGATGACCTTTGTAAACACTTTCTTAATGAGTTTATGGGCCCGCTCACTTATTTCTGGTCATATTCTATTCTTTCCAAGCATCATAATAAAGGAATATCAAGGGTATGTTAGATGCCAACGAACCCAAGATTTATGCAGATTTGTTGAAGACTGAGTTTCTGTACTGATGATGTATCAGTGCAGATTCACAGATTATACAGAGGGAGATGATGCAACAGCTTGGAAAGATGAGACCACATCATTATAGCTATACACCAGCACTTTATTCATTTTATTATTCCTCAGACACTCAGAACTTTATTTAGGTTTAAAATTAGAGGCTGAAACAGGGGTAAGTCGCCTTTTACTGTGTTTGTGATCACTGATAATGCAGTGATCTAACAAATAACAAGGTTTGCTTAACAGCTCATCCATAAAAGCATTTGTTCCAGTTTTTGCGAGTCCAGTTCTAGTGTTTTACTTGATTGTTACTTAGCACTATGTAGAAGGTAGCTGTGTCTAATAATGGTGCTTCAAACAGGGCTTCACAAACCTTAATATAATCTGTGCTTGTCTATGACACATTTGTGTATTTTTTGGTGTTTGTTTTGTGGCCTTTAATGTTTATCCACACGGCTATAACCTCACAAGTACTCACTACACAACCAAACATTGAACGCCTCCCATCAAGCCAAAAGGAGCCCAGGAGCAGCTGCTGCTGTTGCAATGGGAGATGAAAGGCCGCAATGTCTGCAGAGGCCAGACCAGGAAAATGGTGGTCTCTCGTGTAGGGGAAGGAGTCAGAAACCAGCGCCAACAGAGGATTCCTTTCATGCCACAGTGATCTGAGGCTGGACTGAGCTTTGTCTCTTTATTCTGCACTGCTCCACTGTATGTACAGACTTAGCCCTCAAGTATCATTCATCCCAGAGTTGAGGGAATTAGTAACACTCAGGATGGCTTATATGTAGCCCAGCACAGCACAATCACGCCAACAACATCTCTCTTTTTTCCTCTCTCTGGGTAACATCAAATCTAATTTTAAACTGTGACACTAATGAGATATTCGCCTGAGAACTGGCAACAAACTCTAATATCTATTAAGACTGACGCATAGCAGGTTCCTGCAGGACATGCAGGGGTATTAAAAAAGCGGATTGTTCACAATTGCAGAAAAAAAGAGCAATCAATATTTTATAAGAGCCAAAGATATTCTTGCATAATTGCTCCCTAAGAGACTTCCCATGCAAAGAAGGAGCGTCCGTTCTGTTCCAGTGCCCTGTTGTGTCTATTTGAATTAAGAGATATGACAGAGTGCTGATTACAGCCATCTTTTTTAACCTGAGACAAGCTGCCAGGATACAAGAGGCTCTTGACATAAAAACGAACTGTAGTGACAATATCTTCCCTGAGCTGCGAACAAACCAATGCACAATTTAGTGGATAAGAGCCCCATTATGATGGGATTTGAGCCAATAGCTTTGACTCCACATGCAGCTCAGAGATAACTCCCAAATTGTCATATATCATGATCATCTGAAAGCAACTGGGCCAAAATCGAATCAGCCTATTTGGCTTCCATTTGCAGGGGATGTGATGGAGCTCAGTGATCGGCTGAGATGGAACAAGGCAGAAAGAGGGGAAAAGGAGGACGAGGGATGGGCTCAGTCAATCTAGACCTGGTTTTACTTCGAAAACAGCTTTGCTCACATTTCACCACTGATTCTAAAGAAAACTGAAGTCATAAGTGTTGCACACTGTCATAAGATTCTATGAGGAAGTAGACAAAACATGAAAAGTTCACTTGAAACTGGAAAGAGAACCGTTGTTGAAATGCAGCAGCTAAACTGGGAAAGAATCTGTTCTTGGCTGTACATACTTCCCATATCAGAGAACAGCGTTCGGACAAACGTCATCGCAGCTGGCAGGGGCAGGAAGTTAGAAGCAGCGTAGCGAGTTCATCTCCATCCTGTACAAGCCCTGCTGCAGCAGTGCACAGCCCTGATGTTACACAAGTGTTGACAGAAGGGTAAATCTGAAACCACCTTGTTTAGCAAACTTCCACACAGCGAGCAGCAGCACCCCGTGGATATCGCATTGCTAATCCACTGTCCACTGTCCAAAGAACATTAAATGGATCTGACAAAAAGGTCTAAGTATGACAGTGCATTCTGGCTTCACCCCATCGGACTCACCCAGCAGGGAACCCAAATCTGAGCAACTGCGACTTAACGGCCCATCTCTTCCCTCGACTGAGCGGGGAAACGATTTTCCTGACTTTTCAACTGGCACTAAAAAGGTGTTTACTCGATCCCAATGGTCCATCTGCTGGGTGGAAAACGTCTTGCCAAACTGAAAGGTGCATGATTCACATGTGCTCTCAACCACTGCCACCCATATGTCTCAGGCCTATGGCTGTTTTCCCAAAACACTGAGAAGTTGGTGTTTGGCTTATCCATCATCTAAGGGCTTTTAGGACTTTAAAGTGCCCCCCACTTCGTTGTCTGCTTTTATTGAACTGCTCTTTTCATTTGTCACCTTGAAGTCCTTTTTTTTTTCCGGCATCTTTTATTTTTTTTTCCCCTCTCTTTTTTAACCCTGTAGTTCTTCCCACACCCAGAGGAGTCACCCATCTATGACTAGTGCAGGGATTTAGGTCATAAATTGGAGCTACTGCCAACATCATCAGCGTCATCCACATTCAGTTAAGAATGCGTTAGACTTGGAGACTTTTTCCCCATTTTGGAATATGAGGGAGTCGGTGCAGTGCTTGCCACAATGAGAAATTCTTGTTGCGTTGTTAGTAGCAACCAGTGGCTAAATATTTAGGATTTATTTATTTTGAAGCCAGATTGTTACCGTTTTGGTAGAGGCTGTGCCCGGTTTTCATTGCTAAGCAGCATCCCCACTGTTGGTCAATGGTAACTTTATTGTCCCTAATGGGAAATTGATTTGCAATATGTCCATACAGAAATATGGACATAATGTTGCCAAGTGCTTCGTCAAAAGAAAATATTTGGGTTCATCAACATTACTTTGCTAATGTTCGCATTATGCAGTGTACTCAACTTTCACTGTAGGTTGCATCAAAAAAACAAAAAACAAAGACACACACACACACACACACCGTCAACGAAAGCCAAAAAAAACTTTGCAAACAACTTATTGTAACTGTCAGTGTAGCCCACCCAATAACAACAGATCGCTTTGGATCAATGTCCCTCCCAGCCTGCTCACCAGTGATTGATGCCAGTTGATAGGTGAAATTGGTCGCAAAGAGGTAAATGGATAGCTGTGACCTTTGAGATGTATCGATTGCAGTGTTAAGGTACAATTTTTACTTAGAAAGGCCAAGGGTTTCCATTCCCAGTTTACATCGCACATTTACAGCTTCATGACCATTTGGTGAGCAGTTGGTAAGTGTTTGCAGACAAGTCAGTTCTTCCATGCAAACTATGGATGCCCATGGCAATCTGCTAGTAACCAAAGCAATTGCACAGAGGTTTTTGATGTAGTACAATCTTTATGTCCAATTTCACTTAGCAACTGGTCAACAACTGACGCGAAAATTATAAGTCTACTATTAAAACCTGAGGCCCCATAAGCACCCACTGTAGAGGACTACTCCTCCTCTAATTTAAAAACAATACCCAACTTTGAGAACACATCGCTTTCTGGTCTTCAAATCTAAGTCGACCCCCGCTTTCAATGAATGCTTATTGCCTCTTTCAGGCCAGTGCAGCCCACTGCTCAGATAAGGGGGAAGGCTGGACTACTTGGGAAAGGAGGTCATACATTGACAGAATGTATCCACACGAGATCAGCAGAAGGGGCATAAATCTCTGAGTGAAGTGGGAACGGCCAAGCAGAGGTCTAGGGTTGGAATTTCAAAATCTTGAACAAACGTAACTTGACAACTTCCCACCAGACAAGCACACAGTGTTTTGGCAAGCGAGTTGAGCAGCGACTTAAAAGAAAAGAACTAAAAACGTGTACACTTTATCTGGAATTGAGACAGTTGCTTTCCCTTCGACACGTACTGGAAAGAGAAGAAAACAGCCTTTTCAGCACTTTGGCAGACTGGCTGCAGGATGATATCCTCGGTAAAACGCCGACTATGCACAAACGCACGGACAAACAAAAAGCTTCCCAGCGTGTACTGTAGGCGTAGTAAGGATGAGCTGGGCACTTACACTCAGCATGGGGAAAAACCTACAGCTAGACAAACACACCCTACATACCGATGTTTCTGTGTGTGGCTTGCCAGACCAGACAAATGTGTCAATAGTTAATAACAGACTTCAGCTACAGATAATTATAAGATCTGAATAAAATGGTTCAGCAAACTGACAAGAGAAGAGAATATCTATGTTCTTAAGTCCATGAGAGCTATTTTTACCACCATAAATCAGGACTACACGATGATGATGTCCAGACATTGGAGGTCCTTGTTGTACTGTGCGATTACGCCGTTCACTCAAACATCTGAACCTCAATTTCAGCCTTGCTGCAGATTAAGGAGTGAGGTGAAGACAGCCTAATCAGGCCATCTCTTCTTTTCAGCCTTACATCTCCAGTAAATCTTGACCATGTGCAAATACACTCTCTCAGCAAAACACTTTTCCCCGCCCACAAAGAGCAGATTTGAACAATTTGCAATGCTCGGTGTTTAAGCAGCTATCTCATGATGAAGTGCTTTCCTGCTTCTAGGTCTGCTTCCACAGACCTAGACCATTTCCTACACTTCCCAAAATAACTTCATGACAGAAGAGTCCTGAAAATGTTGCTATTGTGAAACGTGGAAACACTAGCTCACAAAGGAGCTAGGGTTCAGACGTACTATTAAGACATCTTGTGGTTGTGTTTCACAATTATATAATTAGGCTCATCTTGGCTGGAGAGACTGTGACTGTTCAATGGAAGAAAAAATAAATAAAAACAACTTTTTTTTTTTTTTTTTTTTATTAAAAGACACAAAACCACAAGGATCTCTTAAAAATCCAACCCTCTGTGTCCTAAAATAAGAACAAAACAACTCCCAAAGAATCCATATAAGACAGCATTACTTGTTAATCTCAAGGCAAATGACTACTTTTAGTTTGTAGTGTGGTTCTAACAGAGGAGGCTCTACAAGCTTTTTCTGTGATCAACTATAACTTCTTACAGATGCCACAAGCTGGATAACCATAAACCATTCTGTGTACTTCAGCATCAGGCATAAGGCGTGGCTTTAAAAAGAGAAGCCATCGTGTCAGATGAAGAACTGTTATTTACTCATGTATAAGTCGATGTGCTTTCTCATCTTTGCATAATCCTTTCCTTCTTTAATGACGCAGGCCTGGCATTAAAGTTTGACTTTGCTACACAAGTGAATGTTCCACAAGTAATGAAATGCAGAAACTGGTTTGACGTGATTTATATTTGAGAAAATGACTGTGAATATGAATATATTCATTCATATTGATCAATATAAAACTGCCTGCCAGGAGTCCATATTTATTGCATAACGCAGTGCGTTTCATCAGCGACCTCTGCAGTCGTGCATATGAGAAGTAGCAGGATGCAAGCCAATGAAAAAACTTGATACTTCATTTAAAAGGATTATTTCATCAATCTCACAACACTGGCACGTAAAGCTGAAAGAAACAAAAAACAAACAACAAACCTTGGGCTTGGGTTTTTAATTGTGCGATGTGTAATTCTACCCGAGTCAGTCTAACCTGTTGCCAGTGACACTATGAGACAGTTACATAAAGATGGAACAAATGAAAGCAAAACAAAGTGTCGGTGTTAAGTGAGGGATCTCTTAAAAGCTTAAAAATTGAGTGTACAAAACACCGCTTCACATTCAAGTGGAACTCTTATGCTTTTCCTTGTTTTCTGTCACATATGCAAACTGTTTCAGTGCTGGATGCCCATATTAAACATGGCCAAGCCTTCAAATAACAAGGTCAGTGTACGTGTAAGCAATGCCCATGGGCCAAACGCTCAGGTTTCAGACAGTTTTTTCTACTTTTGGCTCCCTGTGATATCAATGAGAACAGATGTTTACAAGGGAGCCAATCAGAATACAGCGTCCTTAAAGGCAGAGGAGTTTAAAGGGCTTGTTTCCTGCAGTGCCATGCAACTGTACAACACAAATAAGGATTATTTTGATTGTTTTAACATTGTAGTTCAAAATGAACATCATTGGTGGCTTTAATAAGGCCCGGCATTTTGTGTAGCAGTTAGTTTTGTGAAATAATGACAAATGTTTGTCAGATTCATGATCATTACACTTATTAACTGTCTAAAAAGTTCCTAATCTAAATCCTAATACTGTCTAATTTGGAATCAGATGTGTGCAGGCTACCTTCATGCATGTATGGGTTAATTTAGGCCACATTACAGTCATATAAAACCCCTGTGAAACTAAACAAATAAATGTCCCATAATGCAAACTTTTCCTTTAAATGTAAGACAAGTTTGTTTGTTTGGGTTTTTTATCTTTTGCGACATAGTACAAATGGTTTGTACGGGCATTTGCATTCCTCAAAGTAGGATGTTAAAGAAAGTGCTGTTTTGGTGCAGAAACAGCTTTATTTGTTAATAAAGTCTGCATTTTAATAGAGCGTAGGAGCTTGAAAATGTAAAAGTTGTCAGTATTTCACAAGATAAAGCAAACACTGGGGGGAAAACAGAGGAAATATTCTGATTTCCTTGAGAAATATGTATTATATTTTTCTGCTTTGTTATCAGTATCGTGAACCAGTGGCCCTGAGGACTTTGCCCTAGATTTGAACCTCTTAACTCTGTTTGTGCATTGTAGCCTCATCTGTAAGAGAAGCTCCATCCAAAACTCCCAAATCCACAGTGAGGCAAAACGGCTGCTGAACAAGAGCAAATGCCTCTTTGTCCAATGCGTTTCTCAGCGTGATTGCAGCCAGCACATCTGAATCCCGTCATCTGTAGAGTCTAACATTTGTCCAAAACGGCCCTGCAGCGAGGCCGCTTCTCTGAGCGGTTAAAGCGACACAGAGCATGCCAGAGCTTCCATGTGCACTCTGAGCCAAAATGGGAGGTCAACTGCACTGTGGGGAGTTCTCAGTTTGGCAGCTTCGGTTAAACATCCCTCAAAAATCCGATCCCTCTGGTAAATCTAACAACCCACGTGTGACACGATGGAGCCAGGATTGGACAAGTGTTAAACCTCGAAGAAAGGCTCTCAGAGACACAGAGAGAGAGAAAAACACTATTAAAATGAGCCGGGAAAGCATGCCAAGGTCAACGCGGTGTTTGCTAACACAGCACATATGGAAACACCTCAGCTGGCCTTTGCAGTCTCACTTGGGCGGCAGCCAAGGCAGCATTCTGACTGAGAGCTGAAGTTTACATACAAACTGAAAGCTGAGAGCAAGCATTTACCATTCCCAGACTGAGAGGTAGACAACATTGAGAAGAACAAACACCTAAAACTGAGACTCAGGTGCAAAATGAAAGGAAAAGTGAAGGAAAAGCATTTCCCAATCGGCTGTGTTGATGCAAAGGTGACAAACAATTCCCTACACTGCTCTTGTGGTGCCGAACAAAGGTGCAATGATTAGATGCAACTGGAGAGTTGTTGGCTGGGAAAGAATGCACTGGTAATAATGAGAAGGCACTCTGCTAGTGGGGAAGGAGGAGTAACCACAGAGCAGAGAAGCTGATGATTCACTAAACAACCTCAGTCACCAGTTATTTCACATCATCACACATCCAACCTTTAACATCCATCCATGCAGGACGGAGTCACACGTCGCATTCAAGCTACAAACGCTCCCATATGGAAAAGATATATATAAATCTTATAAAGTTTGTATCTGTCTTGTGTGAAACTTGTATGAAAAGCATATACGAGTGAAAACGGATATAAGATCCCTTGAGAAATTATATAATGAAACTTGTATGTTTTGGATACTTACTAAAACAATGTATGAAAGTAATGAGAAAGTGGCCACTTTCATGAGTAAATCATGTAAGCCTTATATGATTTACTCATGAAAGTGGCCACTTTCATGAGTAATCACATATAAGTTTTTACTATTTCTTTTCCATATGGGCTACAAGGAGGAGAAAAATGCGACAACAGAAAATATGAGATTAACAGAAAAAAAATCATTAAACGCTGAAATTATTTATTTAGCGAGAATGACAAACAATTATTTCTTGAAGTTCTCAAATGTAAAGATTTGTTTTTAAACATTTTATAGAACAAACATGTTTCAATTAAAAAGGGGAAATTTTAATAACTGCCAAACAGAATGAAAAGTTTCACTTTATTCCCAAAGGGGTAGTTAGATTTCTTTTAAAGCAAAACAAAAAACAGGATCTGTTGGTCTCCTTTCTTACAGGTTTGATGAGCTGATCAACAAAATTGATTTTAAAATTTGCTACATTTTGTGTTTCACAAAATTGTTGTAGATCATCCATTTTTTTTTTCTTTTTAATGCTTGCTGTTACGTAAGCAAAAGTAAAAGTCTGTTTTCAGGTCAGACTTGTTTATACATTTTTATAAATGTTATTTTTATGAGTCAAATCACATTAATTCAAGATATGATCCATGAGAATGTGAGAAGATTCCAACTGGGTGGTAAGAATCATAATTAATTTTGTCCAACCAGAATTAAATGAACACGACTGACCGATATTCAAAAAGCTCTGCCAATGACACACAAGCATGAGCAAATTAAGCGCTCCCTAAATCACTGCTGGATGTCATGCCTGCGAGTGGCAGTTACAGCCGTTCCCTGCACCGTGCAGCTTTACATATACAGGATGTATTCAAGTCAAAAGACGAACATATACACAACAGATAAAAGGTTAGAGAAGCACAAACCAAATGTCTGGCAAAAGAGAAGGTGATCCCTACAAGCTGATCGTCATTATCCACTGTTTGGAAACTTTAGTGCAAGTGATGTGGAGTTGCGTCTGTGTCACAAAGCAACACAATTAACTTATTCAGCCATCAAAAAACATCCCACAAACTGCAGTGTGAAGGAATACCAAGAAAAATAGCACAATAGTTTCCAAAGTCAACTCAGAGATCCTTAAAAGTGAGCATGTACAGTCAATAAATCTATCAAAGACACATTGAAATCTCCAATGCAATCACATTGCATTTTGCTAAACATAATGAGTAACAAAGGCTTCAGAAATATTGCTGAATTACTGGACAAAGACACTCAATTACTGGTTATACTCAGATATGCTTGTGAATCTGTAGAGACATATAAAAGATGTCAATGTGATTTAATAAATAGAATTACAAAAAAAGGTCTAACTTCATTTAGACGTCACAGATTTGTGAATTTCTTTCCACAGAATAATTTTCTAACCCCCCATTTTTTTTTTCGTGAATCCAAACCTTCCAATACAAACCCCATATTTTAAATAACTGCTGTTAAGAGGCAAGAGACCACACAAGGATCTGACCGCCGATCCTGCCACATCACTATAATCCACTGAACGGTCATGTAGAAAAACGTGTAAATATCTAAGAGTGGAAAGTAGACCACCAGGCGAGAGAAAGGAGAGAGCGAGCAGAGGGATCAGCAGGAAACACAAGCAGCACACAGAAACGCAGACAGAACGAGAAGGTTCCAGTTCCTGTTTGGAGCGATGCCATTTCTTCCTCAACAGGAGGTCAGCAAGTCAGCACCGCAGCACAGACACAACCTTAATTCCTAGCATGCATGCTGTCTTATCACAGCCTTTTACACACACAAGCAGTGGACTGTAAAGGCATGCAACTGCTCATGCGAGGAATGACGATTGAAATGACAAATAACTGAAACAGTAAGTGTGCCAACCTGGCCTCATAAACACAAACCGAATCCGACTCTGAACACAAACATGGGCTGGCTCATGTGATCAGATAAGAATATTGTGTAACTGTAGAAACACTGAGTGAACCTCACAGCTGTGGGAACAAACTGAGTTTTCATTGTGCGTGCGTGTGTGTGCGTATCAGCTGCTTTCTGCATTCACTGCGTTCACTGAGTTCAGTCTGCACACAAGCCAGGTCCAAATGTAAGAGAGAGCAGTTGAAATCACTACAAATAAATATGAGCTGGCAAACAAACAGTCAAGTATTTTCAATAACGGCATGCGTCGCTTGTTTTATTACAGCACTGTCAAAGGATCATTTTCATTAGATTAGTCAACACAGATAGATCGATTTGTGCTATAATGCAAGTGCAATCTACAGTTTCACAGGATAAATGCTAAAAAGTTAAATCAATTCATCTAAATATTTTACAGGCTTTAATTACTTGCACTTTTCCTTTTATTTTGATATCATTTTACTCTGTTGTGCTGTACTGATGCTGCATTCGCACTGTCTTAAAAGGTCTTAACGATCACAGTTTCCTCCATTTGTGGCCTAAGATTGAGTTTCTTCCCCGATGCGATCAGTCAAGAGTCAAGAGAACTTAAGACTGTGCCACTAAAAATGGTCATAACCACATATATACACACAAATCGCCGGGTCTTTATTTATAGGTCAGAATGTGAGTTTAAGTATGTGCCTGTCTTTTTTAGTGTGGCATATTTTCATGCTCAATTTACCGACATTACCTTTGCTTCGTTCTCGTCTTCGATTAGCAAATGTAAGCATTACAAAAAATTGAGTCATTTTATTTAAAAAGATAAGATTACCGTCAAAATTTTGCTCATACTGCAGACGTTCAAAATCTTTAACTCCTTATGTTGTACATCTGTTAACAAATGTCTTTTGTTATTTAATAGTCTTTTTCACCAAAATGTAGCCAATAAGAACAGCTATAAATGTTGGTTTAATTCACTCCCATTAAAGAAAATGTGAATACTGTGTAGTTTTCTTCAAACAAACAAACAAAAAAAAAAATCCACCATTGTGAAAATAATGAGAGCAGAGCTGAAACAAAAATAAAGAATCACAAAAAATCACATATTCACCGTAATAATCTAATATATTTTCTTTCATTTAAGCTCAGTTTTTCTCTGCTGCATCATTTGCTGATTATTTGTGCTGGTTTCTCTCCTCTGCTCTTTGTCTCACTGTGAGCAGAGCAGCAAAGAACAGGAAGTCATGTCACTGAGTTGATAACAACACTGCAGACTCACCACCACACGAAAGTATTGGCATAAAAGCGTTTATGTAACACCTATTTACCCTGGAAGCTTTAAGATACATTATTATATTCACTAGGTTGTTTCTCCCCTTTCTCTGGCCTGTAACTCTTCCAGTAATTCTATGGCTCATCAATTTTGCCTTTAAATGAAATGCTTAATAGTTAATATCTTTATTTGGTCAAGTTTCTCTCCTCTGCTCTCTGTTTCACCATGCAAGCAGAGGAGACCTCTAATAGAAAGTGTTGACCAAAATGGTAGCCAAGAGCCATCTTTGAGTTTCTTCAGGCGTCTTTCTTGATAAATTACTTTGTTTTTCCATCATGTCCCATCTTTCCATATCTAACACTTACTCATGAAAAACTTGATGTAACTATGATTGAATCAGACATCTATCGCAGGTAAATGAGAGAGGCTTTACTCTCTCTTGCTGTATTTTCAGTGCCTCTGGGTGAATTGCGTGAAATCAAATTATGCAATGGAGACTGAATTTAAGGAGAACGCATCCAAAAACACATACACCCTTTCTTCCCGTCCTCCCTCTCTATTCGGGGTATCACAGAGAGGTTCTCAATGCGAGGCACGGCTTTCTTCCGCCGGACAAACAAAGCACTCCCTGTTCGCAGCCTCTTAGCAGCCACTTCACACGCAGCACAAGGTGGAAGCCCCGCTAGCTACTCTATTCTCCCTTTAGACCTTCCGCCTGAATACTGCAAAGAGATTGTAAATGGCAATGACAGCAGGGAAGGTGACACGCCAACAAACACCCAGAGGAACACATTGAAACATTTATGTAAGTTGTACTGCAGCAGGACACTGATATCCACTGAATAACAACAAGTAATTTGGGTACGATCAAATGTAGCAGAGACTAAATTATTACAAAATGTTGTAAATATAAAGACATCACATTTATGTTTTCTGATCTGCTACAAATGAGCCGAGCTTCATCTTCTGTGTCCACCTGCTTCATATCGAGCCTGCAGACAGCACAATATTTTGTCTGACAAGATGGTCACACTGTCAATTGAGTCAAAAACAAGTCATAATTTCTTGCTGTGCCTTGGCAGAGACAGCACAAACTACAAGTTGGTCGCTGGCCAGTCATAGCTTGGCATTTCTCAAGACTCATGATGAAGAAGGGACCAAGTACTGGAAACAAGAAGGCCAACAGATAAGGGCACAGACAGCTGTCTCGAGTTTGGAAAAAGAAAGAAACGGGAAAAATGAAGCAGGGATTGCCTGATTTCTTTGTACGACATCACAAACACATGGTGGAAATTTTTACAACAAATAAAATAACTTTCATGTGCCATACGGAGCACCCTGCAGTTTTCTAATTTGGCAAAACAGAACCCATTAGTCACTCGTATGCACCCCAGCACAAAGGTAAACAACATGAATGTGCTATATTCCAGACGGAGAGATGCCATCACAAAGCAGACACACCCTGACCAGAGTGAATCCCTCCCAACTGTGGGCAAACCAAAGAAAGCTGCCATGACGCCAGCACACGTCTCACCACAGGCACTGACTGTACTCTGAGGCATCTCTAGCTTTGAGCAGGAACTGGTACAGGCTTATGATACTGACAAAATTGATTATAGGGAGAATTATAGGACTCATCCAGCGCACGCAACAGCGTGTTCATGTTTCAGAGGCAAATGAGGAAATTTCCCCCGCAAGTTACAGGCTTTCCTCTCCATTAACCATTCAGCAGAATGCCACTGTGGCCTTTAGGGCTTCCGCTAATCTCACATCCATGAGCTGTGAGGGCAACACGATAATGATCCACCTCTGAACACGACAGCAGAGAGCTATAACAAACCCACAGCCTGCAGAGCTCACACAGCCCTCCCTTTTTGTTATTAAAAACAGAGATACGCTTCATAATGCCTAACTCATTAAGACCTCTGCTCTCACTTATTCATAAAAACAACCAGGCAGAGAAGAAGGCGTAATGAATGAAAAGGATATTAAGCACTGTGGCGTATGTTTGGCAACAGACAAAGCTGCTAAATCCTTTACATTTCCAGAGACCAATTATATTAAAAAAAAAAGAAAAAAGAGGCAGCAGAGTGTTATTCCTGTAGCTACAAAGGCTGTCAGCTGGGGAAAATAGTAGTTTGAAGTAGATATGCACCAACTGGTCACTGGCTTTTCAGCTAATTAGCCTTGACCTCTGACCAGCCTTCCTATCATAATAATAGAGTACTGTGTAAAAACTTTGGCCTGCTGATCATCTCTTATTTTGCTTCCAAAGAGTCACGCTTTTGTGAAACTTTATTGCTCAATGATCTTGAGCAACAGTTCCCTGGGCTTTCTTAAGGTTTTTCAACAGGGAGATTCCCAAAGAGCTATTAGCTAAAACATCAAATCTTGGTATGATGTGCAGTGTGTCGTTCAAGATTTTGACAAAAATAGCAAAAATAGCACTACCAGTAGCACTACTAGCACTACCAAAAATAGGTGGCTCCATGAAGGCTGCAGAAACAAGCGTAACCACCTGACCAGAGTACTGTGAAACATGCCACCTGGCTAACATAAGCCACACTCATCAAATTAATTTAGCTTTTGGAATAAGTGCAATGCATCTATCTGCCATTTAAAATCAATTTCATTTACATAACAATGTGATATTAAATGGTTTTACGTTGCTTTTGAGTACACACCTTTGATTTCTACCACTATGGTCAGAGTTGGCCATTTTCTTCTACACTGGATGTAGGCGTTAGTCTGACATTTATTCTCAAATTCAAGTGATTAGGAAATAAGTTCCTTTAAAATTAGAAGCTTTACAAGAAGGTAAAACATGTTGGGTAAGTCACATTTACAATGTAAATTCTGTCCAGTAACATGGAGCACTTTATTCCAAGATCTATCCAAGTGTGTGATTAAATGAAAAAAAAAAAGTATAATCAGGTGTAGCTGTGGAAAATATTTTTATTGTTCAATTTTTTATAAACAATGCAAATTTATATTTCTTAGAAAGCAAAATCAGAATCAGCCAAGGAAAGTGGCATTTGGTCCATCGATGCTCTTTTGGTACTCTTGCTTTATTATTATAATTTTTTTTTTTAATAAATGAGAAGAGCATAATGAGGGGAAACCTGGCTGTCAGCTGACCTAAAGTGACACTATTTAGTCATCTTAGAGGCTTCTCCATGGCTACACACTGTGCACAACATTGAGTTTAAAAATAGCAAAGGAAGTCTGGAATTTCCCACGACAAGATACGAGACCATGGAAACAAAGTCAAATAGTGTAAACTAAGCGGAGTGTTTAGTGCACGGCTTTCTTTGCTGATCTGAAACAACAGCTGTCTTTCAAATATTTTTTAGATGTAGCTCAGGGGGTTGTCATGGAGACTGAGGCAGGCAGTGGTGTCACAGTGACCTTGGTATCAGCTGAAGGCTGTTTGTCAGGAAACTGACTCAAAACTTAAAGTAAATTTGTCTTTTTGGGAGTCTCTCTCCGCTTTCTTTGCTCATCATCAGTCATCGTCTGTTCCTTTCCCTCACAAACCCTCCGGCGTCGCAAATGATCTTTTCCACCACCAGACTAAAAATGTGACCTTCAGTACGTCTTGTTATCAAGAAAAAGCAGGGAAAAACTAAATCAAAGGAACTAGAGCCTCATTCCTCATCCAACCACTCCAAGTATAGTCATTTTAACACAAATTTTGGCGTGCTCAGGGTGTGGTGAATCTCTCCCAGTTCTAATCTATGAGATGCCACATGGCTGGAGTTCTTTGTTTGATTTGTCTGAGCTCTTAATGCCTTCATTGGATGAGCGGCTGGATTTACCTGCACATGGCAAAACCCTCACCCTGCAGAGAGGAACGGCTACAGGAGTGAGCTACTCTATGTGTTAGCAATGTGGTTCAAGTCATTTAACAAAAGCGTTTAACAGTTAGGCTGCTAAAATACTGAACACGGTCAATAAGTAAAAGAGTGAGCTACTTACTCTCAAGTATAAAATAAATATCATTTTAAAAGTCTCTGATCAATTGAACCACATTCATAATGAACTACATAATGCAATTTCAGGTTGAAATTTTCCCAGAGAAAAACTTCCATCATCTCTTTTTTCCCCTCATGTCAGTCCTGAGGATACAAACCTCGTGTTTGCAAAAGCTTTATTGGAACTGGCACTGAACAAAAGTGACCAGGGGCTTCGTATCGAAGGCTCCGGTCACACAGGCCTAGAGGCTGCAATCGCCTGGCAACCACCGGTTGCTAAAACTGAGTATTTGCCAACAGTTGTAGGTTGCTGGCAGTTGCTGTGAAATTTCTTGCTCAAGCCAAACTTGCTCTGACCTACAGATCTGCCAATGACCCACTGGTAAAAAGGGAAAAACATGTATTGCTCAACATGTTGGTGAGTGGTTGTGGGTACGTTACTGGCATTTCTTTGGCGAGTAAAGTGCAGTCACCGGCTCTTTGTGTGGAAGACACCGGCTTGTCTGCAAACACTTGCAAACGACTTGCTAACTAGTAAAGAAACCGAAGAGGACGGAGAACATTTGTTTTCAAACTTTTACATTTCAGCTGTAAAGTATGTGATGCAAAGTTTTGCGTACTTTAAAAAGCACATCTAGGACAGGATTCATTTTGCTTGGGCAATAAACAGCGTGATGTGTGGCTTTGTTTCTTGCAACATGCCTGTTTCTACACAAGCTAAAATCTAAAAAACAAATAAAGTAAACAGCATTAAATAGACTTCTGACAGTTTGTGACTGACAAAAAATGTCAAATCTATTATTTCTAAGTTTTTCTTTAAATAGGCGACAGAATAAAGCTTTCAAATGCTGTTATTTTAGCTTATTTATTTAAAAAAAAAAAAAGTAATATGCTGTGGATGAATGGATTACAACCAGCTATGACAAATCTAACCCTGTGTTTTGAGGATGTCGATGGCTGTTGGGGGAACTGTTTCATCATTTTTATGCTTCTCAACCACGCTGACATAAAATAAAAACAAACAGACCACCAGTCAGGACTTGAGTAAGACTGATAAACCAATAAAGGGAACCATGGATGCTACTGTTTCATGCTGTGACTTAAAATAACCGAGTCTGTGTGAAAGTGAGAGGAGAAGTGGAAAGCGTGGGGCAGCGATCTTCACAGCTGCTTGGTCTGTGGCCAGGAGTTTCTGTGTGCATTTCTGACCTGAGAGATGTGGTTGATGGAGGACTCCATGCGCCGCAGCTGCGAGGCCTGGATGTCCAGCAGCTGCAGCACATTGTTGGCTAAGGCATTAATCTGGTAGGCCACGCTAGCCAGGGACTGGGTGGTGTAGGCTTTGGTTTCCTCCAGAGCTTTCCTCTTGTCCTGGGCCTGTGCACAGAAATAAAAATGTCAGTTACTATTAAAATTGACATAACATCAGGCCAAAAACACTGCAAAGACCATTTTCTCCCCCAACTCTCAGTTCTGAGATACCACACTGTAACGGATCCTGTAGCCACCATTCAAGAGCAAAATATCCGCTTTTCTAAACTCAGAGACTGCTTCACAGAGCTGAACCTGAGAGATTCAACACAATAATTCATTCGTATTATTAATAAGAAAGCACAGCGTTGATAGCAACAGTTCACTTGTAATTCAAGATCAGATAACAGCCACACCTCTGCTATTTCACATCTAGTTTAAGTAGGAAACTTTGCAACGTTATCTTACATGCAGTTTTATTGTCCCCTTCTCTTCTGTCTTCTCTGTTTATTATTTCTATCCATCTAGTTTTTCCTTTTTATATTTTTTTGTTTGCACCCTTTTAAAAAGCTTTCCAATTATTCTGTTTGGCTCTCCATGTGAATTTACAACATGAATACTCTTCTTTTTATCTATCCAATCACTTTTTTAAAAAGGTGCTACACAATTAAAGTACATTTTTATATATCATCATGTCAAAAAAAAACAAAAAAAAACACCTAGTATCATATTTTTGGTATAATCAAGCATGTCTGTGTGGCCCATAACTGGCCCACTCGGCGTATATGAAGCTAAACATTTACATGTATGCAGCAATGTATTCAGTAACAATTTAACGACATGTTGTTCAGCCACCTCCCTTCAGACGGGCATAGCTCCAAGCTGAGGAGCTGTTGTGTTTGATCTCTGTGGGCTCTTCCCTACACTGCTCTCAGTCACCAAGTCCAAAGAGCACTGCCTGGAGGGTAAACGCTGGGCTTTGATAACAGGGTGCTGTAATAGAAGACAGGTGGTGGCAGCAGTGGGTGAGGTGATGATAGGTAATGGTAGCATTAAGGGGGCAAAACAGGGGGAAAAAAATTTGACCATATGAAGACAAGAGAGGTGACAGTGCAAAAGAAAAAAAACAATCGACGCAACTAATACACAAACTGTCCATATGGCTGGCTAAAAGCTCCCGACCAGGAGAGCTGCAGCACCGGCTTTTCCACGGCCGGTGTTTCTTTTAGCGGGAATCAAAGCGGCAGATGTGTTGGGCGATAACAGCCTCAGGAAGCAGGAAAGATTCCTCCAGAGGGTTCAGTGCAAAAGGCCATCTGTTGAAATCACACTCGTCCTTGCGTGCACGCAGACACCTACCACTGACGCCGCAATATGCAATGTGGTGCGTGGATTAACAGCTGGAGGGAAACAGATGAAACAACAACCGCAAACAAACAAAAAAACAAACAAACAAACCAGCCTTTACATCCATGATAGCAATTTCCAAATTGCAAGAGGATGCAGATTTTTGCTGTATAAACAGATTAGTGAACAGCTCGTGCTTAGCTGTGCAGAACTGCTGGCCTACATATCACGCCACAAGTTAGTTTAAAATAAATAAACACGGCCCAAAGAGAAGTTGTGCAAGATCCATTCATTATAGATATACAGACTGCAAATGCAAATATGTTGTTTGCAACGCTGTTATAACTAAAAAAAACTGCATGATTATGTTGTTTTTGTTAATGCACTGCAGCTGTGAACAGCACAGACAAACAGGCCCATTGATGTTTCGGATCACAAACGCTCAAGTGTGATGTGTAAACTCTACTGTCTCCATTTCTGTCAGACATACAAATTAATTCAAGGTTGCCAAAGCTTAAATCCAAAGAAACGAAAACAACGTGATGCTGTTTGGGCTGCGTTCTCGAACGGCTGCAGTGCAAAACGCTCCAAAACATGCACGATCGCCCGTCCTGCTGACTCAAAGTTTCCCGCGGTGTTAAGTACAGAACATGTAAGCTGATGACAGCACAAATTAACCAGTCTGTATCACTTTGAAATTGAAGGTGCAAGGCCAGGACTTAAAATTAGTGCACCACAGGCTGCCCTTCGCTGCCGTTTCCTCTCCTTTGAGACGCAGACGCTACAACGACTCGTCCGCCAAGAAAGCTGACGTGACGAAGCAAAAAGGCCAGGCTGATCTTTCCTGGTTTACACGAAGGTAAATGTTTTACCTGCACATTAATCAAAAACTGACAATCTCAGTGAGCTGCACAGCCCGCTTTTTAGCCATTTCACTATATATTTCCCAAATAGTTAAATAACAGATCCCTCTTTGCCCTCTATTCTTCTTTTTCTGAACAGAATGATTCACTCTGCATTAGCTGCCAGAGCCGTGATATGAGGTCAGCGGTGGGTGCCGGGAGGACAGATGCAACACTTGATTGCATCGCCACTGGCGGCAATCTTAGATCCTCCTGCTCTAGTTACATCCCTGGCATCCCTAGTCCCTTTGCTGGTTCATGCATCAAATCCTCAAAACCAACCAGATTTGTTGTCTAATTACCCAGCAATCTGCACATTTCTTCAAAAAAAAAAAAAAAAAAAAAAAAAAAAAAAAAAAAGACAATGGGAGAGATGTAGTAGATCCTAAAAAATGAGAACAAACAGCGCTTTAGCAGACAAGGAACAAAGGGTGTGCACAATCAGCTCAAAACAACAGCACCGGCAAGCTGAGTACACTCTTCCACGGCAGGGAGATGCAGAGAATGAGGTGGGCTCTGAGAGAGCTTTAGCGCTCCTGGGGCACTTTATCTCATATTTCTGAGCTGAGTAATGACTGAGTGAAAGAGACTATGGAATATCCAGGCAGCAGCAGACAGGCTGTCAGCACCTGAGCTGGGTTTATAAGGGGAGTAGAGAGGAATGCACGGGCTGACTACGCACAATAAATATGTAGCTGGGAGCAGGGGCAAGTGAGATAATCAACCACCACCTTGACTGCATAAAACACAAACACACAATCAGAGTGACAATTCTTCAAAAACCCAAAATAATTGAACTGTTTTCCATGCTGCACGTACGCAAGCTGAAAAAACTCACAAAAAGATAAAGGAGTGGCAGTCACAAGAAAGGCTTTCCTGTTTTCTGCAGGGTTTTTTCAAGCTCTTGGAAGGATAGACACTCTTCATCTCACCCATCCAGTCTGGCAAGATAACGGCCACTGAAGCGCAATCGAGTTTCTGTTTTTTTTTCTTAAACAAGACGCTTCCATGTCAGGCTCTGCTGGCTGCATTAAGTGCCGTAAAAAGGAAAAACTCCTCGGGGTCAGACGGGTTCCTGCTCCCCTTCCGCCCAAAAGCAGTAGCAGAAGTAGGAAATGGACAAAATGAGTATTCCTCCTGATGATCTGACACGACTAAAAGAGGACTCAAGGAACTGAGACCAAATGTCTGTTTTACTGAATCATCCAGAAATTAGGAACATGACAAAAAAAAAAACAAAAAAACAAAGGGTTCAGTGGTGGGATACATTTGTTGGTGTTGCAGCAAATGCTAGAACTTGCAAAAACATTTCTGCTTCTTTTGATTTACACAGCTGACAAACCCATCTGGGTTAATGCGCTCTCACTTGTTCACAAGTGTGCTCAGCACACACACACAAAAAAATTAAATCCCACACACTTTCAGGAATGTTTGGAATTCCGCAACATGTCATACATCCTCAAGAGCTGCTGAGGGGTTTCGCCATGAACCACAAGTGTGGGGGATGAGCTCGCAGAAGCCAAAAACAAACACAATGGGACAGAAGTACAGAGCTTTTTTTTCCCTTATCTATAATCTTCAGACTGAACGTGAGGAAAAACTAATCCTAGATATTAGGCCTGACAACTCCTGCAACTTTGTCTAAAGGAAGAAAACCTTAGCAGGGATCAATCCTCTTCCCAAAGCAGTACTGTGCTGAGCTGAAAGAATAAGCCTAAATCCAGCTGGAAGGTTGTAGAGCTCACATGGCACTTTGCTGCCCAGTGATGTATCGACCGCTGATTACTGCAGAGTGGACGGGGCAAGATAAGTGAGGCAGCCGAAGGCTAGTGAGCCGTTGCATTGATGTGCGGAAGGTGGAGCCCATGAACGAGAAACACGTTTAAGATCTGACCGCGTGTTACCAAAGCTATTACCTGATCAATTAGTTCCCTCTGCCATCGTGCAGCGATATATTACAGCTCAAACGGAAGGCAAAACTGTGATAGCAATCTGAGACCAAATGTAACTATGTCAGTACCACTAAAGTTAAAGGAAGACTGTCGTTTCCAGTTTGCTGCTGCTGTGATTTATCTTTGGTGGTGTCCGTCTGTACTGGGACTTCCCCACGCTTCCATCATATTTGCTAAGTAGATCAGCTGATATGGTTGAACTGTGGTTGAGCTTTACTTTGCAGCTAGCTTAAGACAATACCTTGCTTTCTGCTTCTTATCAGTCTAGTAACATGCATTTCAAGGCAATTACAGTCTGTTGCTTTACGTATGATGGAAATAAAGCTACTTTCGGTGCAGCAGGTATCTGACACAACCATGAAAGGACTTCACTCTGAACTAAAACCCCGGCTGACAAATGTGAGATTTTCTTGAACTGACTAGGTTTTCTGTTAGACTTCCTTGTTCTAAGGTTACATTGGAAACAATTTGCTGGTCACTTTGTTCCCTAGTTGACATTTACTGCTCTGGGTGCTGGTTACTGCCAATGTATTTACCACCCCCTCATATGTCAATCGACAGTATTCTTCCCTGTGGTTGGTAGCTGCTTCAGTTGCTTGGCTAAAATTTTTCGATGGTATCTGGTTGCCACATTGCTGCAAATTGCTTTCTGTGTGGACACCGCTAACAGTTAATCAATATATCTCCAAGTTATTATTATTCCCAATTTACCAGTTACGAATGAGAAAATCCAAACTTCATAGGGCGTTCAACTCGCTACCATACACCTCTAAGAAAACCCATCAGATATTTATATTGGAGAGGCTGCTACCACTAACTTTGGGGTATTTGTCCTTTAGAAATTGACTTCAGAAATGATCAAGTATTAGTCTGGGAGCCCATCAACTGATCTCCTATTTTAGCCTCTCAGAGGAACAGCTAATTTCTTGGGGTTTTCAAAAGTTACCCAAGCCAAGATATCCTGTTCCATCTGTTATTCCCATTGGTTTACAAATGAAGACATTTTTTTAAAGAGATAATAAAAAGATAAATTGATAAAATGACTGTACACCTGTATGCAACCAAACACGATCGGTCAACAGAACTACAAACGGACTACAAACAGAAACCAGAAAGATACCAGAACCACAAATCTTGTCCCTTGCCTACAGATTCTCCATACTCATATAAAGACATGTTTATGGGAAAACGTCCGTTTTCTAAATGCTCTCTGGTTAAATCTGTGCCAATTAATAAGTCAGTTTATCACAGAACTGTTGAAGCTTTACTTTGTTTTATAAAGCCTAAATGTTTAAGAAGGTGCTAAGTGTTGAATTAACAATTTTTCGTATACATTATTATATCCACTCCTTGAGATGATTAAACTAAGAACGACCTACCTGCCGAGACAGGATGGTGAAAGTGACTCTGGAACGTGTGAGGAATAAAGAAAACCTGCACATGAAACAACTTCAGTCCCTCCTTTTACAAGGTCTCGGCTCTCTAAAATTAAAAATTAAAAAAAAAATAACACTGCAGCACGATAAGTGAATTCATAATTCCTTCTCCTCCCTCAAAGGGGCAGATGGAGGCTGACTGAAAGGCCATAAGGTCTACCTGACCTTGAAAATCTGCCAGCACGCTATTAGAAATTCCTTCAGTGTGTCAGGGAAGAGACACAAAGGGGAAGTTTGCACATGAAGGAAACTCATTAACCTTTATTGAGAGTAGGGCTGCCACGATTAGTCGACTAGTCACGATTACGTCGACTATTAAAATCGTCGACGACTAATTTAATAGTCGACGCTTCGTTTGAAGCTTTGTAAGATCCCAAAAGATGCAGGAATAAGTAGTAGGATTTAAGAGCGTAATAACGGACTGAAACAGAAGATGGCAGCACTGCATGTACAAGGATACCAGCTGCCGTTAAACCCCGAAGAAGAAGAAGCTGTGTCCCAGAATTCATAGCGCGGCCCAGCTCAGTTTACAACAATGGCGGCAGCTAGTTAGTTTTAATATTACTCTTATTATTCTTTTTGGGTCACAACATAAAGTTTAACATATTTTCAGGCGAGAATGTAGCTGTGTAAACTTCAAATATGTGCTCAGTTTATCAAGACACCACATACTTTCAAAAGCGCTCCGACGTTTTCGGAGACGTCTGTTACCCACTAGCTCGATAGCTAGCCGGGGGCAAGGCTCACTAGAGCCGTGAGAACACCGGCCTGCCGGCAAATCGTTTTCAAACCCACCGCCGTCTTTCGCTACTCAGGTTAAACATGATACAAGTCACTTAGATAACTTAAAAATGTTATTGTTTGGCTTTTTTTAGTATTTTATTTGTTCCTGAGTAAATCGGTTTGGCTGAGATTAAAGTTATAGTTTTTACACAGCTGAATAAACGTCAAGCAGACAGCTGATTATCAGAAGTGTGAGATGCTCGAGAATATACTCCGGTTTCCTGTTATATTTTAGATAGCAAGGAGTTTATTAAACTTCACCGAAACAATCTGCAAATTTCATTAAAATTTAATAAACTATCATTTTGTCTTTATTTTTAGTTAGCACATACCTTAAACACTTAAAGCTGTAAGCTAATGATAGTTATATAAGAGCAGATGCTGCTGGTGCAATAAGCTGTATGTTTTACGTCCAATGGATGATGATCTGATTAGTCGACTAATCGCAAAAATAATCGGTGACTAGTCGACTATCAAAATAATCGTTTGTGGCAGCCCTAATTGAGAGACTTGGTAATTGCTTCATCTGGCAGAAAGCACAAAGTGCTTAATTGATAAACAAGCAAAAAAACACTAAAAGTTGGGAAACTCCTTATGAATCCAACTGTAAGCCGAAACAGTACCATCAGAATGAATCCGACTGTCCAAAACTCCCACACTGTAACAGATCAGTTCAACAGTCTGGATCAAACCAACCCCAGTCAGCTGAGGGGGAGGAGTGACAGGTGGTCAAAAGGATGAATGGGTCTGGCTGGTAGGCTCAGAGCCGCTAGGCCTCTCCGTGCTGCAAGAAAAACCAGGCCACTCCACAGAGAGCAGGAGAGAGGGAGAGGCAGAGAGAAAGGACAGGAAATGAGGACTCAAAGTAACCCAGAGAGGCAAAGCTATGTTAAAAAAAACCACAAACCTATATTTATCACCTTTAGGCAAGACTGGCCCTCTTCCAAGAGAAAAACTTTCACGAATTCTCCTGGGAAAAGCAGCACAGGACAGGTACACCAAGGTTATATGACCGGGATTGTCAAACTACTGATCGATGGCCAGGCCTCGCCTCTTACATGTGATGCTGCCAGCATCGATCACAAGTAGAGATGGACCGATCCGATATTACGTATCGGTATCGGTCCGATACTGACGTAAATTACTGGATCGGATATCGGAGAAAAATAAAAAAAAATGTAATCCGAGCCATTAAATATCAAAAAAGCACCTCACAAAACTTGCGACACGGCGTAACTCGGCTCATAACCGTAGCATATCGCAGGAGTACGGTCACGTGATAGAGTGGCTGTGTGTATTTGTAGCCTCGCTAGCAATCCGGCATTTCATCTTCGAGGAAGTTTTCCCCAGAGAGAAGTAAAGCAAGTGTGTAAGTTCATCTCTGAATGTTTGTAAAGCATTCCCGCGTTAAGCTTAACAACCGATATATGAAGTGACTGCCCCTCTCTCTCTCCTGCTGCTACTTCAATGTGAAACTGATCAATGATCAGCTGATCGGCTTTTCTGTCGCGAGTCCGTCTCTCTTGTTTGTTTATCGCCCACTTCGTGCCAGAAAGAGGAAACCAGCGGCTGAATAACAGCAGCACGTTTAAGCTTGATAAGCTGTTGTTAGAATTTATTTAATATTACTTTCTACACCAGGATCTTTTTCTACGCAGCTGACGGCTGGTAACTGTGCAGGGGCGGGTCTAGCAAAGTTTAGCCAGGGGGGCCGATAGGGCATGAACAGGGAAAAGGGGGCACAAAGACATACTTTTCTTTCTTATTCTCAATTAAAATGTCAAGCTTTTCATAAATAATTATCTGAATCTTACACCCAAAGTTTTAATCTGATGTAAAATGTATAGAAGTCCATTACTGTATATAGTAACTGTTAAGTCTAATATACCCTAGTAAGCTATAGTACTTTTTCCTTTGGGAAGGTACCATCTGTGCAGTCTGCAATTTTGTTGAAGAAAGATGTTGAACCTATTTAATTATTCTTGAAAAATAACTTGATTTCTGTGTTTGTTTGTTTTTCACACTGCATCAAATTATAGTTGATTACGTCGATTAAGCATCATGAGGTGGAGGGTGGTTCCCTATTTTTATTTATTTTTTTGCTGGGAGTTTTAGAACCCTATTAGTTAGGTTGCTTAATATTTCTGCAAAGTACTCTTTAAATACCAGAATAGGGAGGATGGAGCAGGTTTAAGTTTATTAGATTGATCAGTTTTGCTGAACTATGAAATATTTTGGGTGCAGTGTATTTTTTGCATACAGGTATAACAGAATAGCTTTAGTGTTTTTTTTTTTTTTTAAACTTGAGTATGAACTTCTACAAAAAGCAGCAAGATATTAAAAAAACAGTTTTATTGATTAAAAAACACACTATATCAGATTCATATCGGTATCTGCAAATATCCAAATTTATGATATCGGTATCGGACATAAAAAAGTGGTATCGTGCCATCTCTAATCACAAGCTCACATTTTAAAACAACTCATTCAGGAGCAGCCCGCACTTCTTTTTTTCCTTTTTTAAAGAAAAAGTGGGCATCGTGCTGCCTCAGCACAAACAAAAAAAAAAAAAAAAAAAAAAAAAAAAAAAAAACGCTTGCAAGACAGATGACCTCCTGGTTTTCTACATAACACTTCCATTTCCCCTTTTTTCTTTTTTCCGTTGTAAACATCTCACTATACAGCGCTGCCACACATCGCTGTGATTTCATCAGGAATTTGGACCTTGTTGCAGGCAAGACCTTTCTAAGGAATTCCCAATTATCAGTGTAGTAAAGGCGTGTGCATTGCTGGCATTCAGATAGTGGAAACATTCAGATTCAGAAGACTTTATCCCCGAGGGGCAATTGAGAGACTGACCTTGCCGACCATACATACAATACACAATGGCCCTGTATGGTGGCTTTAGGAGTGTCAGAAAAGCATCCATTCAAAATACATTAAGTGCCACAAACGCCTTTCCTTGTTTGGAAATGACTGGACAATGATCGTGCACAATGACCGCTGAAAATTTTAAAGATTTATTGACTATAAATGTAGAGATTAAATGATGAGAGAGTTAAATATGATCGGCAGGACTGACTATCTGTCCTGGTGTACCACTCCTTTTGCCCTATGACAGCTGAGATCTGGGCTTTTCTTGGCTTAAAGAAGGCCTTTAAACAGTGACTATGCACATAAGCATGACTTGTTCACATACAGTTAACACAGAGTCTGTGTTACCTTACTTAACAGAAATCTGTCGGTTATGCTGAAGAAAAAAAAAACCAAAAAACTCTGAACTTTAGTTGGACGAACTCTTAAGACATTTGATGGATACCTGCCCAAAGACCAAGAAAAAAGGAACAGGGATAAGCTGCTGTTAACATTTTTACCACAATCTGGGTGGTACTCGTGTTTGCTTGAAAACCTTTATTGGTTTTAACCACTTTGTCACTATTAGTTTAAAGATTAAATATTTATTAAGTTTAGATAAGCTTTAGTTTTACATTTTTAGCTTTCAGCAGAATTATCCAGACAGTAGGCAGCTGCCTTTAGGGCCACAAATAGCATTAAATGTATATGCAGTAGTGCTCCCCAAGATCCTTTTAACCATGATATACACATAAGAAACCGATCAACTATAGTTATTAGCTCTAATTTCAGTTTAGTTTCCATTTGGTTAGTTTCCAAAGTGGGTTTTGGTCATTTCCGTTTAGTTTTGGTTTTAAATCACCATGATGTGGGTGGTGTTTGTCAGTGGAAAATAGACATTACAATACAAATATATCTCCTCATGCTGTAGAGGAATCTTAGCTTCCTGATCCTTGTTGGTTTGGCAAATTTAAACACAGTCAAAAAGTAAAAATAATAATAATTCTTGTTCAAGTAAAAAATTGTTTCAGCTAGTTTTAGTCTTTTTCATCAGTCCAGCTGTTTTTATTTTCTTTACACATACTTTTAGTTTTTAGCTTCTTTTTAATAACCTTTATTAGAAATTCCTAAATACATTTATCTGAAAAGATGAAATCAGAGCATGTTTGGCTTTTTTCAGCACAGCTGACTAATTCATTTTTATGATGTTGTTTCCTGAGCTCTATAGATAACAAATACAGCCTAAGCATGACTATTAAAGCCTGAATTGTGTCATTACTGTGCTGACAACCCTCTCAGTGCGTCCTCTAGCCAACATGGCCAGGTGGCCCACTTTGCATACGGTAGACGCGTCCTTGTCGCAGAGGTTACACAAACATGGCTCTGATTTGCATGAATGAAAAAGGGTTTTGAAAACAGCTAAATATTCCAATCTTTCTAATCAAAAGATCAATCAGAATAAACTGAACTGAGGTATGTTAATGCGAATCTTGTCTTGTTTTTAGAGGCACTTCCTGACACACAGAAAAGGCATTTCCAGGTAGTCGGTCTTCAGAGTCAGCAGGGCAAACAGGAAGCATAACTCTGACCCGTCAGTGTGTCATATGCCACGCACGCACAGCTCGAAACGCGCTCTCAGACCAACAAAAGTCACTATCAAGTTGGAAAAGTGGGGCAGAGATCTGTCCTTGGTTAAACAGAGCTCTCACCATCTGCTTCAGCCCGCTGAGCTGCACTATAGTCCGCATAACCCCAAAGTCCCGATGACACAAGCACAGAGAGAAAGAAGCAGGGATGGAAATGTGAAGGAGTGCAGAAAGGACGGGCCGATTCAAGCTGAGGCATGTTGATATGTGCGTGTTTTCGAGTGTGTGCGTTTCTATCAGACACACAGAGAGCAGGAGAGAGTGTCTGCAGCAGACAGAAAGGGCTTATGAAAAGTGCACTCGCTTCACAGAGAGCTGGCGACGTGTGCTGAAAAGCTTAAAAATCCCTCTTTTTTTTTTGACGTCAGCACTTCAAACAAGGTGCTCGACTAAAATACAGAGGCAGGATCAGACGCACGCCGCAGAACTTTTTGTACAGTTTAGTTAAAGTCTGAACTAAATTTACATCAAATACTGAGCTGCGGCTCGTCAGCATCATCCACTCCTGCTGCACCTTTTATGTACAGCCACACACACATAAAGACATCGGAAGGCAGCGGCTGAGATGTTCTTGTGAGTTTTCAGCTCATTAGTTTGGAGGGGGTTGAGTCCTATGACACCATTTGGGAGCATCTTCTAAAGATCTACACAGCAAAAAAAAAAAAAAAAAAAGGCATGCGTTATCAAGCTCAATCTACAAGTAATTTTTGAGAAAGTAGAAGAAGAAAAGCCTATTTTATTAGTTTTAATCTGATGAAATCTGATGAAATCTGCCTGGTTCTAGTCCCCAAATGCACTAACTGCAAGTCACTTTGGACAAAGCACAAACAAACTGAGCAATTTATTTAAGGCAGCAAAAACGACAGAAAAGAATAAATAAAGGAAGGAAGGAAGGGGCAAAAACTGGAAATTAGTAATCAATATTGTTACGATTAAAAAGTTTTAAATAGTTTAAATAGTTTCTCCTAACCCCTCTACCAGTTGTGCCCTCTTTATGAGCCTAAGGCTTCCTGTTAAAAGGGAGTTCTTCCTCCCCACAGTTGCCAAACGCTTGCTTATATGAGAATCAGCTGATCGTCGAGTTTCTTTTTCTACATACAGATATAAATTTATCTGTGTCGCACCATCTTAAATAACTTCAGAGCTCAACACAAAAAAGCAAACCCATCTTGACCACAAGATCTGAGTGCGAGCGTTTAAAACGAGGCATGCTGATAAAAATGAACTTACAGCAGACAAACTATGATTTAAATGACTATTTTAATTAAGTTTGTCAGTATTGCTTCACTGTGGGAAATCACATTGAGACCTCTCGTTCTACAAATGGCTGTGGCACAGAAAATCCCATAACAAGGAAATTCCCACGTTTAGTTCCACAGCACTGCTTTTCACAGGAAACAGAAAGAAAACGAAAACTCTCAACTTTATGGCAAAAGTGGCAAGAAAAGCTGCTTGACGGCCTCAAAAATGAGACAAAGTGGTCAAAGCTTTGCCCTGCAGCATTTGCGCAGGCACCCTGCCACAGGGCAAAGTTGCCTAATCTTGCGAGGACAAGGAAGAAAACAAAATTACAGGGAGTCCTTGGGGAGTACAGCTGGAGAGGACACACCCTCTTTAGCTGATATGGGTGGGTTGTCTTCCTGCTGAGAAAAAAAAAAATGTGGGCTCTCTTTTCACTGCAAATGTTTGCCTGTCACATTGTTGCTCTGTCTTTTTTAGCAGCGGCTCACCACATTTGTTAGTGCCCTAAAAAAGCAAAGCCATTGGTGGTTATTAGACTTTGTAATGAAGTTGCAGCATGGTAATCACGTCACATCACATCCTGGCCCACATTTATTCTAGAAAAACAGCACGCAGACACAGTAATACTCCCTGTATTAGGTTACAGTAAATTAGCTGCCTTGTTATGAAAAAGAAACCTAGCAGAAATTAAAGCATGAATAATCTGAATGAGGGATTTCAAAAAAATCAATACCGCCAACCTTTATTGACCAACTAACAAGGACTTTATAGTCCTCTCTGCTTCACAGCCCAGCTCCAAGCCAACTATATTATCCTGAACAAGCTGCTTTCTGCAGATTCTATGACTTTACAGTACATTTAACAGTTTAGAAGTAATGCAGCAACAATAAACATCAGAGCATTTGCACTCAGTGCTCAAGTCCATAATGTAGACAGTATAGCATCACTTTAACGTCCCTGAAGTATCCCAGTGGGGGGCTTAAACTGTTTTTGTGGTATTAAATGTGAGTTTGACCTTAAGGAATGTAAAGGGCTGCTACGTTCATGTGGACTTGTAGTTATACTATGGCTTTCACTTTAACGCACGTAAACCCAACTCACTACTAAAGCAACGAAACTGGTGTAACTTTGTCCTCGAAATAAAACTATTTTTTAGGATAGGGTGTAACATAATCAATGACCTGCCTTGAAAAAAAAAAAAACACGGGCCTTCCTTATCAGCAGTGACAGTGGAGGCAGTTTAGAAGCGAGCCAGTGTACTACTAATTGTTTTGTTAAAAAAGAAAAAGTAGACACACCCTCTGTGTAAACGGAATGAATGTGATCAATGGTGCGGGGCAGACGGGGGCTCTTTAAAACGTCCCACGGCCGTAAAAGCCCCGTGGGTAAAGTGTTATCACAGCTCCGAGCTTTTAGGGATCATTTGACGAGCCAGTCCACTTCTTTATCCACGTTTCCTGTCCCAACAACCATTCAGTCCGGAGCTTGCCGCGACAAAAGGCGGACCACAGATACAACAACCCTGTGGCTCACTCACTTACCTGGACATAATTGTTCTCGCAGTAGTCTGCTACTCGCGTCAGGTTTTGGTAACTCTCCACGAGCGCTCTTTTACCGGCCGGAATCTCTTCCTCTAACAACATTTGTAGCTCTGCCATCTTAACATCTCTCCGCAGAGCCTCCCTTCCCTCTCTGCCTTTCCTTTGATTGAAACAGCCACCAGCCTAGCTCTGCCTCAAAAAAAAAAAAAAAAAAAAAAAAAACTCCTTTGCCTGCTATTGTGGGATTCCTGCCTGCCCTCGCTTTGGCGTAACGTCAAAGCGAAGATCGTGTGTATTAATGAGGAGGATCACTACATCCGCAATATTGTGTACGAACATTTAACTCTCGATTTTATTTCATTTTAATTCAGCACAAGGAACAGGAGAAACAAGTGTATTTGAGAGTATTTGAGATATATTAGATATATTAGGAAAACATTTGTAGAAAAAGAAGCCAAATTCATAATTTACTGTGAATATATGTATTTGACCAGTTTTACTTAGAAATTTTAATTCACTTTGGATGAAAATGGTAATTTTGGAATAAAGAAAGTAATTTTTAGGTGAGTTATTATTTTATTTTTTGAAGGAAATGGTGCAGAATAAAGCGTTATCTTATTGCAGTATATTCTACAATATTCTAAATGGCAACATTTTTATAACAACAGAGAAAATGCTACATTTTTAAAATTAATATAACATTTTTAGACATTTTAAATTCATTGTTGTGACAGTACTGAGCAAAATTTTGACCCAGCCTTCATTTCTAGATATTTTTCCTGGAATATGTCAAACATGTTATTGAAACATGAGCAAACATACATGGAAATATAGCATGAAAGGCAGAACCAGTTTGTACAGTTATAATACGCTTGAGTGTCTTCTTTTGAATGTCTTTTTGATGAGCCCAGTCTCTTTTGGGGTTTTATCTTCTTTCTTTTTTTTAAGGACAGACTTCCAGACACTGTTTATCTGCTGTTGATCGTTTTTTAGGCCTAGCACTTCTTCTTTTGTCCTCCACTTGTCCAGTTTCCTCAATTTTTAAGGATGCACTGCACACTGTGCTGAGTTTTCAGGTTTTTGGTTCAAAAATTCTATTTATGCCTGTCAAACTGTGTTATCTTTGGGATTTTTTAGATGGGACTAAAAGTAAAAAAAAAGTGCCTAAAGACACTATTTAAATTTTAAAATTGGTTCTTTACCCATTTGTCTGTTATGCATAGATACAACAGTGGGTCCTCTCTTGAGTTGAGCATCTTTCCTTATGCTTAAATGATGCACAGGTCAGTTTTATAAGGGGTTTAATGAACAGGGAAAAAAAATCCTCAGCAGCCCATCCCCAAAGAAAAATTAGAAAGAATTCAGAAAGCCTGGAGAACTTTTGCTCAAGAGCACTTAAAAAATAATAATACAAGAACATCTGGCTACTTGAAAGCAAAATATAAAGAATTTTGATTTGAAGAAAATATTTATTTTATTTATATTTTAAGCATACCTCTAGCCCTGAGTTCATACTGAACCACAGATACAGAAAGATACATACCTATACAGATGTGGGAATATATATTAGCAGGGTATGTATATGTAATGTGTATATGTAATGTAAGTCCACTTTACATCAGAATGTATGTCGCGAGGTGTGGGCGCGGAATTAGGTAGAAGAATATTGCATGCAGTTATTGTAGGATTGCGTTCAGTGTCGCAGCTTTAGGGAAGAAGGTGTGTTTCAGACAGATAAGATAAAGGATCTAAGGACAAAGTGAGAGCTCTAGCTTTTTTCTGCTGTCGACCTATCAGTTTTCCAACGAAGAGGGAGGGGAAAAAAAGAAAAAACATGGATCTGTCTAGAGCATGTTGGGATATGTAGTTTTGCTTGTCGACATGAGTTTGTGTTTTCATCCATAAGAGCGAAGTAACATTATATATTTCACTTCGCAACAGCTTTCTCACTCGTTTGACTTTAATATGTTGTTTTTATATCTAAACCATATTTTCACAGACGTTTTTTGTTTGTTTTCTTCATGTGGACGCAGAGGATTGTGGAGTTTGTAGGCTCTGTCGATATACAACAATAAGACTACAATTCCCACAGTGTGTGCTGTTCATGGCGTCTGGTCAAGGGCTAATGACAAGTCGCCTTCTGACAAACAGATAGGCCCGTGATTTTAACGGTAAGTAACGACAGTTTTAAGCGGTTTTTTCTCGAAAGTGTGTCAGTGTAGATACCGTTTAGCGGAAACGACATTGTCGCTAAAGCTGTGCCACACATTAAACGTTGTGTCCTAGATATCCAACTGGCTCAGCCTCCTCCTACTGGTGGTCATAACATATTGTAGACAGTTAACTTTCAAGTATAGCTGGTCACATTAGCGTCGCAAAAGTCTGCTCGTTTGCAGACGAAAACAAACCAAACTGTTGCTCAGAGCTAGCATAAATGCTATAAACAAACGTTTTTAACGTTTTGTTTTTGGGTTTTTTTGCAGTTGTCGTGAGTTTGTTTACTGCTTGCAGGTGTTGTTGTTGTGCTGTCTGCAAGTGACACGATGGAGGTGGAGAGCGTCCGCGTGGAAGATGAAGGGCGCCTGACCCAGATGAGGTTTGATGCCGCCGTGAAGGTGATCAAGAGTTTACCCCCGAATGGTGAGTGAACACCTCACTCGAAGCTCTCTTTCTCTCACACACAGACACACATATACACACACACAGGCCAGTTCAACCAGCTCAGCCACCCCCGGGCAGGTGCGGTGCAGCAGCTTGTGCGATTTAAATAATCCACTTTGGCCTGCTTGCTTTGTCCCCAAGCCATCACAGATTTGAAAGAAATAGAAATCAGCCACAACTCTGCACGTGGAGGGTAAGGCTTTTTTATGTGATGAGAGTTTTCTTTTCCTCAGGTCCCTTTCAGCCCTCCAATGACATGATGCTCAAGTTCTACAGCTACTATAAACAGGCCACTGTGGGACCATGCAGCATACCCCGACCTGGCTTCTGGGATGCAGTTGGAAAGGCGAAATGGTAAGTTAGGGGGCGGTGGTGGTTGTGCACTTAGGATTCCTTCAGAACTCAATTCTATGGGGAAAAAAATGTGATTTCAGGGTATAAAAGGAATAATTTGTGCCAAGAGCAATCAGTATACTAAATAATGAGATGCTGTGTTGCTATGATTTGTTTGATTTGTTTATGGCTTGGTGAACCAAAGACAATTTTCCCTCGATGTGTGTAATAAAGTCTATTCTACTCTATTTCTCCTGCACTAATGGTGTAACAGGAAGATGCATGCACTTCCCCACACTCCTTGTTTTAAATCTATGTGGATCAGTGTACTTCTAAGAATAGTCCCCCAGACACAAACCCTGTTGCTGTAATGTTTTATCATATTTTATCATTCTCTGGCGGTCACATGAAGACAGCTTGTGATATTCAGAAATGGAAATCTCACTCTGTTAAGCTCAGGCTGTGTCAGGTGATCTCTGGACTCATTAAAATATATCAGTGACCTCTTACCCACAAAGCTGGACAGTTTCTCTCAAGGAGGGGCTTGTACCTGTGTGTTTTCTCAGTCCTGTCTGTCATGAAGCATTGAGTTTGATCACAAACCTTGAAGCCCTTGCTCACCATGATCTGCTTTGTCCTTCTGTAGACTCAGATATAGCTATATTCTTATTTGCAAGGCTGTTTTTGATGTACTAGGTTGGTCAAAAGAAGTACGGGATGTTACTGTTTTTGGTCTCAAGACTTATTCCTTCTGTAGTCATTTAAATGTTTAGATTCAGATAACTTGATTAATTCCAAAAAGGTCAATTTGTTTGTACCTGTTAAGCATCTGGTCTCATAAAGGATTTTTAAAGGACTTTGAGGAAGTTGCTTGAACTCTCCTGCCCTGTTTTTGGCCTGGTTTCTACGCAGCTGCTGATTGCACCGCTGCCTGTTCTGCCCAGGACACCCTTGAAAAAGTTATTTTTAATCTTAAACATGATATTTTCGTGGTTAAATAAAGGCTAAATGAACACATGTTTCATGGGTAGGTACAGTTTCTAATGAATGTTTAAGTGTCTGCCAGACTGTGATCCAAAGTTAGTAAATTAGTTGGTGTCCTCAAATAGTCTTTCCATATTGACTCAGCTGAAAACTGGAACTGGCACAAAGGCCTTCAAACACACTTTTGCTGACACATGACATTCTCTTCTGTGTGTTCCACCTTATAAAATTATATAACAGTGCATGTTTTCTTCTTTCACTTGCTTTTATTTATTTTATTTATGTATTTATTGTGATAGGGATGCCTGGAATTCTCTTGGAGAAATGTCCAAAGAAGAAGCAATGGCATCTTATGTTGATGAAATGAAACTGGTACGTTTGCCGTCCATCTCCCACCTCTTGAAGCACCTTTTTAACCTGTCTGTGTTTCATGTCCTTGTGTGTAATCAAATGACACAAGCCATGTGAAGAGTAACACAGATACATTGCCTTTACAGTCATCTGAATCAGGAATAACCCAGTTACACCAAATAATTTATACCGCAATACCGGTACTTTGAATTTAAAGCACTTCCTGGTTGTTTGTGACTGTGGGATAATATTCTCATTGTGCTCACTCTGGATTTGGTTTTCAGATCCTAGAGGGGATGCCCATGACTGACGAGGTGGAGGAGCTGTTAAAGGTCCTCGGCCCGTTCTACGAGCTGGTGGACGAAAAGAAAAAGATCGCGCAGATATCAGACCTGAGCACAGGTTGGTGTTTCCTCGCCAGGTGGATTGCCCACACGTTTTACTTTGTGATGTGGAGTTTAACCTCTTTTTTTGCCTCTTGTTATACGCTCAGCCCGTTTGACTCAGTTTGCTAGGCAACTGGAAGGCAAGTACATTACTGTGTAAACACACGGGTCTGTTGATATACTTTACTTCCTGTCTGGTGTTGTAGCTCAGATGCTTTGAGTCCTTATTAGCAGTCATAGAAAGCTTGCTTGTAGCTTACCTCAGTTAAGGTTCCCCTTACAATCAGAAATGGACACATTTCATTTTAATATGTTAACATCTTAAGCAAGTGTTTGTGAGCTTATAAAATTCTTTCTGTTTGTGTGTGTGTGTCTGTAGGGTTTGGCACAATGATGAATTCAATGGCATCAAAAAGTGTTGCAAAGAGCATTGTTAGAAACATGGAAATGAACGGCACTCTGGAGACACGGCCTGCAAGGCTTAAACAGAAGGAAGTGAGGTCAGAGGAAGATGCGCTGCAGGATGATGATGATGAGGAGGAGGAGGAAGATGACGATGAGGAGGAGGAAGAAGAAGAAGAAGAAATGGTGACAAGGGAGGTCAGAAAAGGTAACAAAGTTGCTCCTTTTGAGTATGAATATCTGAAATGATATTATTACATGTTAGATGCAGATTTCCTCTATCTTCTATATTTTTTCCTCAGACAAAAAATCTGGACCATCACAACCAAAGAAGAAAACTTTAGCTAGGAGACAAAAAGCTCCGCTGTCAAACGGTAAAGTCGCTAACGGGGCCACCCATCTGACCAATGGCAGTCATTCCAGAGCTGCTCTGAACAGCGACAAGTCCCAGGAGGGTTCACTTGGCGAGCCTCTGCTCAACGGACACAATCCAGGTAGGAAAACCGATATTCCAACATAGGGCTCTGTTTCAGCCCACAGTACATCCCTACAGCGGTCCAAAATAGTCATTGAGGACTCACCAACACTCAAGCTGTCTGAGCACCATGTGATCAGATAATCTGCTAAGCTTCATTCTCAGAGTTGCAGCACACATTGAATCTTAACACTTAACACATCCGCTGCTCCTGGGACAGGCTTAATGGAGAAAATTAATGGTTCTGTAGAAACTGAGGGAAAAGCCCCTAATTCAGTGAACTTCCTCCTTGTCACTCTGGTAATTACAGTGCAGACTAGTCATCATAATGGAGAACAAGTCTTGAGTTTTGTGTGCCCTTTTGCCCTCTTTGTAATGACATTAGATCCAAGTGTAGCTGCGTCTGCACCCAGTCACCTGACCAGCGACTCAGACAGCGAGGTGTACTGTGACTCTGTGGACCAGTTCGGACAGGAAGAGGCAAGTAAAAACTTAAACATCACAGAAATATCAACTGAGTTTAGCCAACTGGACTGTTTTTTACTCATCTTGTTGTTTTTCTGAAGAACTCTGAGCATAACCGCTCTCTGGATGATTTGGATGAAGAAGAGAACCACCTCCAGCCGCCTCTGGAGGAGAGACGGGAGACTCAGGAGGATGTACAGGGTCCATTGCAGGTTGTCAGATGTGGAGGAGAAGATGGAGAGGCAGGTGGAGCAATGTCACAGAGGCTGAATGTGACTGTGCCTGGTGGCTCTTCAGTCAGAAGAGGAAGGGGTAAGACTGCATTCACAGGGTTTTACACTCACATTTAAATGTTATGAAATGCAATCACAAGGATGACAGCATGATTCTGTGGAGCCGGCAGCTCTGTGTGGCTTTTGTTTTTCCATTTAGTGGCCTTTCAGTGTCACAAAGACTGTCATTCCATTGTATGCGCTGACACCCAAGCATGTGTCAGTTATTCAAATTCCGTTCTATTTTTAGGCTCCAGGTCTCCAGGCCTTCGCCCTGGATCTCAGATGCCCATGCACAGTGCTGGAGATGGAGACGGGGGCCGCTGGGGAGGTGCAGGAACACCTGGAGCGAACCTGAATGAGCAGATCGTCGTGGCACTGGCCAGACTGCAGGAGGACATGCAGAGCGTCCTGGAGAGGCTGCACACACTGGAGGCTCTAACTGCAAGCCAGGTCTGATGATATTCCAATGAAAGTGACTCGAAACAAAAAATACAATGTGGCTTCTTTGAGGCTTAACTAAGAAAAAATAATAGATAACATCAAGTGTTATCTACATCTTTCCACTCTGTGTGAATACTTTCTGGTCTTTATAAGCAAGTTAAATATAACACTATTTTTTTAAATATAAACATAGCTGTGTCAATGTCATTGATCGTTGATCAGTAAAATAACAACCTTTATTTATTAATTAATTTTTTTCCTGATGAAAACAAGGCGATGGCTAAATAAAAATTAATGCATAAAGAGAAAACTATGATAAAGTGCACATACACTTTTGTCAGCGCATAACAATGAGATGAAAATAGTCTGGCGAGGTGACAGCCAATCAGAGCTAAGTAAATTGTGTAGAAAAAAAAAAAAAAAGACGACACGAGTTTGGAAATGATCCAATAAAAAGTAAGCTCGCCTTCTCTTTTTTTATTTTTTGCCTTTTTTTAAAAATGTCATTATTATTTTATTTTTATTTTATTCATCATTTATATTTATTTACAATTTATTTAAAAATAATAATTCTTTGAAAATTAATCTAGTGCAGTAAGGACAGACATGCATATTTGACTCGACTAGGCATATGGACACATTTCACATTTGATGTCAGGAAAAAATCTTTGTAAGTCATGTGAAGCTCGCCTCTGTAAAAACACAGCAAACTTTTACAACTTTTTGTTTTATTTAACTAAATCAGCTTTAGATTTAAGCGACAATAATCACACACACACACACACACACACACACACACACACACACACACACACACACACACACACACACACACACAATCTTATGACATTTTAGTCAAAAAACTATGACTAAATCTAAATCAAAATTTCCTGTCATAATTACACTATATGTAAACTTAGAACTATACAGCAAATGATTAAACTACTCGTGGTGGCTTTCTGCAGTTTATAGACTGCAAGGCTGACAGCAATGTTAAGCTATCTATGGTGAGTAAAATGAGCTGGCAATGGAATTTGATTGTACTACTCATTTTATAATGTTTAGGCAATTTTAATTATCTTCAGTGATCTATTAAATAAAGTAGCATCAGCTACAGGACTGGACAGCTGGCTAGTGACAGGATAATAACTTACTGTGAAATAATGAAGAAGACAAGGTAAACAAAATTTGAAGCTAACTAAGTAACCTCTCTAAACAGTAGGTGCTTTCTTATCATAATGCTACAGGTTTCTTTTTATGTGTATTTCATTTTAACAGGAAGCTGGGATTGTGCAAGAGTCTCCTGTCCAAAATTGGCTGCAGTTCAAACAGCAGTGGTCACACTTTATACACAGTGACATTAGGACAGGGAAGGGAAACACAGGTGGTCATAGTGTCATAAATAAAACAAGTGAAAGGCAACAGTTTGAAGAGCTGAATTCAAATATGATGCACGTAGTAGTGAATTATGCTAAACTACATGGATTTTTTTTTATATATATATAAATAATATATAAGAACTGGTCTTTGTTTCAAGAACCAAGAACTTTGTCTTAATAAGACTATTGACATAAAACAGCAGTGCAGTGGTTAGCACTTGTTGTGTGGAGTTTGCAGGATCTCCGTGTGCCTCCGCGGGTTTCCTCTTTGTATTGCTGCTTCCTCCCACAGTCCAAAAACAGACATGTTCAGTTAATCAGTCATTTGTAATCCGCCATTGATGTGAGGTAGATGAAATGCATCTGGCCATATTTTGCTGTATTGAATTCATTAGGACGATCAGGTATCCCACTTCAGGTGGGACTGAATATCATTCATTTCCATCCTGTCTCACACATTTAGATAATGTCCCATATTTTGATTTACTCTAATATTAAAAAGTTAACACAGCCTGACAGACACTTTTCATCCAAAACTGCAGGTTAACCTGTCACCATCTTTTGGTGCCAGTGGAAAAGGACATGGAACAATAAGTACTTAAAGGCTACTTGCAAGTGGATAAGGCCAGTAACTCACAAGAAATGGTTTCTGAGAAAGAGATGTTGCAGATTTGTAGATGAAGTGGAAAAGCAGCTGAAATAACAGTTACTGGGAGAGATGACTCTAAGAAAACAAACAGGATGAGTTCTGTGTGTATAAAGCAAATAAATATATATTTTTTTAGCCACGGTCCAGACCTTGGACACAAAGAACCTTCAGCTTCTGTTGATGCTTACTGTTTACCCAGAAGGAGTTTGCAAAAGACATTCATTTAAAAGTTAGCTTGTTGGAATCCGCTAACTGCTCCGCTTAATAACATTTACAAAAAGGAAGTGAAATTTGTGCAAAAAAAACCAATATCAAAAATATATAATATATAGATTTCTATGTGGCTTTAGAAATTTAAGATAAGATATACTTCAGTTATCCCAAAAGCTGGGAAATCACTTTGACAGCAAACAAATATAAAAAAAAACAGACTACCTCAATAAAATAGTTTCTTAAATTAAATCTCATAAAGGTTAAATGAATTGCTTAATAAATCACTAATAAAATAAATATAAGTTCTTTCTTTTTAAATGTACCCATAATGACAGATTATGAACTCTTTCTTTTGGCAGGCAAGATCAGTGGCTCTGTCTCCTACTTATGCATCTCCCCCAGTGAATAATAGGAGTCAGGTAAACAGTTGCAGTCTTCATTAAATTTTTGAAAACAATCTATTGAATTTCCAGCTGATTCAATTAATTTAAACCATATGTTCATTATTAGAAGTTAACAAGTTTCATTTGTAATAGCAATGTATATTTTTTGTCCTCCTAGAAACCGTCCTGGTGGCCTTTTGACATTTCACCAACCAGTTTGGCCTTTGCTCTTATATGGCCATTTGTGGTACAGTGGCTTATCCACCTATACTTGCAGAGGAGGAGAAGGTAAGAAACATATGGACAACACACATAGTCCAAAATTAGGTGAAAATTCACAACCTGCACTTAACAGACTTTTCCTCGGTCGTTAACAATAAAGATGAGTGAGTGGAAGTTTTTTTTGGTTTGTTTTTTAATCTTACTAAAATCGTATTGACTCATATGAGGTTCACTCCATTTCTTTGGCTACAGTGGTTTTGCTATAAAGTGCTTAAAAGATTGTCTGACTTTAAGAAGGTTTAAAAAAAAAAGTCTTTGCTTTCGTAAAGTGTCCCACACTTTTCAGGTATTTCTGATATTAACTAATTTCATTTATTTTCTTTTTTCTTTTTCTCCAAAAGACGAATCAACTGAACCCAGTGACGACAATAACAAATCCCCAAAATATTATGGATGGGTTGCTAATGGCTGTAACTCTTCCCCTGCTTAGACCCATGGCCCAGTAATTAGCTCTTGCACTATAAAGAAAGCCCCTAAAACTAACGAGAGAGAGGAAGCAGTCTCTCAGGCGCGTTGCAGCGTGGATGTGGAGTCACAAAGGAAGATGAAAGTATGGGCTTGCTGTCTGTGATTATCCAACTGTTTCAAGATGAATCTACTGTATTGGATTTTTTTTCTCTGTAAGAAATGGTCTGAGTCCAGCTGTAGAGTAGCTTCTCAATTATTTCCGTAACTGAGATATTATTGCACACAAATCGGCGTTTTCAGCTTAAGGTTTCATTTGATGTTACTAGAAATGTCCCCAATTCCCTTTCATTAGTTGCCCAGGTAATGCTGCTATAGTAAAATATTGTAATTACTGTAGAAATGAGGAATAAATGTATTAATGTACTGAAATGTGAGATTCTTTTTAATTCTAAGTTAATATTTATTGCTTTTAGCAACAGTTGCAATGAAGACGTTGCTGGCCAGCTTTCAGCTGTAAAAGTGAGATTTCTGTTGAAGTGAATGTTTGCGTGTAGGTCAGACCAGGTTCAGGATGTTTTCATCAACGGTTTTGCTACATATCAGTCTGCACATCACCTCAGATTGTTTTGTACTTCAGTTTCTAAATAGAAGAAGTGCCTCAGCATTACAAGGTATTTTGTACTGTAGGCATTATGATTTCTTACATTCTCTTATTGTAACATAACCCTTGCATTTCTGGACCAAATTCAGACTAATTGTACTACTTAGTGAGCCATGAATTAGCAGAAATCTTCCAATCTGATATCCGATAACTAATGCATAATGTTTGTCACCATCTGTGTCGTTTATGCATTTTTGTTTTCTGTGTTGTTTCATTTTAATGTGTGAAGAATTTCATTGGGATGATAGTAATCGTGAATTGTTTGCAGAGCAGCGAGCTCCATATAAATTGTATACAATAGCTGTACAGTCCAAACAAAAATGCAATATTTTAATTGCATCTCTGTGTAATATGATGCCATATTTACAAAGTATGGCATCTGCATTAGCACTGATCTTTCCAGCGCTATTATGTTTTAATTAAAGGAAAAAAAATGCAATAGTTTACCTTTCTACTGAAATGTACTAAGGCTTTCTCACCCTCTCTGCCTGTGGATAGAGTGGTGTTTGCATGTGATAATCTCAGCCTGAAATAAAGTTTTCACAAAGCAGGTTTGTCCACTTTATTTCAAATAAGTGGTTACTTGAGACCTCACAATAAATCTACTATAGCCAGCAACAACTGCCCACACACTGTGCCCACTACACCAGCAGCAGTTGTGGGTCTGAGGATTTCATCCCAAATACCTAAGGGCACTCGGAGTACAAGTGGTTCGCAGGTCGAGCTTTGGATGGGCCTCCCCAGACCATCGCTGAACTGGTCATGTTAGATGATTAACGTTCACCTGACTCTTTAACATCCGTCAAATGTGGTCAGTGTGACCCTGCTCTCATCTGTGAAGAGAACAGGGTGCAAGTGACAGATCTTTTAGTTCTGAGTGTACATGTAGATGAGCAGTAGGGTGGCAGACCACCTCACAAAAAGCAGCAGAGACCAGTCCTGTTGCTGGGTTTATACCACTTTATGGCCTGGTCCAGCCCACCTTGTGTAACTGCTCATCTCCTGGTATTCCCTTCACATTTAATTTCTTTAAGAAGTGTACAGTTGAGATTTTTCTCCAAATAAAATTCTGCAAAAATACTCAAAGAACACATGTTGTTACAAACAGGTTTTATTTGTTTTTTCTTTTTTCCTAAGAATTAAGATAAAATTGTGCATGTAGCAAGAATTAACCAGTAGTGTGGAAAACTGAGTGGATACAACAATCAAAATTAGAAACATTACGTAAAATAAGTCCTGCTGGGATAAAGTAACAGTCTTGTCTTGAAACAACACTACACTACATTTACATACAGTATATAAGACATTATTTATGAATATGTTTTTCTTCAACACTAAAACATGACATTTGTACCAGTACAGCAGAAAATTGAGCATATTAACTTTAACATCCTCATCACAACAAAATCAAGCAGCAGATAAAGGGGTGCCTTGCTAGTAGAGTAATGCAACGCAGTAGTGCTAACATTAAAAAGATATTTCTTGTAGCTAAGTGGCCCTTTTTAATTGCACAAATGTAAAATGTTTTCTTTAAAAACAATATTACAACAGCGAACGGAAAAGCCACCCTAATCCACATCTTCACCTCGCATTTACTTGCAGAAATCCAAGGTCTGAAGTGTTTAAAAATCACTCTCACATCATACATTCGAGCGAGAGAACAACTTCTATAGACTGAAGCCGGACACGGCAATGTGCTGAGCATTGTTTCTCGCATCAAAGTAAGAGGTGTCGGTTTCGTCGTCTGGTTGAGGTATGAAAGGCATCGGCTGGTTCTGCAGGTTGTCCCAGTCCAGACCGTGAAACAGGGGGTGGCACTTCAGTTCTAATGGAAAATATAGGCAAATGACAAACAGCAAAACACACAACAACCCATTTCTTCTTCTTCTTTTGTTTTTGAGAACATAGGTTCAAATTAACTTCCAACTTCTAAAGTCGGTATAAGTATTTTATGTTAAGTTAATCTGTTCTAAAATGGGGTGAATTTTCTGTATTTACATTACATTTTTCCTTATTTATTCATGTTTAAAAAATATAATAATTTGTGTTTTTATTGATGTGTTTATTTCTGTTTGGATGACAAATACTGTTGAGATTTTCACTTGATGGGATAGTTATTCATTAAGCCAATTGTTTCTTTCTCTTTTGGTCTTTTATTTTGAAAGGTGGTCTCTACCTTTTAAGCCAGCGCGTTTTGTCATGTCCATGGTCAGCAGGATTTCAATGGCATTCCTGGAGTCTACAGATAACTCCTCCTCCCCCTCAGGCCAGGGTATATCTACAATAGTTGATAGTAACGTAGGCGTGTTGGTAATCGAGAAGAAGCTTAATGAGTTACATATTTTAGATGGTTTTGTGGTTGAGGGTTGGAAGAGAAGAGCAAACCCACCCCTGTTCAGAATATTCTGGAAGACCAGCTGGGGCGTCTCGTCATTGAATGGCGGCACACCTGTGAGGAACTCGAAAAGACACACACCAAGCGCCCACCAATCCACCATGAAGTCTGCCCGGGTAGACGACGACGACAACAACAACAAAAGAAGAAGGAATAGTCACATTTTTGTACAGCCGTGGGCCTGAAACGCCTCACTTTCCCCTGTGATTTCTGTTAGAGTGCACACTAACTGCACCGCAGTGGCAAAAGCAGGGACTACGTGAGATACTGAGTACTGGGGAAGAAAACATTCTTTCATTCTCACATACAAAAACCTAAAAACATATCATTAGGATTCGTTTGTATTAAAATTTGATGTCAATTAAAACAAGCAGAGTTAATTGAGGGTAAAACAAACAGGGTGCCTGCAAACGTTGTGCTTCTCAAGACTTATTTTTTAGTTCTCGATAGCTGCACAGACTTAAAACCATGATTACAGTTATAGGTCTCTACTATTGAGCGAATAAGACAATAGATGAATAAATTCATGTCACAGAAGTCAAATAGCAGCGATCAAGCTACAAAATTGCATTGTGCAACTGACAGGAGACACTGCCCTCAATGTGTTAACATCTGAATTAATAACAGCATGGCAGATCAATAGGTTATTATTAGATGACATTTTGTGTGATGCCAGTGCCACTGTGCATTGACAGTGTGTCAGAATTGCTCAAATTCTATAGATTTATAAGAACAAAAAGAAGAAAATCTTTTTTTGCCAAATTAAAAGCACATCAGCCACAGCTAATCCGATTCCCCTGCTGGCACAATGGTGTTAAAAGAGACTTGAAAGACCCAATGCTTTAACCTTTAGAATCACACACTTGAAGCACCATCCCTTTCCCCTTTAATTAGGCCCACAGTTTGTTCACCGATCCAAAGGGCAGAAACAGCGGGGAAAGGGAAACGGGGCAGGAATCCGCTCATTCCCTACAGCGTATTAGCAGGCCGGGGAACATGCAAGCTCGCTTGCAAAGAAACATTAACGTTAAAAACTTACCACACTGACCACTTCCTGAAACTAAAAGAGAGTGCCTGTCACAAGAGCTACAATGTCAAGCAAACTATTCAGTTAAAACAAGACTGAGACTGACTGACTTTGGCTTTGTCATCGTTACAGAACCTTTGAAGATTTCTCTCTCTTACCATGTGGTTTTCCCAGAAGAAGCTCTGGAGCCAAATAGTCAGGGGTTCCTAAAATTGGTACTCCCTCAACAGGCAGTGCTCCCCTTCGGACACTCTTTGGAGTCCTGTAAGGGGTATGAGAGGTCGACATGGGCTGAGGAGTCTGAGGAAACAAAAGCATTCATTTCATTAATATGTACATAATCCTATAGAACTGCCTTTTATTGAATCATAAATGTAACCTGTGACTGCCAAACTTTATTAAAGTGGTTGTCATTGTCAGTTATGTAGAAGATCTTCGAACTTCAGTTAAAGAGGGGCAACCAATTAGAAGAACGTCAACTTAAAGTCAGAGGACAGGAAGTTGATAAGATAAAAAAGCAATTGATTTAAATTGTGAGACAAGCAAAATTACTCTAGTAGAGCACAAAAATAAAAATACTGACTTAACAATGAGAGCGTCAGGTTGCGTTTCTGGGGCTATGCAGACTGCTGTATTCCTCGTCCTTCCGTGCCTACCTGATAGAGAGAACCACTGGAGCTGGGTCTCTTCTGCACTGGTGTTGCAGCTCCAGATGCGACGTTATAAGAAGCCGTTGTGGACACGTCCATAGCTTCCACAGATCCAATGCTAAGTCGGGACACCCCGGACACGTTGGACCGATTAATGGAGCTACAATAACTACGGAAGGCCACGACATTTCGCGGCTTGAGGAATAAAGGGGACTCCGCATCACTGCAAGCGAGCTCAGGAAGTCGGTTCGCAAAGAAACAGCGAGATTCATCTCTCTCCAGAAAATGACCAAGTTTAGGTGTTTCAACAGTGGCCACAGGAGTTTTTGGTAGTGATGCAGTATAGAAGGAGTCTTTACTTTCTTTGTCCTCCTCTGGTGATAATGAATTCCTGTGTTTGACAGGCTCAGTTGGCTGGAGGGATGGGTGGCTGTCTATAGTGAAAGACATTTCGTGCATAGACCCATCAGAGTCCATGCTCAGGTTCCTACAAATGTCACTTGTCCCAGGAAGTGGTGACGTGAAACTCGTGTATGACAGGTCTTTGGCTCCACCTTCAAATACATCCTCCACCGGCTCTTCCAGTTCATAAAACAGACTTTTGGCTACAGCAACGGGACTGGAGCGCTTCGGCACCCGCTCTTCAGTTGCCCCGATCCCCTCAGTGGAGACCATGAAGTCGCCTATTTTGATGGTGGAAAATGTTCCAGTCAAGCCGGTGTGAAACCTCTCAGTCTCCACAGGAATCTCATAGAACCTCTTGTAGTCTGTGTTTCTCTTTTTGGCTCGGATCTCTGGCGTCCCTGGACTTCTTTGTAAATCTGAAAATGTTCTCTTCACGGATGAGGGAACTGCTAATTGACAAACATTCTCCTGAGCTGTGGAGACAGACTCCTGGTTGTTCGTATGGGATTTATTTTCTACAAGATGAGCTTCATTTGACTTTTTTGATTGACTGCAAGAGGCCTTATCAGAAAAGCAAAAGGTGTCCCGTTTTGTGGGCGGACTGTCCTCTTTGGGCACCTTCAACTCAGATCGCCCTCTCCCGTTCTGGTCATTCATGTGTTCATTCTCTTTCTGAAGAAAAAAAAAAAGTCACAATATGCAATGAAATGTGAGTGAGACACTTTATGAACAGGAAACTCCAAGCCAAAAAACTTTATTGGTCTTTAATTACACATGGATAAAAATAAGAATTAAGAAAATCCACTTACCTCCTCACACTCCCACAGTGGACTGGTGCCACCGTCAGTGTCAGTAGTGCTGCCTGCACTCATCGTCTGAAACCTGCTCCTGGTCTTCATCAATGTGGGAGTCAGATTTTTTGTCAAATTATGAGGACTAAACACGTTGCTCTTTGGTCCTATCAGATAAAATTTAGAAGAAAAAAACTGAACAAAAGGCGAAATTAGCATACATTTTCATTGTCAGCATAACTCGTCTTTCCACATGAACAAAGAATGACAAAATGCCAAGAGGATAGCTCTTGGCTGTCTACTACAGCCTGACAGCATCAGCTAATAATGACCTATCACTTAAAAATCTGCATCATATGCTTTCATGTTGTAACTTCATGGTATATTGATAACCATTTTGTTACCAACTTTAAAGCATGCATTTAACAGGAACCCTTATTATTTCCCCTTTTTAGTAAAATTTCTAACATAATGTAGGCAAAAAGAAAATAAATAAATCAACCTCCCAAAATAAAATGTCCTTGATGACATACTCAGTTTCCAAGGGTAGCGAGCAGGTGAAGACAGGCGATCTATTTTCTTCATTACAGGAGAATCAAGAGATTTATTCCTTGGTTTTATTTTGCCGCACGACATGGGACTGGACACCACAGTAGCGCTGCAGTGACGCTTGCCTTCTGCTGCTGGTGTATTCTGTGTTTAACAGAATAAAGGAAAAAGAGGAATTATGTAACACACACACACAAAACAACACATCTGATTGTTTTCCTGCATGTGAAGTGATTTGAATTCACTTACAAATCCAAGGGAGCTGATTAAAGAGAGGACTTGGCCTGGCGTGCGGGAATAATCCTTCTTGGGTTTAGCCAAAGATGGGGTAGTGAGGATATCCATAAGACTCAGCTCTAATATAGAAAGCACAGAGGTAAAGGAACTATTAATAATATTTCTAAAGGTGATGGTTACAATGTGCAAAAGCTGCTGGGAAGTCAAACCTCTGTCCAGCTTGACTTTAGAAAGGCCAAAATCTGTTAGTTTAATGTGGCCTTCGTTGGATATGAGCATGTTGTCTGGCTTCAGATCTCTGGGGAAAAAAATTGTTACAGTTCAAAAATGCATATAAACGTCGATCAAACTGAATGAAAGTGCAAGATTTGCATACACTGTAAAAGTACCTGTGAATTATACCATGACGATGGAGATAGTCTAAAGCCAGTGCGACCTCTGAGATGTATTTTACAGCCATATCCTGGTCAAAATAGCCATAGATATGAAGGAGAGATTTGACATCTCCACCAATGAGGTATTCCATTACCTGTAAGCATAAACAATGACTTAATAAACGGGGTCATTAACATGTTTAACGCGAGTCTATTTTTTTCATCTCTGGGCGTTACCAGATAGATCTTGGTGGCTGTCTGAAGGGAGTAAAACAGGTGAACCACGAAGGGACTTTTGCTCAAAGCGAGGGCATCTCGCTCTGCCTTCAGCTGGTTTGTCATGTTTTTATCCACCATATCGGCTTTCTTCATCACCTATGAGGCAGAAGAAATGTGCATTTAAGTAAGCTAGATCTCCCTTTAATGATTTAGAATAAGCACAGGTTAAAAACCCACTAACCTTAATGGCATATAAGCGTGCGTTGCACTTCTTCCGTGCAAGGTAGACCTTGCCAAAAGCCCCGCGGCTGATGGGCTTCAGCACGACGAAATCGTTGATAGACGGCGGTTTAAGGTGATGATCTACAGCTTTCACGTCGGCACACGAGCGGTGCTCTTCCTCTGCGTCCATTATTTAACTGCTTTAAAATGAGGGTTACGTCTGTGTAAGCCAGCCAGCTCAAAGTAAACAACACGCACTTGCAAAAGAACGGATTCTCTGGTTTGTTTTGAAATTTTGAATTCCGCAGATCTTTCACGGGGACCCCACTTAGTTGTCCAAGAAAGCGCCTGCGTGAAAAAGAACAACCTGTACTTGAACAACCCGTGTAGTGTAATTAGACGCTAGTTAATTTTGGCCGTCTAATTACAATTAAAACAATTATTTACCAGAAATCCATTATTTTGGAAACTGTTTTTAAATTTTGATCAGGCACTCACGAACAGACCAAAATGAGAAGAACGTGAAAATTAAATAGAAAAATGAATAATAACTGCTACGCTTTTTTTTACTATAAGGCACCTGATGCAAGTGAAGATTTCTTTTGTCATTTCTATGCATTATAAATTAATTTTAATGAGTTCAATGAAACAATCGCAATGATGCAAGCATCACCCGGAAGTAGTTCTTCTTTACGTCATTTTGTAGTCCGTTTGACCTCAGATGCCGGGGGATCCATTTGGCGTTATTAGCTGAAAAAAAAAGTTGTGTAACTGTTGAAAGTTGTGTAACAAGGAAAACCAAAAGGACGCCCCTTTCGGGAGGACGCATTCATTTGGGTTATATAGAGGGTCTGTCCTTACAAACCAGCCCTCCAAAGACGGTTTTGTAGCATCCATCGGCAAAAATGCTTTCGCTGTCTTCGTCATTTCAGCCACAGCAGGTAAGCCGACTAGATAGCGGCTTATTGACTTGGCTAGCTCATGTGTGTTCTTCTCGGAGTGAATTTAGTCTTTAGTTGTAAGTTATTGTTTATTTTAGGACTGTTATGGGAGTTATATCGACATGTAGCTCTGCTGCCTGTTGCTTATTTCACCCCCTTTTTTCCCTTTAGCTCGCCTAGTGTTAGCAAGAACATAACGATTACTCTAGAATAAGCCCATGCTTACGTCACGCTGTCACCCTGGGTCGGTGCGGAGACGAGCGTGATACGTGAGGTTTCGGTCGTGACTTTACCCAGAGATACGTGAAGGAAAATCTAGTTTAATTTAAGCAAAGTATTTGAAAAAATCATTCAAAGAGTAGAGGTTACGTAACTCGTCTGCCGTATGTGGGCCAAACCGCTCTATGTGCAGAATAACACTGACATAACAGTCCTGAACTCGCTGTCTCCGCCTGAAAGTCTCATTTAAAAACAAAAAACAAGTAGAATGGGAAACGTTAAATGTACATGCAGAAAATGTGAGGTGCTATGAGAGTGTTGTAAGCTACTGTTCTTGTGTCTTCCCAGATGATAGTGCCTCTCAGCCAGCTCATTAGTGCCCTCCACTCTCTGAAGAATTCAGCCACAGCTTCAATCCAGGCTCTTCACAAAGACTTCAATCCAGAGCACAGTGCATTTCTGAGAGAGGTGAGATCCATCTCCTGAGGATAGTAGCTGAAGGTGACATAGTACATGTTTTGTTACAGTGGACTATCTAAGGTAAACCACAGATCTGTTGATGGCGACTTTATGGAAGTATGTTTATGAGTAAACTTTATTGAATCTTCACTACTTTTAATGGCCGCACACTATATTATACTGTACCATAGTAATGTGTCTAAGTAAAGGATATATCTCTTTGTTCACTGTTTTAACGATCATTGCCTTGTCCTTATGGATCAGGTTGCTCCTCAGAAAATAGGTCATTGCTTATTTTGCAACAAGCGACTATGGAAGACCACGGGTCTGACTGTCCATAGAGAAAATTTTAAAGGATTTCTCCACTCTTCTAATGAGGACGTGAAAGAGGCTAGATCTTCTTATTTCAATAATTTTATGAATCATAATAAGCGTGATCCTCTACATCAACATGCTCTGATAAAGTGTCAAAGTAGTCTGCTTGTCAATCGATGTTTGAAAAGGGCAGTGGACTTTCCATGAAAAGTCTCCCTGTTTCTATGAAGACAATAACACTAAAAGACTTGATTACCAAAATGGGGAAAAGAAAACCCTCATCATCCTCGTTAGAGATTTTACCTGTTTGGAACTCTTCTCTGGCTCTGCATTAGACAGGTTTTCCTCATATTTATCTGACTGGGCTTTCACTGTTAGGTTGAATATATTCTCCTTTAACACTGTTTCTCTAACCTGTGAGCTGCAAGGCTTAATCCTGGGTCCATTATTGCCTTTCTTTCTACATTCTTCCTTTAGCTGGCATTATTAGATTTGTTTTTTTCTGAAAATCTTCATCATTTTCATGCCAGTAAAATGCACATACAGCTGAATTTCAAGCCTTATCAGCTGGATAGATTGTCCAACCTAACTGAATGTTTATCCGGATAAGTTACTGGATCTCCAGTAATTACTTTGCTATGTATTCCAAAAACACAGAGGCTGTGATTATAGTTCATTGTGTTGCTTATCTGCTAAGTCCAGTCTTCATAATCTTGGATATATATTTGATTCCTCTCTGGGCTTTGACTCACATGCAACATCTACTTTGACGTACCTGTTTTGTTTTGTTTTTTCCTTACATTTGTTCCCAGTTTATTTTAGAATAAAGAGCACTAAATGGCCAAGTTACATTCTGTTTATCTAAACTTCTTCTTAAACACGCTCTTGCTCACAGTAGGGCTGTGCGATATGACCAAAATCTCATATCCCGATATAAGAATTCTATCATCCTGATAACGATATAAATCACAAAAATGTAACATTTTCTGTAAATTCTGTGAATCTCGGGCAGCTCGACTTGCAGGAAGTGTTTCCAGCTGCGCGTCATGTAGCTGGAGTCGAGTGTTTTAACCGATGCATGAAACTATACATTTTTAGACATAAGTTGTAACGGCCGCCGTTTTCTTTGTGAGTATTTATTACACGGCGTGCTGCGGGGAAAAGCCTGTTCTAACGTTTGAGTCTAAGGTTTATTTTTTAGCACCTGTCGGCTCTTTTTTAATTCTCATCCGTAAATAATCTGCTCTTTCACGTGATTCAGTTTATTTTTAAAAGTCTCAACAGGATCTTGAGCTTTATTGTGAAAGGTTTATGTGGAACATAAACAAGCGGACACGCGATGCTGTTACCGTCGTTGTTGCTAACCACAACGCATAAAAACAGGTGCTTGTCCGTCCGTAGTGTGGTTATATTAAATATAAGAGAAAGAGAGAACTTTAAGAAAGTAATATAGCCACTACAGTGACCATCAAAACGATGAAAAAAATATTGCCGTAAACAGTTTATTTTGCGACACCACGAAACAAACGATAGTGTAAAATGAAACGATAGACGTTTTTATATCGTCATCCGATATATATCGTTATATCGAACAGCCCTAGCTCACAGTCTGAGATCCTAGGCTCAGAATTTGTTGGTTGTTCCTCAGGTGAGATTGAAGACTGGAGGCTATTGCATTTTTATTGTGACTATTTCTCATTTTTATTTATTTTTCTGTGTCATCTTTACTTATGTACTTACTTACTTTTAGGTGATCAGTTGCTCCATAGAGTAGGACAGGGCAATATGGCAAAAAATATTTATCACGATATGATAATATAATATGAAAACAAAGGCACTGCGCACGTGCGTTTTACCCATATTCTATCGCGATATTTCATTTTCTTATTATTGCCTAACATTATACCGGTATTACCGTGAACAGTATGATATGGCCCAGCCCTACCTTAGAGTTGTACATGACCTACCTTTGCTGTCCTTCACTTATAGCCCAGTGTGAGTCTGAAGGATCTGGGTCTGTCCGAGCTCAGGGCGAGTCAGCTGGACGAGCTCGTCAGCAGGTTACTGCCAACACCGGGACCAGAAGAGCCTCCCGCTGTTCCTTCGATATGGAGAACGAGCCACGTTTCTGCAGACAGCTTCTTTCACAACAAGCACGGTGAGCAGCTCAGTTGAGCTTTATTTATTTAACCAGATGTTTTAATGTGAAACAGACCTTGAGATTTTTTTCTCTTTTTGTACGATTTGTCTCACAGGGTTCTCACACAGGAATTTGGGGCTTTTCAGCTCACGATTATTCGACAGACAATACCACAGCCCACTAAGACAAGCTTGCTCAGAACTACAGTTTTTGCCTGGTAAGAAGCTGACGTTATACAAACTTAGTGGCATTAAAGCCCCTTTCAGGCATGCACTCCTTTCCATTTATCTGAAGGCACCTGAGCTTTTTTGGCCTCATGCCTGAGTGAAAAGTCAAAACACAATCTTACAATTTATACAGGTCTGATATATGTGTTCTGTATATGCTCTTTGTTAAGTTGCTTAGCTCTCAAAAAGCAGTCTTGGTTTAGGCCTTCAATAGCAGTAAGACAGAAAAAGCAATTTGGGGCTATCAATGGCTCTACTGGATGGCTTTCACTGTCCTTAACACTCAGTTTCACTTTACAACAAACAGGTTCTGTTTGTTATGAGTTGGTCTTCACAGCAGGGCCTGAGCTAAAGCACAGCCACCAATGGGGCCCCTATATAAACAGCAATACCGTGCTGCACACAAAAACTATGCTGTTTTGCAACGACACTGGCAATGATTACATTTTCAAAAGTGTAGTTACATGCGATTAGAGCACAGCTAGACTTACTTATGATAAACAGCTGTCATTTTAACAGACTGAAGAAGCCAGAAATGTTATATACCCCATGTCTGAAAAAGCTTAAAGATACTTGACATATAGTCACAAGTTTTCTGTCTGTGTAGTACGGGTCCAAAGTCGCGGTTTCAAGACACTTCGATCAAGGACCAGACGGGCGGAGTCTGGTTATGACGGTCCCGTGGAATCTGAAGCCTACACTCCAGGCTTCATGAAGGTATGCCACCACACGACTGATGTATCTGTTGCACTGTTATGAATACAGACTGTTGGTTAATCCAACATAAATTCAGTATTTACTGAATACTGAATTTCTCGGACACTGCACAGTTAGTTATGCAGTTAGAATGAACAACATACCGTAGTTTTTGGGTCATAAGCCGCTACTTTTTTCCCCCACTGTGAACACTGTGGCTTATACTGACGTGCGGCTAATGCATATTTTCTTTCATGCGGCCAAAAATATTTTGCCTGGTAACAGTAGACCAATAAAATTGATAAGTAGTATATATACCGTATTTATTTTTACTGGTTGTTAAGAGACGTTGTAATGTTGTTGTCCGTAAAAAAAACCATAAGCAACGTAATTTGTGTGTTACCGATACGTACGTATACTTAAAGGTAGCCGTGTTACAGACGCTGTTCGAGGAAAAAAAGCATTTGCAGTATGTATTTTTGTATGTTACCATGTTTATGTTACCTTACGGATTAAATTAAACGTTAAAAATCCTCACGTGTAATATTTCTGTGTAAATATCTCATATTACAAGTGAAACGCATACGGCTTAAAATCCGGTGCGGCCTGTACAAGTACAAAATTGATTTTCTTTCTAAAATTAGAGCATGCGGCTTTTAATCGGGTGCACTCTGTAGTCCGGGATTTACGGTACTTTGACCCTTTAGCTCTGTCTACAACTTGACCAAGTTGTTGCAGATTTTGAGTTGCTATTTGAAGCACACATTTAAATGAGGGGGAAAGCAGATTTACCATGTCTACTTTTTTCCCTCTCAGGGATTGCTCTTGAAAGAAAAAGGAGTCGAGGCGCAGTCTTTGGACCAAGTGATACAACAAAAAAACCTTCCAGAAAACCAGCAGGAGGCTTTCAAGACGGGTTTCACTGAGGGGTTCATGAGGTCTCAAGCTTTGACTCAGAGAACACAAGGCATGTGGTCCAGACAAAGACACAGTTACCTGTTTTTCATTATAACAGTTGGTGGCAGTGCTGAGCTGAGTACAAAGATGAAGATTGGCTGATTTGTTTTTTTTGTCTGTTATGTTTTACAGACTCACTGAGGAGAACCAGGTTGATCCTCTTGGTCCTCCTCCTCATTGGTATTTATGGCCTCTCAAGAACCCCGTTTCTCTCCGGTAAAGGCCCCTTTTCTGATGCTGGTTTGTTTCAGTCTTCATTCTTTCTTAAGCTTTCAAATTAAATCATAATCCTATATGCACACTGCCTGCTGATTTACACCTTCCAAGGGTGCAAAAGCATTAGAAAAGGAGTGTTTCACTTAAGCTGAAAATTTGGTGAACATTAAATATTCATATATATATTTATGTATTTATTACAATAATGTACTAGTGCGCATGTAGGGTTTGACAGATTATTTTGGTGCATGATACTGTGCTTTAACATATAAATATCTATACAAACTATTTTTTTATTTCATTACTGTGTTCGTGCTTTATGAATAACTGGTAGAAAATAAATGTGTGCTGCAGGAAGCAGCTGTTACTGTCAGACATTGAAAATATGTATTTATTGAACTGATTATTTTGGGGATCTTGTAGTGAGGTTCCGCACCACATCCGGTCTTGACTCTGCAGTCGACCCCATCCAGATGAAGAATGTGACATTTGAGCATGTCAAAGGAGTGGAGGAGGCAAAGAGCGAACTGCAAGATGTTGTTGAGTTTCTGAAAAACCCACAGAAATTTACCGTTTTGGGTGGAAAGCTGCCAAAAGGTATCGATGCTGCTAATTCTTTTCATCACTTTTTACTGATCATTAAAAAAATTCAGTGAATTGAATAGGGTGGGGTTTTTTGTTTTTGTTTTTTTTCTTATGTGTTTCTGTTTGGGTCTCCTCAGGGATCCTGCTTGTTGGTCCCCCAGGCACAGGAAAGACTCTGTTGGCACGAGCCGTGGCCGGAGAGGCCGATGTTCCTTTTTACTACGCCTCCGGATCGGAGTTTGATGAGATGTTTGTGGGCGTTGGTGCGAGCCGAATCAGGAACCTTTTCAGTAAGTTTACTGGATGTGAGAAAGTTTAGTTACACTTAAAATTGTATTTTAAAAACAAATATAACCTCAATTTTTGTGTTTTGCAGAAGAGGCAAAAGCCAATGCTCCCTGTGTCATCTTCATTGATGAGCTGGACAGCGTTGGTGGAAAGAGAATAGAGTCCCCTATGCATCCTTACTCCAGACAAACTATCAACCAGCTGCTGGCTGAAATGGATGGGTCAGTGTTAGTTAAACTGAATGGTGTGATAAGTGGTGTAGATACCTTAAATTTACAGTTGCCAATGTTTCGTTTTGCTCTTTTACAGATTTAAACCAAATGAAGGAGTCATTGTTATTGGTGCTACAAACTTTGCTGAAGCGTTGGATAAGTATGTTGATGATGAAATGCTTTTTATGTATGCCATAAACATGTTAAGTTTTTTGTAAAGTGACAGTAAAATGAAACCATTTTTTAGCATTTACTATCAGAGGTAGTTATTGTGCAGTTATGCAGCTTCTGATGAAACACATTCGTTTTACAGATATTAGTAAGACATTTTGAGTGTCGTTTTGCGATAGTTTTAAGTAGTATTTGTTCTCCTAAATAAAACTTAAACAGAATAAACTTCTGTGTACTAATTATTGCTGCTTTGCATCACTCTGTAGCGCTCTGGTTCGACCAGGAAGGTTTGACATGCAGGTGACGGTCCCTCGCCCTGATGTGAAAGGCCGCACAGAGATTCTCAACTGGTACCTCTCCAAGATCAAAGTAGACCCAGGTAGGTCTGGGTGTAAAGTATTCAACAATATTAAGGATATCTCTAACTACCTTTTTTTCTCCTATTATCCTTCTCTGCTGGAGCTAAGCCTGAGAAGAAACCTGTGTTTGCCATTTTTCTAAATGACGCCATTGTCTTTGATCACCTTTACAAACACTGTTGGTTTTTTCCCAGCCGTTGATGCAGAGATTATTGCCCGAGGCACAGTGGGCTTCTCAGGGGCAGAGCTGGAGAACCTGGTCAACCAGGCAGCCCTGAAGGCAGCAGTGGACGGGAAAGAGATGGTCACAATGAAGGACCTGGAGTTCGCTAAGGACAAGATCCTCATGGGTAAATGAGTGATCACGGTGCAGCCCACAGCACTACATTTCACATTACACTGATCACCTGTACATTATTAAGTGAGGAGACAGGAACACCATCATGATTATTTCTTTATGTTTCCATTTCACATTTCAGGCCCTGAGAGGCGGAGTGTTGAAATTGACAAGAAGAATAAGACCATTACCGCATACCACGAGTCCGGCCATGCCATTGTTGCCTATTACACCAAAGATGCAATGCCCATCAATAAGGCTACTATCATGCCTCGAGGACCAACTCTGGGCCATGTGAGCTTTTGTTACAGTTTTGCAGTATTGTACGAATTTCTGCTGGTATTGTTTGGGTTTTTTGGTTTTGTTTTGTTTTTTTTAATAAAGCATGCTGTGTTTTAGGTGTCGATGCTTCCAGAGAATGACCGCTGGAGTGAGACACGAGCCCAGCTGCTGGCTCAGATGGACGTCAGCATGGGCGGCCGAGTAGCAGAGGAGCTCATCTTTGGGAACGATAACATCACCACAGGTACGAGACACAGAGTGATTGATTGGTAGGACATGATTCATAAAAATAAATTGCTTGAGCTATGAATAGTATTTTATGATTATAACATTTAAAGGTTTATCAGGTTAACACCTGATTTTTGGTCAGAGGGCCCGGTGGCGCCAGTGTCCTGCAGCCTCGCCTCTGTCAGTGCGCCCCAGGGCAGCTGTGGCTAGAATGCAGCTTGCCATCACCAGTGTGTGAATGTGTGTGTGAATGGTTGGATGACTGAATGTAGTGTAAAGCGCTTTGGGGTCCATGGGGATTAAGTAAAGCGCTATACAAATACAGGCCATTTACCATTTAACACCCTGGGATTTTCTTTTTTCCAAGTATAAATACACTTGTTTGTGTGCTTTTATCAACATAAGAAAATAAATTTGTGTGGTTTGAAGAAGTTTTTATAAATTACTAGTCTCTAGTCTTACGCTCTGATTGTTTGGAAGATGACAAAAAAACATTGTTAACCATTTCAGGTGCCTCCAGCGACTTTGATGGTGCAACCAAAATCGCAAAATTGATGGTGACCAGATTCGGCATGAGTGACAAGGTGAGAATTTGGACTTGTGTGGCAGATGATCCCTGTGGGTTTTTTTTGTTTGTTTGTTTGTTTTGTTGTCTGTTTTTTGTTCCATTCAGCATTTAAGGACTTAGCAGTGCTGATCTGGGCTTTAACTGTACATACTGCTGCAGACGTACGTCTTTATTTACAGTAAGATACAATTTATGAAGCCATACACAACAATTGTCCTCAGTCAATTTGTCAGCCAAACTTTGTTATATTAAAAGCAAACACAGTAGCACGTCTACAGCTACTGTATTGAATGAATTAATCTTGAAGTTAATACAAATCTGTAATAAAAGAAGAAGAGGAGGGGAGTGGACCTAAAAACTGCAGTCCTCTAACATTTGTGTGTCATTCGGTGTAATTACACACAGCTCAGTGAAAAGCCCTTTGTAACTCGCTTTACAGTAATCACTAGCTACAAGTGGTCGATGCATGAGAAGGCCCATTGTTCATTCATCTTGGTTATGTGTTTGTTACAGCTCGGTGTCATGACCTATGGAGACATTTCAAAGCAAAGCCCCGAAACACAAGCAGCCATTGAGCAGGAAGTCAGAGCTTTACTAAAGGTGAGCAAAATATGTGTCCTTTAAAAATAATAATTAGAATTTTTTTTCTATTCTATTTCTCAAAATGTTTTTTTTCTTTCTGTAAATGTTTTTTTTTCTCTTTTATTTAGGACTCATATGAACGTGCTAAGGATATCCTCAAGACTTACAGTAAGGAGCACAAGAAGCTGGCTGATGCCCTCCTAACATATGAAACTCTGGACGCCAAAGAGATCCAGATGGTGCTGGAGGGCAAATCACTGGACCACTATAGACCTCAGCAGCAGGCGTTGTAGACTCATACATATATATGCACAACTGTGCAATCAAGCACAGGCCTTTGGGAGGCCTTGTTTTCTTTGTATCCCTTTTATTGTCAATGTGAAGATGACACTGAAACAATCATCAACGCTTTGATACGTCTCATCATTTACTTTCCTTCAGTGATTTTTAAATCATCTCAGTTTAACTGTGTGAAAACTATTTGTTCTCCCCAAAAAGTCACAAAGATGGTTTCATTCAGGGCTTTTTTTGTTCTCAGCTCTCACAGGGAGAGAAAAACAAAACCTCAGCAGTGGTTTATGCACCAAGGTCAAATTTCATATCATATGAATTTGTTTGCCGTCAGATTTTTCTCACGTATTTGTACTAACCAGTGAACACAATGGGACCTTAAAGTACCTTAAGCTGGAAAGTACCTTTTGGCTATGACCAGGCACAGGTGCTACTGCTGTTCATTGTTGAACTCTTCAGGTTAGAGTTTTGTTTTGTTTTTTTATATGCTTGCATTTACCATATGCATATCTATTTTCCTTTGTTCTTATTTATTGAAGTGCCCAAAGGTAAGACCAGCTGTAGCTGATAAATGAGAAGTTGTGTATATACTGTAAGCTTGTAAAAGAAATGCATTGGTGCTTCTGTTTGTCTTTAGATTAAAGCCTTCATAAAGCTCAAATAAAGATTGCTCTTACAAATCAGGCCTGGTTCTTCTTTTGGGGTTTGTTTGTTTTGTGGTTCTTAAAACAAGTTGTAGCATTAACATATCATCACCTTATAAAACTGATAAAAAGGCCTTAGTTAATTATTAATATATACAACAAATAACATCTAATATATGTCTCTACATTGCTTAGAATTCAATATAATTCAGGTAGCAGAGTTTATTTTTCCACTGTTATCTGTCATAGCTGAAAACAGTGGAAATTAACCTCAATCAAAATATTCGTAAGAGCTAGAATAGTAAACCAATCAGCTGAAAGACTATAAAACTGATGAGAACTTCAGGTCAATATTAGTGATGGTTTATAGATTTTAAATAGTGCTTTAAACCATTAAGTATGTGTGATATCACAGTGAAATCTCTGACAAATGTTTACAGCACCTTGTTGAATCTAGACTAAAGTGGCTGATAAGTGTATTTTCTGATGTTACACAGTGTCAAAGAACATCATGCTTTTGGAAATGCAGACAAAATGACAAATCAGATTCTTTAATCTACTGAGTGGCACATTTCTAACATTGCATCTTCTGTTGGCCAGTTAACAGGAGCAAAGGCTTAATTATGGCTGCGCTTAAATTACCTTAACCTGCCATTAGTGTCTTAAGTTCCAGGTGACTCTGGGGGAGAGGCTAAGAGACCAAGACACTGTCCTATTGTTTCATCTATTTAAAAAGGCTGGTACAACACTACTAGTTCTGACCAAAAACAGCAACCAGTGCGAAACATTTACTATGAAGAAACTTGAAATTTCATTTTGTGTTTTCAAAAAAGCTCTCAGAGCAATCTTATGATTGCCCCAAAGGAACAATGGAGGACGCTGATGACGACATAGCTGTTATTGGGATTGGATGCAATTTTCCCGGAGGTACGACTTCATTTTGACACCATTTAAAGCAATACTGAATATCTGCATTTTTTTTCTCCAAAGGTCGAAATTTTAAGATAATGTATACTCAGGTTGTTGTGATACTTTATATTTTAGGTGAGGGGGTGGACAGTTTCTGGAGGGTTCTGTTGGAGGGAAAGAGCTGTGTGGTGGATATTCCAGCTGAGAGGTTTGACACCACTCTTTGGTATGATGCAGAAGATAACAAACCTGGAAAGATACAGACAACCAAAGCAGCTCTAATAGAAGGGTGAGTTTAAAAATGTTTTAACCACTCTTAATAAATGGCAAACTCATTGTTAATTTGTTATTTAGTTGTTAACGAAAAAAAAGTAATTGAAAATGAAATGTTTACTAATTATTAGTATTCTTATTGATGTTGTTGCTTTTAGTTCGTCGGCAGTCAGTAATTACATTGTAATAAAATTATTAGACTGCTTATTCACAATTAATTGGTTAATTACTAATCATTTGTAAGCTTTGATGAAGTTGTGTATAAATACTGAATCACATTTGTAACATTTATGAGTAATACTAGTTGGCTTGTAATTTAAAATGTTGTTATGTGGTATGTTTATATTCATATTTACAATGTTCATAATATAGTAATTCATAATAAGCATTATAAAGATTATATTATTTTATTCATATATTTTATATATTTTTTATTGTGTTTTTATCTTATATATTATATTATGTTTAGATGAGATTATAAAGCTGCAGCTTATAGTTATGATACATCGTTAAATTGTTAAAGGTACCAAATTGATTGATTACAATTTGTAAACCTTAAAGGACAATTATAAAGTTTAACCTGGTGGGTGTAAAACTTGTATTTTCTGGATGGGAAACAACTCATGGTTGTCCTTTGAGTTTGTATGACCTGAGTGCCTCCTTGCCTGCTAGTTAACAATTAACACACACTTAAAAGCTGCTGTGTGGTGCACAGCCCTCAGAGTAAAGGACAGAAATAGGCTTAATCTAAGCCTTTCAGGACAAAAAAGTGGATACAGTTGAAGTTAATAGCCTGTTTTTGACTTGTTTTGTTTTTGGTTTAACACAATGACAAAAATGTTTGGTAAAGGTCAACAAAAACATAATATAGTAACATTAATAAAATTTGTATGCAACAACAGCTTTGCATCAGAATGTAAATGGAAGTGTCTGTTGTTAGCTATGACACAATACAGGATTTTTAAAGTATTGTGTATAACACAAACTACTAACAAAGTGACATAAATTACAAATGACCAGTGATTAGTAAACTGTATTATTTCTTTGTTACCTACAATATATAAAAGTTTAATTAAGTTATTTTTTTCTTTGGGATTTTTGAGTTATGATGGATCTACTTATTTTATATTCTAGGTTTAATGAGTTTGATTACAAGTTTTTTGGTATTACTGAATTGGAGGCTGACTTCATGGACCCTCAGCAGAAACTTCTGCTGCAGTGTACCTACAGGGCATTAGAAGATGCAGGAATAGCTATGGAAAGCATCAGTGGAACCAGAACTGGTGTCTACATAGGTACTCTTGCTACCATCTATGATACATTAAAAATCCTAAGCAATTTTTAAAATCCAGCAATTTTAAGTCTGTTTTGATTGTGACTGTGCTGCTGCAGGTCTTATGAACAGGGATTATGAGATGCTCAGAAATAATAGCCCTGGCACAATAACCCACTACAATGGCACTGGGACGGCCATGAGTCTTGCAGCCAACAGGATTTCCTTCACCTTCAATCTGACTGGCCCTTCTTTTGCAATCGACAGCGCCTGCTCATCATCTTTGGTGGCTCTTCATGTAGCCAGCCAGGCTATAAAGCATGGTAATATACTTATGCTTGGCTGCCAAAAAAATCAACTATTGGATGATGTATACAAATTAATTATTTAATGACCTTTCTTTCAACCAGGAGACTGTGAAATGGCACTATGTGGAGGAGTTAGCTGTATAATTGAGCCGAAGGTATTTGTTGCCCTCAGCAAGGCAAGCATGATCTCACCTGAAGGAACAAGCAAACCTTTTTCCGCCCATGCAGATGGCTATGGCAGGGGAGAGGGCTGTGGTGTAGTACTTCTCAAGCCTTTGAAACATGTAGGTTGATGATTTGATCTTTAGTGTCAAGTAGTTTTATATAATTGAGATACTATCCAGTCTTCTAATGATGTGACTTTCTTTGTCAAGGCTTTAAGAGACTGCAACAAAATATGGGGTGTTATCAGCAAGACAGCAGTCAATCAAGATGGGCACTCCGTCACTCCAATCACCAAACCCTCCATGGTTCAGCAAGAGAAGCTGCTGAGAAGAATCTACTCTAACTCCGACATCATGAACGTTCAATATATAGAGGCACATGGGACAGGAACCCTTGTTGGAGACCCAATAGAAGCGGGAAGCATCTCGAATGTCATTGCTAAACCCACTCGTTCTGAGACACTTCTCATTGGGTCTCTAAAGGGCAACATTGGACACACAGAATCTGCAGCTGGAGTTGCTGGACTCATTAAGGTACTGCTAATGATGAAGCACAGCACTATTGTTCCCTCAGTTTTCTACTCTGAAGATAGTGCAAGTGTAGATGTAAAAGCCTTGAATCTGAGTATTCCAACTAAATCTGTTAGGTGGGAGACAAATGGGCCAATGGGAAGGGTGGCTGGGATCAACAGCTTTGGGTTTGGAGGTACAAATGCACATGTAATTGTAAGACAGTATACAAATGCTACAGTTCCCACTGCAACACCGAAAGACTGTCCAAAAGTCTTTGTCATATCTGCAGCGTCTGAGAAATCATTAAGCCTGTCCATCACTGACACCCATGAAAGACTTTGCAGGAACCAGTCAGTTGATTTGCAGGCACTCTCATACACCTCAGCATGCGGAAGAAGTCATTACAAACACAAATATAGGAAGGCCTTCCTAATATCTTCTCTCTCAGATTTAGAACACCAGTTGATGTCTGCACTGAAGGCTAAGGTTCAGGCAGTAAGGTCTAACATCCAGGTAGTCTTTGTGTTCTGTGGAAATGGGATTGCCTACAAGGGGATGTGCAGGCAGCTAATGAGTAAGCTTCCTGTTTTCAGTGATAAGGTGAGAGAAATTGAGACTCTCTTCCAGAGTTATGGATCTTTCAGCATGAGTAGATGGCTTTCTAGTGAGCATGATAACAATGATTTCAATGAGCCAAATGTTGTACAACCTCTTCTATTTGCGATTCAGGTCAGCATTGCTACTCTTCTGAAACACTGGGGTATTAAACCTGATGCCGTGCTTGGCCACTCAGTTGGAGAGGTTGCTGCTGCTCACTGCTCAGGTCTCTTGTCTCTGGACAATGCTGTCAAGGTGTTGTACCACCGTAGTACTCTCCAGGGCAAAGTCAAAGGAGGGAAAATGCTCGTGGTTGGCAATGTGGCTGTAGATAAGGTATTAAAAATTCTTCCGAACTTTACTGGGAAAATTAGTGTAGCTGCTTTTAACAGCCCTCAGTCCTGCACTCTGTCAGGAGATGCTGATGCCATAGACACCCTCCATGAGAGGCTGAAGAGCATCTTTAAAGATGAAACTCTCTTCCTTCATGTCTTAGATGTTCCAGCAGCCTACCATAGCCATATGATGGATCCAGTATTAGAGGACATTAAGAGAAGAATAGATGTTTTAGATACCAACAACATGGAGTGCAAACTGTTTTCAACAGTGACTGGAGACAAATGTTCAGATGGTGATTTCAGCTCAGGCACATACTGGGCCAAGAACATCCGAGAGCCTGTTTTATTTGAACAAACGCTCCGTGCTGCCATCAAAGACAAGTCGACGAGGGGAAATGTGGTCTTTGTGGAGATTGGACCTCGTAGGGCTCTCCACAGGAACATATGTGAGACCCTGGGCAATGATACCGTAGTTCTTTCCACTGCAAACCCTGATAAGGATTATGGCACAATCCTCTCAACAGTGGCAAAACTATTTGAACTTGGCATGAACGTGGACTGGCATAAGGTCTACAGGGGTTTGGAGACATTGCCCACAGCTCTTCCAGTCTATCAGTTTGACAACACAAAGAAAGACCTGAATTTTGAATCACTGTGGAAAGGTGATGAGCCATCTTCCTTTACTCCCCATACACTCATATCCCAGATAAAGAGGGATACCAAAGAGTTCATGAGCAACCTCTCTTCAGAGACCGTGCCATACCTTTGGGAGCATAAAAACAACAGCATTTCCATTGTGCCGGGTTCATTTTATGTCGAACTAGCTTTTGCCTCTGTGATGGCAAGTTTTAAGCCACGAAAAACTATTACCCAGCTCCATCTCAGTGTTAGATTTGAAAGTGTGTTAACACTCAACTCACACTCTCAACAACTGAAAGTGAGAGTAGAACATGGAGAGAAGGAGGGCTCATTTGCAATACAGTCCTCTAATGCAACGCATGCCTCTGGAAGATACACATATCAAGATATCAAGCCATTGTTAGAGGAATCAAACATTTGTCCTCGAATGATCTTCCAACGGTGCAAGTTGGTTTGGACGAGAAATGAGATCTATTCAATTCTTTCTCAAGCAGGATTTGAGTATGGCCCTCTTTTCAAACAGCTTGATAATGTGCATTTTGGGGATGAATTCAAGGAAGCTGTGATGGAAATTCAAGTTCCTGGTGATCTTCTGAAACATCTTCATGACTATTTTATTCATCCTGTGCTGCTTGACTGTTTTCTGCAAATGACTGCTATGGTAGCAATGGGACAGCTAACAGTCAAGCAGGGATTCCCTTCAGGTATTACAGATATAGTCATATCAGCACCACTGCAGGAAGAGATGATTATGTACTTGCGAGCAACTCAAGAAACTCCTGACTTTACTGATGTGTGTGGTTGCTTTTCCACAAGAGAGGGCAACGTATTAGTGGAACTTAAGGGGGTCAGGATTTCATTCTTGGGCTGCAGCTCAAATGTTTCCCAGTCATTGTTCTTCCAAAATAAAGCAGTTGCTGTTGAAGAAGAATTGCAAAATGGCAAAATAAGAGCAGTTGTTTTTGAAGATAACCTCTGTATTGCTAAAGGACTCAGGCCATATTTGCACCCAGAATCAATCACTGTGGAGAGTAAAGAGCACTTGAAGGCATACCAAGTTCAAAATTTAGTGCTCCAGTGTCTCACCAGCAGAGTGGATGTGGAAAATATTCTCTTCCTTTGGGGTGTTGATAACCTCACTCATCTTTCATCTGAAAAGATGCTGGACTGCCTGATGACTTGCTGTGAGATTTTTCGCCATATTGTTCTGGCTGTGAAAGAGAGCAAACGCTCATGCGCTGTCCATGTCATTACTTACAGATCATCAGAAATGTGTGTGGACCATGTCAGCCCTGGTTTTGCACTTTCTGGTATGATAAGGGCTTGTGCAGCAGAGTTGGCAGATCTTTCTTTTCAGCTGATTGACCTTGCTTCTGTGACCAGTGAAAACATACAAACACTTGCTGAGGTAATAAACACCTGCAGACACCAAGAGGTTTGGATCAGTAAAGGGAAGGCAGCAGTAACAAAAATGGCACGGACCAGATTGACAGATAAAGCTTTGTTTGATGGTGAAACACATTCAGTGAATCCAAGAGACTTTGTTCTACACAGTACTGATCCATACAGTATAGCCCATTTGTCTGCCATCCACTGTGACACTAATGGAAAAGCTCTCCAAGAGAAGACAGCTGAAATTCAGCTAATCAGTGTTTGCCTGCATTCATCAGATTACTTCCCTGTGACCACTTCTCAACTGATCTTTGGTAAGGCAATGTACTGGAACAAGCATACATCACTGAATCACAGACTTCTGGCTCTAGATTTCAGTGGCATTGTCACAGCTGTGGGGAAAAATGTCAATAATCTGAGAGTTGGAGACCATATTGCGTCATGTTACCCAGTTCATGCCACCTCAAAAATTGTAATTCCTGAAGCAGTGTGCTACAACATTAAGACATTTCCATTTCTAAAAGAGACTCCATGTGTGTCTTATTTCATACTGGCATGGGAGATCTTGCAGAGCATACTGTTTGAAGATAAAAAGCAGCACAGAAAGTTGACTATTGTTTCCCCGAACTCAGGCTCTGCTCTGACGAAGGTTCTGGCTCTCACAGCAACCAGGTCAGGCTGGAGTGTTTCCTCTCAGTCACATTTCACTGGAGAACCTCCATGTTTTGATGAGAGTCACGCATTCGTTCTTTTGCCACCATTTGATGCCACTTGGCAGGAGATGTATGACAATGGGGGTCTTGAAAAACACATTATTTTCGTGTTTAGCAGTCATATGCCACCCTCAGTCTCAGACAAATTGTTTACTCCGAAGAGCGAACACATTCATGTGCATAAACTCGATGTGGATTATGTTCTCCAGAAAGCTTATCTACAAGCACGAAGCAGGAATATCTGCAACTGGTTAAAATCATTAGGCTTTGATACAGGATCTCTACCTCTAAGAAGGGAGTTGTATCTGTATTCAGACTCAAAAGTGTCCTGGTCCGGTACAATACATGAGTCCTATTTCACAACAGAGACAGTGCAGCAAATAGTTTTAGGCCATGAAGAATCGTGTAGCCTGGCATCTGAAATCCCTTTGTTTGCAATGCCTAGACAACTCTTTAAACAAAGTTGTACTTATATCGTAACCGGTGGGCTGTCTGGTTTGGGTCTTGAGACAGTTAAGTTTTTGGCCCACAATGGTGGAGCTTGTATTGCAACTCTGTCAAGAAGAAGACCTTCTGATAAAACAAAGTTTGAAATGGATCTCCTCCAGAAAAGATACAGGGTTGCTATCATAAACATCCAGTGTGATGTTTCTGTGATGATGCAGGTAGTTGATGCAATTTCAAAAATTGGTGAAACATTCCCTTGTTGCCCTATCAAAGGAGTGTTTCACAGTGCTGCAGTGTTGCACGATGCATTGATTGAATCTCTTGATGAGTCTCTCTTCAGAAAGGTGCTGCAGCCCAAAGTTTGTGGTGCTCTAAATCTTCATTATGCAACACTGCACAAAAAACTGGACTTCTTTGTGTGCTATTCTTCCATCTCATCAGTCATTGGCAATGCCTCACAATGTAACTATGGCGCAGCCAATTCTTTCCTCGACCTGTTCTGCCATTATCGACGAAATCTCGGCCTATCTGCACAGTCCATCAACTGGGGTCCTTTGAACCTTGGTCTCCTGCTGAACAAAGATCATTTACAAAAGTTTCTAGAGGCAAAGGGGATGATGATAATGGATGTTTGTGAGGTTCACGAGACACTTAAAAAGAGTCTTTTGATGAACAGACCCCAACAGGTAATATGCAAATTCAGCTTTAAAAATCTCAGTATCCATGTCCTTTCGCAAAATGGGTCTCTCAGAAAGCGATTGTTACCTTTGGTAGAAATGGAGCTCAAAGATGAAGTACATAACAAACCCAAAACCCAAAGTTCTTCCACATATGAACATGTGAGGAATATTGTGAGTGAAATAATCAATGTAAGTGCAGAGGAACTGGATCATGACTCCAATCTGTGTGCTTTGGGGATTGACTCGATGTTAGCAATGACTCTGCAGAACAAGATTTTCCAGGAGACGGGCGTAAATATACCTTTGGTTGTAATACTGGACCCAAACAGTACACTTACCAGTTTGGTAACTAATGTGTTAAAGAGTGAATAATTAATTGCTATTCTATTACTACTGATGCCATTTTAACTAAACAGTTACATTTGTCTAACTTGTTAAATAAACCCCAGGCAGTGTTTTCAAAGATAATTGGAGCTAATTAGCTAAAATAAATATTTACCCAGCTTCTAAACAAACCCTAAATTCCATTTCATTTTACTTTTCTACATTTATTGTATTGATTGTATGTATAGATTTTAAATGATGCTAAAGTCCCTTAATTTGGGTTCCAGGGGAGTAAATGTTGTACATACATTGTTAACATCCTGCTAATGCATGCTATTTTGTTATCTAATTGTTTAGTACAGTACATCCTGTCTCCATGGCACATGTGTCTGAATAAATGCTGCAACAGACTTTACAACACATCTTACAGTACATTTGTGTATAAAGCCTTGCTCACATATACACAGGTATTTTGGTAAATATAGGCTTTTCTTTATGTTTTGGCCTTTTGTCCACATGTAAATGCCATTTTAGGTCACTGAAAACTGAGCTTTCAAAACCCTCCTTTCAGAAACTCTGCTTAAGTGTGGACAAGGAAAATTAAGATTTTGTCTTCTTGCGTTTTTATGCCCCATTTTTGGACGTCACACTTTGTGCCGTGTTATTCTTTGCAAGCTTCTGGTTTGCTGATTAACTTTGGCATAGTACTGACAGTATATGACACGGTTTTTTGTTTTATGTGGACGGACATGTTTAAACATAAAAGTAGAAAAATCCCCATTTTAAAAATACTTTTGAACATGTAGACGTAGTTAAGAAGCAGCTAGTTGTGTTTATCATAAGTGAGCACTCTTAGATAGCTTCTGCTAAAAACTCTTCTGCTGCTTGTTTGCTTGAAACCAAAATATAATAAAAATAATGACAAAACAAAACATAATAATTCTTTATCCCATGAGTATTACAGTCACCTTATAAGCGCTCTGTACAAGACTTGCTATGAGAACCTCGACTATTTGTTGTGATTACAAATTTCTTTAATTTGTTTCAGATCATAATTTAATTACTTTTTAATTACTTATTTTATTTTACTTTTTTAATTTGTATTTTCAAGAAATTAATAATCCTCCTTTGAAAACATTGCTTCATTATTTGGTGTTGTGTATTAAAAGCTTGACGAAGTTTGTGTCTAGTACTCTAAAACTGTTATGCCCTTTGTCATAGCTCCATTGTAATAATATTTTAAGTCTGCATAGCATTGATCATGAAGCAGTGAGTTACACAAGTTATGCCTATGATCTATGATGTATGTACATAAATAAATTAAAAAACAAAATGAGCTTAAATCTCTTTTAATTCAGCTTTGAAACGTAGGGTGTTTGTGTCTAAGTGTACAAATAGATGACTTTTGCCATTGAAAGCTTTGCATATTCAAATGACTATGCCAGTTAGAAATGGTTCACATATTATGTACCTTTTTAAAAAAATAAAAAATAAAAAAAAGAAGAAGAAAACAATGTTATCAAATTTGATTTTTCTGTGTCAAAAAATAAAGAATTATAATAAAGACATGATACATCATGATAGCTTAGGTGAAACCTTTTCAAATTTTAAAACTAAAGTGCAGTGGATATTAAATTGCTCTATGATATTTTTTATTTTATTTTATCACATATTCATCTCTCTGGGACCAAATTGACCTTCCCATACGATATGATAATTTTGTGCTCAGCAGAAGGTTCAGAAATCATATGTGCCGCCAAATGATCATTCATTGGACATGCCAGCTTTTTTCCCATTAGTGTCATAAAATTGATAAACACTCAGAATTAATCAGTTAACAGTGATAAGCACTGATAGTAGATAGTAGAAGGAGAGAACCCAGTGACAGAAGCAGCAAGACCAATTATAAAGATAAAACATTTATTTCAATTTTAAAAAATAATACAAGATAAGGCACTTACTTTACATAATTTAGCAGTAAATGCATTTATACAGACTTACATGTTTAGTTGCAATACGGTTTTTTTCTGTACCATATTGGTGAGTAAAACAGTGGCATAAAATATCCTTTAAAAACTTCCAGTTAGTACAATACATGCCATTTGGTTAAAAAACCGCATTACTAAAAAAAAAATCAACCAAAATCTAAAAATGAGTGCCAAAAAGGATGCAAAGTTCTGTAAACAAGTAGCATTAATATCAGAACTTTCTTTTATTGCAATGGCCGTTTTATTTATTTATTTTTTAACCTAATCTCAGTGGAAAAAAATATATTGAATCCATTATTGTAGTGTTCTGACGGTTGATGGCTGATTGTATTCATAAAGTAATATCTCCATTTGAGTTTTTCACAATCTGGTAGAAACTTCAGCTTCATCTGGTAGAGACTCTGGGTTCTCACTGACATTTTCGCCTTCAGCTCCTTCACTCAGTAGAGCTGCCATTGTTGCAATAGTTGCACTGGGATCCAACAGTTTCACCAAAGGCACATTCACACCTCTCCCCTGAAAGATCAAATTCTGCAGAGTCATAGCCTGCATAGAGTCAATGCCTAAGGATGAAAGTGGTAAATCATCTTTCAGCTCACTCTGCTCCATGCCAATAGTCTCACTAAGTAGAGAAACAACATAGTCCTTTGGAGAGACGGAGACATCTTGTTTAGTTTCAGAGTAAGTCTCTCTAGATTTTTGGAAGGCTGCCTCAACTAATGCAGAAAGGCGCATAGACAAGGCGTTATTTTGGGAGAGGATATTGTATCTGATGTTTCTGAAGTGAAACCTGCAAACAGCTTGCTGGGGTCGGTTGAGCACAAGGCATTGCTCCAAGCTTTGATAAATCTCAGCCACATCTAAAATCATTATTCCCTTTGCCTCCAGAAAACGCTGGAAAAATTTTTTGTTCAAGAGCAGACCAAGGTTCAGAGCTCCCCAGTTGATAGACTGTGCAGGCAAGCTGAGTTTGCGCCTGTATTGACAGAACAGATCGAGAAATGTATTGGCTGCTGCGTAGTTTGTTTGCGATACATTTCCCAGGAAAGCGGAGATGGAGGAGTAACATACAAAGTAATCCAACGGACAGTGCTTTGTTGCATAGTGCAAATTCAGGACACCGTTTATTTTTGGCCTGAAAACCTTCTCGTACAGAGATCTGTTAAGGGTCTCAATCAGTCCATCATGCAAGACTACTGCACTGTGAAACACACCTCTGATCGGAAAACCAGGGAACTTCTTGCCAATGACATTGATGACTTTGTGCATATTCTCATAAACAGATACGTCACACTGCATGCTGGTGATGCTGTTTCCACACTGTTTCTCCACATTGTTGATTCCCTGCTGTACTTCTGGTGTGGGCTTGCTTCTGGAGAGAATGACAATGTACTCACCACCTCTTTGTGAGATGAACTTAACAGTCTCAAAGCCCAGACCAGAAAGACCACCTGCCACTACATACACAGACCTCTTTCGAAAAAGCCGTTTTTTTGTTGGGAGAAGTGGAATCTCAGACAGTGTGCTGCCAACATCATTTTCTAGAGCTACGACAGCCAATTTCTTGGAGCTGAAATATGAGTTTGGTTTTGCTGAATCAATGCTTTTTCGTTCAGATTTTGCACTCTGAAAGGTAAAGCTGTCAAGAGCCAATTTCCCATTAAGGTTTAAGGACTTAAGCCAGTGATAAAGGTATGGCCTGTGTGTTCTCAGGGATCCCTTTTGGAAAATGACTGGCATCTGAGTTATCTGTACATGAACACCTTCCTTTGCACTTTGGAACACTTCCTCAACGACTAGATCCTGCTTCGGAGATTCACATACGATTACAACATGTTGTAACCCTGGAAAGTTGCAAATTTGAGCAGTTAGGGATTCATCAAATGGAGGCAGAACGACAACTGCACCCAACTGACTGGCACCTACAAAAGTCCCATTGCACTGCGTTTCAACATTCACATTCCAGCCTGATTTGCGAGCGCTAAGTGCCAAGACTTTCAATAGTGCAGAATCAGGCACAGAGCATATGATTGTTATATTACGCTTGGCTCCGAGCAAAGCTCGATGAAGGATTTCCCATGCTAGCACAAAGTAGGAAACACAAGGTGTTTTTCTGAGGACTGGGAACCTTTTGGTGCTGTAGCACACTTCCTGTGGTACTCTGATCTTACTTGCTGCCACCACAGGATAACAGGAAGCAACATGTTCTCCCACTTTGAATTTCCTTACATCTTTTCCAACTGCAATGACAGTACCGCTGAAGTCAAGAGCGAGCAGCTTGTGTTTCTGAGATGAGTGCTTGTTCCAGTACATTGTTTTGCCGAATTTTAGATTTGAAGAGCTGACTGGGAAATAGTCGGATGAGTGAACACATATCTGACTGGGCTGGATTTCAATGAATGTATCACTGATCGGCTCAGCCTCCTCGTCAGAGCGAATGGCACTCAGTTTCGTAATTTCATGTGGATCAGCTGTCAGAAAAATACAAGGTTCAGACACTGTAGATGTATAAGTGCCAACATCATTGTCAGTAATTTCTAGTGGGGTGCGCACAATGGAAGGTTTTAAAACCTGTCCGTCTTTTACCACCAGTTCTGGGTGCTTGCTGCATGGGTATGACCTTAGGACATCAGACAGAGCTGCAATGTCCTCAGGAGAGATCCTGCTCATATCAATCAGCTGAAAAGAAAGATCTGGTATCTCAGCAGCGAACGATCGTGTCATACCAACAAGAGCAAAACCTGGACTTACATGATCTACTGTGATGTCAGATGAACGGTAGGTTATGGCTCTAATTGATTTTGGGAAGTGAATTCGCTTTAGCTCAACAACTATTTGGCGGAAAATCTCACAGCAGTCAGCTAGACTCTGCAGGATGATTTCAGCTGGCCGTGATGTGAAGTCTTCATTGCCCCACAAAAATAAGACCTCATCAAAGTTTTCTCTAATATCTCTGATTTTAAGACTTGCCAAAAGAGAAGGGAAACCATTGCCCAAGATGTCCTTTGCATGTGTGATGGGAATGTAAGTAGATGCTGAGTCCAAATGTTTCTTTAGACCATCAGCAATCCCTAAAGTATCACAGAACACCAAAGCCTTTGGAGGAGGAGTAGCAATGTGATCATTTGGGACAACATCGAAGGCATTGTGGTAGAAGTACTCATCTACCACATGAGAACGACTGCCTAGGTACTTGATTATGACATTTTTGACCTCAACCAACACTCTGCCTTCCTTGTCTGCAAAGCACCCACAAACCCCAAAGTGATCAGTGCCCACATCAGTTGCTCTCAGATAAATAGTCATCTCATTTTGCAAAGGTTCAAAGACTGTAAGACTTCCTATTTTGGCAGGAAATCCTGGCCTGCCAGCAAAGATGTGCTCTACTGCAACTGGGAGAAGCTGCATCAGATAATCCAGCAAGACAGGATGAATGCAGTAGTCATGCAAATAAGGCTGAAGTTCTTCTGGAACTGAGACTTTTGCAAAAGCCTCTTTCAGATCATCTCCATAGTGCACATCCTTCTTATTCTGGAAGATGTCTCCATACTGAAAGCCTCCTTGAGAGAGATACCCATAAAACTCCTGAAAGCTCACTACAGATGTGCATCGTTTGTTGATGGAGCTTAGTAAAATGCGCTGCTCCTCAATAAGCCTCTCTTTCTTTGAAACCACAGTGCCTGATGCATAAACTACAGATGAGGAGAGAACGGTGAATCTGGTTTCCCTCTCTGTTTGTTCTAGTTGCACTTTCATTTCAGGTGGATTCTGTGTTAAAAAAAATGGTCTGTGAAAATTGACACTGAGCTGCAGTGAACTGAGAGGTACTTTTGGTTTAGCACTGGCCATGCACGCAGCTAAACCCAGCTCAGCATAGAAAGCACCAGGGATGATGGGTACATCATTATGCTTGTGCTCTTTCAAGTAGAAAGAAGAGTCAGACTTTAGATCACAAGTGAAAATGTTGCTTTCACTTCCCGTCTGACACAGCACAGGATGATTCCTTGCTGTGTTATTCTGTGCTGCCCCAATGATAACATCCCTGTCTGAGCAGTCGAATTGATATTTAGGAAAAGGCAGAGGCACGGTCTCATAGCCTTTATAGAAGGTGTTCCAATCTACTTGAACGCCGAGTTCAAACAGTCTAGAGACAACAGACATGACTGATTCTTGATCTCTTTCTGGCTGCACAGAGGCAAGGACAGCCGTGTCATTTCCCAGAGATTCCATAATGTTTCTCTGCAGTGCCCTTCTTGGACCTATCTCAACAAACACAGTGTGCTTCTTTCCTCTAGTTGCTGACTGTACTGCCTGCTCAAAAGCAACCGGCTCACGAATGTTTCTAGCCCAGTATTCACCTGTGCAGAAATCTCCCTGCTGGACTTCCTTCCCTGTCACTGTTGAGAACAACTCTGTGTCAAGATCATTTGCCTGTAAGATGCCAATTTTTTCCACAATTTCTGGTAGAATTGGGTCCATCATGTGGCTGTGATAAGCAGCAGGGACATCCAGCACACGAAGGAACAGATTCTGACTATTGGCTGAGGTGCTTAGCTCCTTATGGAAGCGCTCAATTGCGTCTGCCTCACCTGAAAGGGTGCAGGACTGTGGGCTGTTATATGCAGCAAGGCAAATTTCACCAGAGTAAGAAGGGAGCAGTGAAGATACCTCTGATACAGCCATGTTGCTGATCACGAGCATCTTTCCCCCGGTGACTTTTCTCTGGAGAGTGCTGCGGAAATATATGACTTTTACTGCATTCTCCAGAGACAAGAGACCAGAGCAGTGAGCGGCTGCCACTTCACCAACAGAGTGTCCAAGAATTGCATCAGCTTTGACTCCCCAGTGCCTGAGCAAGGTAGTAATCCCAACCTGAATAGCAAAGAGGAGGGGTTGGACAACGTCTGGGTTTCTGAAGTCGCTGCTCTCAAATTCGCTCTCTAGAGTATCCAGTATGTCCAGAGGACTGAGCTTTTGGAAAAGGTCCTTAATTTCTTTGATCTTTTCTCTGAATATAGGCTCGTTTTTTAGTAGCTGCATGCACATACCATGGTAGGTGACACCATTTCCACAGAAGACAAACACTAACCTTGGATCTGAGAAGGCAACACTGATATTTTTGCCAACAGTAGCAATTAGCTTCTCTTTTAGATTAACTATAGAAGACACTGTGATGGCTTTTCTGTATTTATGTTTTTGGTGGGTTCTTCTGCAAGCTGACGTGTAGAGCAAAGAATCTAGATCAAACCAGTTTTCTGCCTGTAGCTGACTGATGGTATCTTCCATCATCATGTTAAGTGATTTTGAAGAAATTGCAGATATGACAAAATACTTGACTTGCTTCTCATCATGCCTTTGCTTAGAATATGACTGGATGTGCTGTGTGACAATGGCGTGTGCATTTGTTCCCCCAAAACCAAAGTTGTTAACTCCTGCAACTCTTACACTAGAGCATTCCCATTTTTCTGGTTCCTTAGGAATTTTAATGTTTAGTGCTGTGGTATCTACACTGGAAGCCTTATCAGTGTAGAACACCGAAGGAACAATGGTCTCATGCTTCATCATCAGGAGAACCTTAATGAGTCCAGCGACTCCAGCAGCAGATTCTGTGTGTCCAATATTGCTCTTTACAGAGCCAATCCAGAGTGTCTTTGAACCGGGAGGTCTAGATTTAGCAATGACGTTGGAAATGCTTCTTGCCTCTGTTGGGTCTCCAGCTGGGGTTCCAGTCCCATGTGCCTCTATGTACTGGACATTTGCAAGGTCAGACTCTGAATAGATTCTGCGGAGAAGCTCCTCTTGTTGTGTCATGGATGGTTTGGTGATTGGAGTAACAGAGCGGCCATCTTGGTTTACAGCAGTTTTGCTGATTATACCCCAGATATGGTCATGGTCTTGAAGAGCCTGACAAGCAACAAAAAGATCAAAATGAAACATGAATAAAAGTGTGTATTGATAAAGAACATCTTATACCAGAGTCAAACATATTACATGACATATTTGAACTTTAGCTTATAGTTATAAATATATAAACTAGATTGCACTGATGTGAGTTACTCAGCTGAAGGATAAATACTGCAGAGATTTCCACTTTGTCTTAAATCAAACAGAATGTTCTATATTTTGCGTAAAGGTATAAAAAAAGAAACCCTTCTTTTAACTGCTTCCCTTTTCACAACGAATTGACACAGTGGATGGATCCATATTTTTGATTTGGCAAAAATATTTTGCCCTTTCAGTGCAATCACCCATGTTTCTCCTGACATTTTAGGCAAACATTTTAACCACTGCACTATGGAGCCACTTGTACAGCTACAGAAAATACATTTGAAAATATCCTCTGTTCAAGCTGGTTAATTAGAACTAAACTAAGTGTGCAAAAATGAAAATGAAATGCTAAACCAATCTGTTGGAGACAATTTTTATAGGCTAGGCGAGCAGGTCACTCACGTTTGATGGAAAGTGTACAGTTGGTCACTGCAGTTATTTGCAATTGATCACTCAATATGAAAAAAAAAAGGGAGTCATTGTTGTGTTTTTAGCTCATCCTCCCGAAGGACCAACAGGTCTATGAGATGGTGAGGTGTTCATCGCCCATCTGTCTGTCCCTCCATAATTCACAAGGTTTGCAACTCCCCCTAGAATATTTCTCAGATTTTAGCTAAACTAGATTAACTGTAATGAATATGACAGTTTGTGTGCCTGCTGTACTTCTCAGTGGATTTTAATTATCATTAGTTTGTGCAACAGAGCCATTAGTTTGTACAAGAAAACTGATAACTTCCTTTCTGTACTTCATGTATTATAGTAATCTATGAATTGTGATGGATCATCAGCTGGTTGAGCTACTACATTGCCAACGTCCGGGTTTTGCACTTTGGCAAACTGTCCATTTAATGTTTAAATTCCTGAAGTATTTGACATTTTCTTATAATTAATCTGCATATGCTGACCTTTTTCAGTGGCTTTAGGAGAACTACTCCGCATCCGTCCCCTCTGCCGTATCCATCTGCTCTACTGGAAAAAGGTTTGCTGGTTCCATCAGGTGAGATCATCTTGGCTTTGCTCAGCGCAACAAAAACTCTTGGCTCAAGGATGCAGCTGACCCCTCCACAGACAGCCATTTCACAATCCCCTGATAAGATAATAGACACCATATCATCCCAATTAATTAAAAGCTAACGCCGCTTTCTAAATAAATACAACACTACAGAATGATTTCCTCTATTGCTAATTAACCTGAAGTTATCTATGCTGGACAGACCTTGTTTTATTGATTGACAGGCAAGATGAAGAGCCACAAGGGATGAAGAACAGGCAGAGTCTAAGGACAGCGAAGGTCCGGTGAAGTTGAAGACATAGGAGACTCTGTTTGCTGCAATACTCATGGCAAGCCCTGTGCCAGTCCAGTGGTTGATCACACTTGGGTGCACATGTGCAGCATTTGTTTCATAATCTCTGTTCATTATTCCTACAGAGATACATAAAACACAGGGGTCATGCACTTATCATTTTAACATTATTCATTTGAATGGATGTAAATTTTGATGGTAATTCTGGTATAAAAAGTAGCTTTGTTTTGGATCAAGCACCCATTATTGTAACACAAAACAATAAAAACACAAAACACAAGTAAGCTTTTAGTACCTTACCAAAAAACACTCCTGTTCTGGTCCCACTGGCTTTTTCCATTGGAATTCCAGCATTTTCTAAAGCCCTGTAGACACACTGAAGGAGCTGTTTTTGCTGAGGATCCATTTGTTCCACTTCACTGTCACTGATGCCGAAAAACCTGTGGTCGAATTCATTAAACCTGAAAATACCAAAAAAATAACAAGGTCAGATTCAGGCAATGGGATGTTCTAATTACTGTTTAAATTCTTCCTTCTTAGATTACTTCTCATACATGTGTTGCATTTACAGTGTAATGCATGTACAGACTCTAAAGCTGTAAAGCTGTTTCTATTGTATAAACCTATAATCAGTTTCTATTTTTGGTCTGTCCACAATTTCAGTGCAATACTCCACCAAAAGAAAGGAAACTAATGCAAATGAAAGGCAGATTTGCTTAAATCCAAAGTGCTAAAGACAAAACACTGCAGTTTGGTAAAACACAATGAAAGAAAAAACCTAAATCATGGTAAAAATAAAGTACATTCTCTTTCTATTCGGAAGTTTTACATACTGGACATGACAAATATAATTTGGTCCAGGTCACAAAGATAGGTCAATACAACCTAAAGTGAATTAAAACACATGACATATTACACCATGCTTTTATTTATTAAAACAAACAAACAAACTAAGCCAAAATGCAGAAGCGATGTGTGAAAAACTTTGAAAAACTAAGTAGAACTTCACTACTTACCATAGAAATTAACTGGTTGCCTAGCAGCCAAGCCCTGTAAATCAAACAAACTTGATTTACTGATCCGAAAGTTTGAGCACCTCACACTTGTTGATCAGTTATGTTTTGGTGGTTTGTTAGTCTGGAGTATTCGGGTTTGTGATATAACAATGTCAGAGAGGTAAGACAGCAATGACTAGTGGTTATTATTATAGGCAAGTGGAAAACTTTCAAGACAGTTTTTCATTGTCCCAGGAGTGGAAGTCCCAGCAAATTTACCTCAAGGTCAGCCTGTGAAATGCAATCTTAGACTCTGCAGGCCTCAGTTAGAACATTAAATGTTCAAGTTCAGACATTTATGGTGTGTTTGAAAAGGTTTACCAGCCTCTTCTCTCTAAAAAGAACATTTCAGCACTGCTTAGGTTTGCAAAGTTGCATCTGGACAAACCACAGGACTCGTTTGGACAGATGAGACCAAAGTGGAGATGTTTGGCCATAACACACAGTAAACACATATCAGGATGGTGGTTTGGACTTGTTTTATAGTCACAGGATCTGAGGACCTTGTAGTCATTAAGTCAACCACAAACTCTTCTGTTTACCGAAGTATTCTAGAGTCAAATGTGCAGCAATCTGTCTAACAGCTAAAGCTTGGCCCAATTTGAGTCATGCAAAAGGGAAAATGATCCCAGCAAATCTACAACAGAACAGCTAAAATGAAAATAATCAAGGTGTTGGAATGCCTCAAAGTCCAGACCTCAAACAGACTGAAATGATGTGTTGAGACCTGCAAACCTCAATAAACTGAAACAACATTGCAAAGATGAGTTGGCCAAAATTCCTCCACAGTGAAGTGCCTGCCTGATAAAGTCATGCAGAAAACTTTAAGTTATTGCTGCTAAAGTTGATTCTATAAGCTACTGAATCATGGGGTGTCCTCAGGTTTTCACACACTGCTTCTGCATTTTGGCTCAATTTGAATTAAACCCATAATAACACAGCGTAATATGTCATGTTTTGTAGTTCATCTGAGGTTGTACTTGCCCAAATTTAAGACCTGATAGAACTGGATGATTTTTATTACATCCTGATATGTAAAACCTCAAAACCTTTTTCTTAACACAACTGCATCCATCAGCGCTGTGTCTCATTTTACTGCCTTAATGATCATGTGCTACATTTATGACCGAAGGTGACTGAGCACTAAATTGCTTATATTTTATGATTAACATATGAGACAGTTGTTCTTTGTCAGCGTTCAACAAGCAGTTCAGTGAGTTCACTGTAAGTGGGTTATCTTGTTATTTGTATTTCACAGTTATATACAGCCAATAGGTGATGTTCAGTCTGTGACATCACCAGCAATGTATATACAACACACTAAGTCCATTAGGTCATCTTCCATCCAGGTGGATTACAGCACAACTGATATTTTATTATCATTCCCTGAAAGTCCTATTATGAGCACTTATGCTTCATGAATTGGTCTCCCAGGGTGAAAAGGTTTTTGTGGAGTTTGACTGTAAGATCCCAAGGAATCTGATTGAGAACATTCAGCAGGAAAGGCCTAAACCGAGTGAATTCTGCAGTTTTCCAGCAGGAACAACACCACCTGAATCAACTGGCAGATTTGCCTCCCTGCACAGAGGTAGGTTAAAGTAATCTAATATGTTAAGAAATGAACTGCTTTTCATAATTTTTGTAGTCACTCTGAAATGGCCCTATGTTTGAAAATAAAGCAGGGTTGTTGTTATCTAATATAACATGGACTTGATAAGAAAAACCTTCAGTGACAGTTAATGGGTTAAATTGAACCATGCATCATAAATTATTTAGACTCATTTCCATGGAACATTGTGCTAACTGATGGAGGTTTATTATGTTAAGAGGCCATATTTGAGTAGTCCAGTGTTTGGAGCACTTGTTTTATTTTCAAAAGGTAAAAAAAACCTAAACCATCTTTGGAAAAGCGTCAAAATAGTACGTCTCTGTTTTAATACAAATTAGGAGCAGCAGTGTAATTTCATTTGTACCCGCACAGTACAGTGAGTTCACTGTAAGTGGACTCACTGTACTGTGCGGGTGGCCGCACAGTACAGAGATGGTCGGAGGAGAGCGAGGAGGCTCTTAAGAATTGTTTTGAGTCGACTGTGTGGGAGGTGATCTGTGACAACCACGGAGAGGACATCGACAGCCTGGTGACATGCATTACGGACTATATAAACTTCTGTGTGGATAACACCATGCCTACCAGGACTGTGCGGTGTTTCTCCAACAACAAACCGTGGATTAACCCAGAAATTAAAGCCGTCCTTAAGCAGAAGAGGAGGGCCTTCAAATCCAGGGACAAAGAGGAGTTAAAAAGGGTGCAGAGAGAGCTGAGAGGACTGATAAGGAATGGGAAGGACAGCTACAGGCAGAAGATGGAGAACCAGCTTCAACAAAACAACGTTGGTGAAGTCTGGAGAGGCCTCAGAATCATCTCAGGCCACAAAGGTCAGAACTCTCTGCCTGGGAGGGATGTGAGGTGGGCAAATGAACTGAAACATTTCTTTAATAGGTTTGATTCAGCCATGAGGCAGTCTTCAACATCGGCTACAGACTCACCTACCCCCACTACTGCTGTCTCACCTCTGACACCTCAGACACTTCACACCTCCTCTACTCACCCTGCTCACTCCTCCCCACCCCCAACAACAGCATCCAATACACACTCAACACAAGGCTCCAGCCTGTCTCTCTCAACCACCCAGGTTAGGAGGGAACTGAGGAGGATTAAAGCCAAGAAGGCAGCGGGTCCAGAGGGCATCAGCTCAAGGGTGGTCAGGTCCTGTGCAGACCAACTGTGTGGGGTGATGGAGCACCTCTTCAACCTGAGCCTGAGGCTGAGGAGTGTCCCACAGCTCTGGAAAACCTGTGTTGTACCAGTGCCAAAGACTTCACGCCCCTAGGACCTCAACTGATACAGGCCGGTGGCTCTGACATCCCACCTGATGAAGACCCTGGAGCGGCTGGTCCTAGCTCAGCTTCGGCGCGTGGTGAGCTCATCGCTGGACCCACTTCAGTTTGCCTACCAACCTGGCATTGGGGCGGATGATGCCGTCATTCACCTCTTACATCGTTCCCTCTCTCACCTGGAGACCGCTGGGAGCACTGTGAGAATCATGTTCTTTGATTTCTCCAGTGCCTTCAACACCATTCTTCCCACGGTCCTGAAGGACAAGCTGGAGAACGCAGGAGTGGACCATCACCTCACTACATGGATTCTGGACTACCTCACCGACCGACCACAGTATGTGAGAACTCAGGGCTGTGTGTCGGACAGGGTCGTCTGCAGCACGGGGGCCCCACATGGAACGGTTCTGGCTCCGTTCCTCTTCACCATCTACACTGCAGACTTCTCCCACAACTCCACCCAGTGCTTCCTGCAGAAGTTCTCTGATGACTCTGCAATAGTCGGCCTCATCACTGATGGGGACGACAAGGAGTACAGAGAACTGACCCAAGACTTTGTGGACTGGTGCCAGCTGAACTACCTCCAGATCAACACTAGTAAAACCAAGGAGCTGGTGGTAGACTTCCGCAGGCACAAGCATCCTCCACTGCAACCACTGAACATCCAAGGTATGGACATCGAGGCTGTGGACAGCTACAGGTACTTTGGTGTTCATCTGAACAATAAACTGGACTGGACTCATAACTCAGACGCCCTCTACAGGAAAGGGCAGAGCAGGCTGTACCTGCTGCGGAGACTCAGGTCTTTTGGAGTGAAGGGACCACTCCTGAAGACCTATGACTCTGTAGTGGTCTCAGCCATATTTTATGGTGTGGTCTGCTGGGGCGGCAACATCTCTGCCGGGGACAGGAAGAGACTGAACAGGCTGATCCGAAGGGCCAGCTCTGTTCTAGGATGCCCTCTGGACTAGGGCTGGGCGATATGACCCAAAATTCATATCTCGATATTTTTTAGCTGGATGGCGATATAAGATATATATCTCGATATTTTTTTAAAGCCATAAAGTAAGAACAAAAAGAAAGTTCTTAGTCAAAGCTGTGTCCCAGATGTCACACAGGCACTTTTATTAACATACAGCATAGATGTACATGAAAAAAACTACTCAAAAATAAATTATGAGCATTTATTAAAAATAATGCTCCATAAATAAAAGAAAAGTATGTTGTTTTTGTCCATAACAAAAAGCTCACAATTGCGCAGTCAAAATGTAAACTAAAAGACGCTGAGCATAATAACATAGGCAGATTTCACAGCTGCTCTGTTCCCAACTTCTACTGCGTGACTGACAGCCTGGAGTTTGAAATCCGCTTCAGGTGCCATTTATGGTCCTTATACACACACAATACGGTAATATTACGTTGAAGCACAGTGCGTATTACTACGCGAGGCTCCTCGGTAGCCATAATGCTCCGACAATCCATCAAGCGGTGCAGCTCCGTAGCTTACCAAAGTTGTACTAAAACATTTTTTGAGAGATTGCTGAGCGCCGTGTTCCACAACCAAGCACAACCAGAATTCATACATAAGGCGCGCTATCAACTTTTGAGAAAATGAAAGGATTTTAGGCTGTGCAGCCCCTGTGGGCTGCATGGCGTTAGCGTGGTTAGCTTGTTAGCGTGGTTAGCTCGTTAGCACGTTGACGCCGTCCAGCCCCACGCACGGAGCGATGCGCAGTAACTCGTTAACGGAGATTTGCCGTGTTCATCTTGTCGCTGCCTGCAGGTGAAGCTATGGGGGAGGAGGGGGAGTTGTGCTCAGTGAAGGAGAGGCGAGGCGGAGTAACGTTGCGTAAAGACAAAAGTGGACGAAAGAGAGGCAAACTTGTGGCTCCACAACTATAATTATAACGTATATATCGATATAAAGGATATGGTCACATCTTATATCTCGTATAAAAATATATCGATATTTTTAAAAAAACTCGATATATCGACCAGCCCTACTCTGGACCCAGTGCAGGTGGTGAGTGACAGGAGAATGGCGGCTAAGGTGTCATTTCTGTTGGACAACATCTCCCACCCCATGCTGGAGACTCTGACAGCACTGAGCAGCTCCTTCAGTGGCAGGCTGCGGCACCCACGATGTGGGACGGAGAGATTTCGTAGGTCTTTCCTCCCCACTGCTGTCAGACTCCACAACAAAGACTTCAACTGATCAAACCCACACAAACCCACACATGTGCAATAAGACTGCTATATGTGCAATTCTTTTTCTGACAAAGTTGTACATTTGTATTTTCTTACTCAGTTGTATATAGCATTTGTATTCTATTTTATTCTATTGCATTCCAGTGTTTTCTAATTTCTGCTACATAACTTTGCACTTTTGCTGTAACAAAACAAATTTCCCACCTGTGGGACTAATAAAGGTCATCTTATCTTATCTTATCTTATCTTATCTTAAGCAACACTTCATGAAGTGTGAAATTGCCAAACAAACGTTTATATGACTGTATTGATAGGCGCACATTTGTGAAACAGATAAGCAGATCTAAATGAGATACGGGGCCATACCCGTCAATGAGAGCAGCCTTGGCTGTGCGGGATTTACCCGGCTTGTTGTCATCAGGATCATACCAGCTGCTTAAGTCAAATCTCTCTTTGGGAATTGGCACAGAGCAGTTTCTCCCGTTCACCAGAACCTTCCAGAAATTGTCAAGCCCCTCTCCTGTTTTTGGGGAGAAAATACATATAAAACACTTTTTAAACGTTATGTAACTATAGTGAAAGATTTTTCACTGTTCCTAATATACTATTTGGGGAATGGTACAGTTTTTGCCTGTGTATACCACCATTTGTGTCTTTTTAAGAATCTACTAGATTAAGCCTAGCAATGCCTCCTTCACCTCAGGAACAAATCTTTTGGGTGTTCCAGTGGACAGCTATCAAGTTTTTTGTAACAACCTGTCAAATTACTTTTGAGCCTCTGAAAATGACTGCAGTTCCTAAACAATTCATCTAATACTTTTGTCAAACCCCTTTAATCAAAGCTGAAAGTCTGCACTTTCATAATCTTGACTGATTTCAAATCCACTGTGGTGGTGCACAGATGCAAAAACACAAAAATGTCCATGTCTAAAAACTTCTGGATCTGACTATACACCATGTGATGCACTTAAATCAAATTGGGTAGTAAAATAATAACAGACAGACAGAAACTTCCTAAAGTGTCCTCACCGCCTGGAAAATTGCATCCAATTCCCACCACTGCAATGCTGTCTTCAGTTTCTTCCATTGTGACAGAAAATCACTGAAAAATAAATAAATAAAAAAACAGAAATCTTTAGTCTGTCAGCATGCAATCGCCATGGCAGCAGATCAGAAAAAAGTGGAGCGAGTTATTGAGTGAAACAGTGTAGTTAGTCCAGTTTAGTCATGCACCACTGTATCCTTACATCCATCCCGTTGGCAGTTTCCCTCACTGATGGTATCACTGCTGGACTTGCCGTTCTTATAGCCAGCTTCTTTTCTTTATCAAACATTAATGATTCATGCTATACGTGGCCATGGAGATGAAGGACTTCAGTGCACACATTTATGGTCCCTCGCAAATGATTAGACCACGTTTAATGGGCAAGTCAATATGTTTTATAATAGCATGGCCTTATCACAGTTTCAGTTTAACTAATTATCATGTTTAAAATCCTGGAAACATCTGGAAATGGTTAAAAAAAAGACATTTTACACTAACTCATATTGTTAATAATAAGACAAGTAAGTAATAAGTAAGCCATAAGTGTTATTACATATACAATATTACAATGTGCATACCACAGTACCCACATAGCAAGCAGGTCTGGCCCGGATCCGGTATCAAGCCGGCACTCCTGGCTGACTTCTGGCATGATAAGACATATGTCATCCAGATATGGGCCAGGCCTGGCATAGATGGCACTGTCTAGTGATGGCATGCCACATCTGGTCCGATTGTGCTTTGGTGTATGTGGCCCAGGCTCATAGAAAACAGGTCTGGCATCAAGCTGGCACTTCTGACTGACTGGTGTCATGGCAGGGTGTATGTCAACCAGATATGGGCCAGGTCTGGCAATGATGGCACTTTTATATGGCATTTATGTATTTTAGTTAGAAGACCCAAATGCCATGTTGCAATACTATACTGCTATGGTGGCCAACGTTTCAAATGCAGATTTGACAGGTTTGTGAGTGTACACTTTATCTGTAAGTGTCACAGAAATGGCTTATGTATAAAGAAGTTTAATAGATGGTTCCAGCAGTTAAAATGTTCTTGCTTGTACATTTCTGTGGTCAATATTGTAAGGGTGTGTTTATCTTGTCACAAAGAACAAGTTTTGTTACACCGCTATTATCGCGAGGTTTGGGCGTGATAGTATAGGCTGTGAGCCCACGTTTAATAATCACGCTAAGGAGTTCAGCGAGCTATCTGCAAAGGCCTGGTTAGTCTACCAGCGGTACAAGGTATTTGTCATTTGCCATAACTGTATTGTAATATTGTGAATATTTGTAATGTATGGTGTTCTAATTATTTTATGTTTTAATTTAGAATGAACAAGACTGTAAAGGTATTCTTCTAGGACCTCCGAAGTGGCAGGCGGCCACGAGGTAATTTTTTGTTGTTAAAGCACAAGTGTTACTTTTGATAGACTGAAGCGCTTAAAGCCTTTGTGTTTTATGTTTGTAGTTTCATGGCGTTCAATAAATGCAGCGAAGCGCCCGTCTTGAAGAAGCCGTGCCTGTGTTGTCATTTTGGAGTTATAGTGAAAACTCGCCCTAGCCAGTGCCGGTGAGAAGCTAATTACGAAGACGGCAGCTGCAGAGAGTGACGGTGAAGTGAAGCGACACAAGAGGGCGCCATTGCATAAGCTCACCGTTCTTGAGCAGCCAAGCACAGCGGCAACAAAGTTGTACAACTGGAGTAAGGTGGAAATTAATAAAGGACAGTGTTAAAGGTAGAATAATAGTGGTTTAAGTCAAGTTTAAAGAGCCACAATAAGTTTCTATAACACATTTGTCAAAGTTCTACTAATTTCTACTGTACTTCAAGGTGATGCTTTGTAGTTTGTTGAATAGTTCTGTGTGCTTGCTTAAGGTCAAAGTTTGAGTGAAGTTTACAAGGTCCTTTAAGAAAAGGTGCACTTAAAGTATACAGTATTTGAAATCTGAACACAGTGCGCTCAATGACATTTAACTTGACTCCCGAGATGGTTGACAAAGATCTCGAAGAGCACCATGCTGTACCACTTACCGAAGTGGAAGAAAATGATGATGAACAAATTACAGAACTACAGACTGTTCGTAAAAGTGAAAGAGTAAGAACACTAACAGAAAAGGGTAAAGAGCTTCAAGAGAAGAAACTCAAAGGCCTCCAACACAGATATGCTGTTGTTTTTGAAAAATTGAGATATGAAGCAAGATTGAGCAAGGTAATATTAAGAAATGAAGTTTCCAAGAGTGAATTGAATGAGCTCATCAACAATGTAAATGTTGCCTGCAAAGATGTACAAACCATTTATGAACAAATACGGCAAATACAAACTCCTGATGCAGATGAAAGACGCAAAGTGGATGCATGTACATCACTTTCCTCGTTCATTGTCAGAAGAGCTGAAAAACACTTACAAGGAGACCTTGCAGATGGTGATGAAGAGCCATGGCCAGATGTTGGATCATGCTTAGGATCTGAAAGTACTAAATCAAGGTCAAAATCACGAAGGTCTAAAAGTGGTTCAAGCCAGTCATACTCACAAACAATCAAAAGAATAGAAGCAGAGGCTGAGGCAGCTGCGTGTCAGGAAATATTAGCAGTAATGGAGGATCAAGAAAGGGAAGCAGCTGAACTAAAAAGGTTGGAACTTGAAAACTTGGAAAGGCAACAAACAATGGAGGAGCAGCGCAGAAAGATTGAACGCTTGGAAGAGGTTAAAAAATTTAATGCTGCAAGAGCTAAAGTAAAGGTTTATGCAGAAGCTGAAAGTATTTCTGAAAGGTGTAGTTTAGTGCGCAGTATCAAAACTGAGAGCGAGACCTCAGCAATCCCTGCTCCACCACAAGTTCCCTCTCAAGCTCCAAATACAACCCAAGCCCATAATGCCACAAGCCCTGCATTTGTTCCACATACTCCCACAGTCATAAACCAATCCCAACAAAATCCTGGTGTGCAACCTAAGGGCACCACAGGCCAAGCAGTAAACGCATCAAGTCCGCCATTTATCCCTAAAGCAACACAAGCTGCCGCTTCAGCAACTCATCCACAGCCAAACTTGGATCTAGTCAGCATACTAGCAGACGCAATAAGTGCTAATCGTCTTCCAACTCCGGAACCTGCACTGTTCTCTGGTGATCCTTTAAAGTTCAAGGACTGGCAGTTGTCATTTGAGACCTTGATTGAAAGAAAAAACATTCCAAAGAACGAAAGACTCTATTATCTCAGGAAGTACCTTGGTGGACCCGCAAAGAGAGTGGTTGAAGGATTTCTCCTAGTGGGCACAGATGAAGCGTATGATGCAGCTTGGGAAGTGCTGGAAAGGCGCTTTAGAGATCTGTTCACTATAGGAAAATGCTTCAGAGACAAACTTCACAGTTGGCCTAAAATAAGCTCCAATGGATGGAAGTGAGTTGAGAGAGTTTGCTGACTTCCTTAGAAGTTGTGAAGCTGCGATGCCACACATAAAGACATTAGGGGTTCTCAATGACTGTATGGAAATTCAGAAACTCTTGCTGAAACTTCCAGACTGGTTGACAACAAGATGGAATCGCGCAGCGATGAAAATAAGAAAAACCCTTAATGGAGAGTATCCATCATTTCACATGTTTACAGATTTTGTATCAACTGAAGCAGACTTAGCATGTGACCCCATAGCTTCAATGCAAGCACTCAAGGGTTTGGAAATCAGTAAACCCAAACACTCACGCAACCAAGTCGTTCAAGCTAAAACATTGACGACAACTTCAAGTCACTCAACCAGCTCAAGTCACATAAATCCCATGACCTGCCTTTACTGCAAAAGAAATGGTCACACTCTGGATAAATGCTTCAAATTCATGGAAAAATCAGTCCAGGATCGTATCAAGTTTGTACAAGCAGAAAGGCTGTGTTTTGGATGTTTAAAGGGGGGACATCATTCTAAGAAGTGTGATAAAAGGAATACGTGTGAGAAATGCCAGAAGAAGCATCCCACGTGTCTGCATGATGACAAGTTTGTAGAGCGTAAAAGGATAATGCCTGCAACGAATGATAACTCTCAAGACAAGGACGAAGGAGATGAACCAGCAACTGCAATCTCTAATAGGGTAACTCAAGTAACTTCGAGCACACTGACATCCTCCATTCTACCTGTCTGGGTTTCGTCAAAAAATCACCCAGACAGAGAAGTTCTAGTATATGCCCTCCTCGATTCTCAGAGCGATACATCCTTTATCTTGGATGAAGTAGCCCGGATCTCGACACAGATAAGAGTAAGGCTCATCTAAGACTATTGACCATGTCCGCCAAGTCAACAGTCATACCATGTGAGAAACTGGTAAATCTTCAAGTTAGAGGCTACAAGCAGAAAAAGAGAATTACATTGCCACCGGTCTATACAAGAGAGTTCATCCCTGTGAACAGATCACACATCCCGACGTCTGAAACTGCTTTGAATTGGCCTCACCTCGAAAGGCTGGCAGATAGGTTACCTCCAATGCTTGAATGCGAAGTTGGTCTGCTTCTCGACTATAACTGTCAGCAGGCCCTTCTTCCACGGGAAGTCATTGCAGGTGAGGAGAATCAGCCTTACACACAGCTAACTGATCTCGGCTGGAGCATAGTTGGTTGTACGTCTCAAGTTCAAAATCACAATGATGCTGCAATTTCGGACTCAAACATATTGCTTCTCAAGGTAGAAACAGATTCAGCGAAGAGACTATTGAGTTCATCCAAAGAGGTTTTTACGTTGATGACGGACTTGCTAGTGTGACATCAACAGTCGAAGCCATACAGTTGGTAAACGAGTCAAGGGCACTTTGTAAAACAGGCAACCTACATCTGCATAAGTTTGTGTCAAACGACAAAGAAGTGCTTGCAGCTATTCCCCAAGAGGAACGAGCTAAAGCCAAAGACCAGGACATGGCTCTTGGAGAACTCCACATTGAACGTGCACTCGGAGTACAATGGTGCATAGAGGCAGATGAATTCCAATTCAGAGTCCAAGTTAAAGACAACCCATTGACAAGGAGAGGGGTGCTCTCGATTGTTGCTTCAGTCTTTGACCCCCTTGGGTTCGTTGCCCCATTCATATTAATTGGAAAGCAAATACTCCAAAAGTTGTGCAAGGACAAAGTTAATTGGGATGAGGATCTCCCAGATCACATTCTACCACAATGGGAAGCATGGTTGAGAGACCTGCCCAAGTTGGCAGCTCTGAAGATCCCACGAAGCTACTCGCAAGATGCTGACATTGTGCAGTACGAATTGCACAGTTTCTCGGATGCGAGCCTCAGTGGTTATGGCGCATGTTCATATCTCAGAGCAAAAGGTAGAGAAGGACAGGTCAGTTGTGCACTCGTCATGGGCAAGGCAAGAGTTACGCCTATTAAGCAAACAACCATCCCAAGGCTCGAACTGTCATCGGCCGTGACTTCAGTTCGCATCGCAGATGTGATCAAACGAGAACTAGACAGCCAAAATCTACAGGAATATTATTGGACAGATTCACAAGTCGTATTAGCATACATAAACAATGATGCTAAAAGATTTCACACATTTGTCGCCAATCGAATTCAACGAATAAGACAAAGCACAAGTCCTGGGAAATGGCAGCATGTCAGCTCAGAGGAAAATCCAGCTGATCAGGCCTCAAGAGGTTTAAATGCTACTCAGCTGAAAGATTCAAACTGGTTGAAAGGTCCCGATTTTCTTTGGAAACAAGATCTTCCAGTCAAAGAGGAAATGGTGGGAGAGGTTGAAGAAATGGATCCTGAAGTCCGTAAAGGCTATACGCACACTGTACATTCGAAGGAAGCAAACCCAGTGCTAGAGCGTTTAAAGAAGTTCTCCAGTTGGTCGAGAGCTATCAAGACCATTGCCAGGCTCAGGCGATTCATCAAAGAGTACAAGGGTGTTCAACAAAGAACGAACAAAGAGACAGATCTTGAAGAAAGAAAAGACACAGAATTATTTATCATCAAGCTAGTGCAAAGAGACGTCTTTACTGAGGAAATACAGAAGATCAGATCTCAAGGAGAAAATTCTCTGCACAAGCGCAGCAGACTAAAGCAGTTAAATGCCTTTTTGGACAAGTCGGATGTTCTCAGGGTGGGAGGAAGATTATCTCAATCAGCTTTACGCTATGATGTAAAACACCCTGCAATTCTCCCCAAGGAGTCCCATGTGTCAGCCCTACTCGTCAAACACTACCATGAACGTGTACATCATCAGGGAAGAGGGATGACAATAAATGAATTGCGGGCAAATGGCATATGGATTTTAGGATGTGGGAGTGTTGTTTCTTCACGCATTTACCATTGTGTTAAGTGCAGAAGATACAGAAAGGCTACAAATGTCCAACAGATGTCAGATTTGCCAGAAGTGAGAACAGAAACGGCACCCCCTTTCACGTATTGTGGCGTCGACTGTTTCGGGCCATTCATGGTAAAGGAAGGAAGAAAGGAAGTCAAAAGGTATGGACTATTGTTCACGTGTTTATGTTCACGAGCTGTGCACATTGAAACACTAGATGACTTATCGACAGATGCCTTCATGAACGCTCTTCGAGTTCTGATAGCCATAAGAGGTCCTGTCCGGCAATTAAGATGCGACCAAGGGACAGACTTTATGGGCGCCAAAAGAGAACTTTTGGAGCTAATGAAGGATATGGCTCAAGAACCACAAAGAGCTATGGGTTGTGAATTTGTGGTGAACGTTCCGGCAGCTAACCACATGGGGGGCGTCTGGGAACGTCAAATTCGAACAGTACGAAGTGTACCGACAGCGATGCTGGAGAAGTTCTCAAACAGACTCGATACAGCTAGTCTAAGAACACTGCTTTACGAGACAATGGCCATCATTAACAGCAGACCTTTAAGTGTTGAGTATCTCAATGATCCCTTGGGACCTGAGCCACTAACTCCCAATCACATATTAACGATGAAATCTTCGGTTATTCTTCCACCTCCAGGAGAGTTTTGCAGAGAGGATTTGTACTTGAACAAAAGATGGAAAAGAGTACAATTTCTAGCAAATGAGTTTTGGCAAAGGTGGAGGCGAGAGTATCTGTTAAATCTCCAGCGGCGACAGAAGTGGCAGAATGTCTCACGAAACCTGCGAGTAAATGACATTGTGATACTGCAGGATGATAATGCTCCAAGATGTAAATGGAAACTTGCTCTAATAGTAGAGGCTATAGAGAGCTCAGATGGCAAGGTTCGAAAGGTGAAGCTCAAGACCAGTGAAACTACCTTTGACAGGGGGAAACCACGGACAAGGCTGATATATCTGGAAAGACCTGTTCACAAGGTAGGGACTTTACTGGAGACTGACATGCAAGGTGAACCAGACTCTAATGTTGACACTCATTAGAAAATCACATTGCAAACTGTGGCGGAGGTGTGGTCCCGGGCGCGGCTGCAGGGGAGGAGTGGTGCAGTGAGCTCAACGGGGCGGTGCTGGAGATGCCGGTGAGAACAGCTGATGGCGATTTGGACTGATGGTTTTTTCCTTCCCTTTTTATAGTGAGACGGAGAGGAGCGGAGGGAGAGGGAAATCAGCTGGGACCGACTGGGTTATGACTGTGTTCAGTCATAACCCAGGGAAAACTATAAATAAATGTGGAATCTGGTGATAAAGACCTGTGGGTGTGTGCACCTGTGTGTAGTGCATTTCACACAAACAATGAGTGATTTTGGTGGGAGTGTAAGTGTCACAGAAATGGCTTATGTATAAAGAAGTTTAATAGATGGTTCCAGCAGTTAAAATGTTCTTGCTTGTACATTTCTGTGGTCAATATTGTAAGGGTGTGTTTATCTTGTCACAAAGAACAAGTTTTGTTACACCGCTATTATCGCGAGGTTTGGGCGTGATAGTATAGGCTGTGAGCCCATGTTTAATAATCACGCTAAGGAGTTCAGCGAGCTATCTGCAAAGGCCTGGTTAGTCTACCAGCGGTACAAGGTATTTGTCATTTGCCATAACTGTATTGTAATATTGTGAATATTTGTAATGTATGGTGTTCTAATTATTTTATGTTTTAATTTAGAATGAACAAGACTGTAAAGGTATTCTTCTAGGACCTCCGAAGTGGCAGGCGGCCACGAGGTAATTTTTTGTTGTTAAAGCACAAGTGTTACTTTTGATAGACTGAAGCGCTTAAAGCCTTTGTGTTTTATGTTTGTAGTTTCATGGCGTTCAATAAATGCAGCGAAGCGCCCGTCTTGAAGAAGCCGTGCCTGTGTTGTCATTTCGGAGTTATATTATCCAAAACCTAGTGACAGTTTACTCATGTTTACCACTGTGTGGCTGTAGCTCAGGAGGTAGAGCAGGTCACCTACTGATCGGAAGGTTAGTGGTTTGATCCCTGGCTCCTCTAGTCTGCATGTCAAGAGTGTGAATGTGTATAAATGTAGTTGGGGAGCAACAGAGTTTCGTCATGTTACTTTTGCACTATTATGCTCCGGCACATGTTGTTATTACATTGCTTGATTAAGGTACACATTAGGCTGACATCTAGGCCAGCACAGGGCCAGCAGTGTGTCTGCACACAATGTGCTTACACATGGCCCACATACCACAAAGAATGACGGTCCTTTGGTGTCCCAGATAAGGTTTACCAGAGGTAATCCACACATGGGCCAGCACAGGACCACCAGTGTGTCTGCAACTGGCCTTGTGCTGGCCCATGTGTGGGCCCCCTCTGGCAAACGAGATCTGGGCCACCAAAGGGTCGTTATCTTTGCGGTATGTGGGCCATGTGTAAGCACATTGTGTGGGCCAGATCGGGCCCATACCAATTTTGCTATTTAGGTATGTTAAGTGATTGTACATAACTTTGTTGATTACTTGATTAGATAAGTTAAGGTCATAGTAGATATTCAAAGCCAAGAATGTCCAGGAGTAACAATATCTCTAAGGTAACTTTTGAACTGAAATAGTTTCTAATAATACCACAGAACAAATAGCTTACTTATTAGGATGATGTTTATTAAATGCTGCATGTCAAAGTTCCTCTTATTCACTCAAAATGATCACAGTTGACCTAATTATAAATTAATACAAATACAAATTTACGGAAATTTAAAATATGAAGTTAAATGTTGAGCAGCATAAGATTCTTTAAAACAATGAATAATTATTTATTTTTTCCCCCAAGGCCTTGGTCTATGTCAAGAGATTTTTGTTTTTATATAATTTGATCAGCTTCATGAAATGTGCTTTTCTGTTTCTAAGCAATCTAAATGTCTATGTGACTTCTCACCTAATAACTTCTATGATGAACTTATACAGCTACTAAACCACTTCCTGTTTTTAGAGAACAGTTAGATGTAGAGAAGAAAAACCGCAGCTCTTTCCGAGAACATGCAGATGTAGAAAAGGGGAAGAACCTGTTGCTCTGAGTGACGTTGTTATTTTTACACACACACACACACACACACACACACACACACACACACACACACACACACACACACACACACACAGACATAAGACCTATAAATAAACTACGCAGGCAGACGCAGAGTGCAGATCTCAGTGACTGTCCACGCGTGTAAAGACGACTGCAGTGTTTGTGTTTTCTAACTCAGGTGTCTTAGCTGAAGAATTACAGGGTGATTTAAAGAAATCCCCTGTCATTTAAATTGGTCCTTCGAGCTTAGCGATGGAAACAACAGACACGTTTCTGTGACTCCAATGGTCTGACTGCTGTATCCTGACGTCGTGGGGAAGCCAGCACCGAAGTCTGTCGACAGCCCTCTCTAGGTAGAGGTGAAAGACCTGGGACGTAAAAATTCGGGTTCAGGCCGGTGAAGTCTGGTCCACGGCGTTGGGATCCAGCCAAGACAATTTGAACAACCAGCAAAACACAACTGAGGGTGAGAAAACACTGTTTGGTGCGCAAAATGAGTTGGAAGTAGCAGTAATTACTTCAGGAAATGCGCAAAATGAGTTGGAAGTAGCTGTAATTACTTCAGGAAATGCGCAAAATGAGTTGGAAGTAGCTGTAATTACTTCAGGAAATGCGCAGAATAAGTTGGAAGTAGCTGTAATTACTTCGGGAAACGCGTAAAATAAGTTGGAAGTAGCTGTAATTACTTCATGAAACACGTGAAATAGGTTGAGTTCGCCGAAAGGAACTAAGTTTAGAGTGGTTCTAGAGGTAGCCGTCAAATACTTCGTGACAAATAAGGTTTAAGTTCGCCACAAGGAACTGTGTTTAGAGTGGTTTTAGAAGTGGCCGTGAAAAACTTCGTGACAAATTCGCGTGCAAATGTCTATCTGTGTGTATGTGTATGTGTTTTGGAAGTAAGTTGATTTTACAGCACAATACGTTGCTGAACTACTTCCATTGTTTTTATTGTTTTCTTTGCTGAGGCTCACGTACTGGTGACAACGGGAAAGGTTGAGTTCCGTCTCATAAAACTGACACCGCTCCGTGAATAGCGCGGAGTAGAAGGGCGTGTCAGCCACCACCCTGAAGTCAAGCGTGCCAGTGACGGCCCAGCAAAATCTTTGAGAATGGAGAATAAACAAGAAAAACTTACACCTGATGAGAAATGTTTAGAAAGACAACAAACCAGAGCAGGACTAATTCAAAAGAAAGACAGAGGAATGCATATTAGAACAGCAAGAAGCTTTAGTACTGCATGCTGGAGGTGTGGAAAAGAGGGACATTTTGTACGTGACTGTAAGAAACAAAGAAGCAGTTCAGACTAGGAAGAACATAATAATCCCTCATCAAGTAAAAGATTAGAGATCAAAGTTTAAAAAGGGCTGGATACAGACCCAACTGAATACATATAAATACAAGGAGAAAATAAAATAAACAAAAGGCTAAATTACATTAGAGTTTATTTTTAACATATTCAAAATAATAATAGCAAGGATAACAACCTGTAAACTGATATTAACAATGAAACATAGTTTGCATGACGACCATGTACAGAATGTATGGAATGAATGAAAGCAAATAATTCACACGAAAACCTATTAAATAAAACAGAGAGATGCATAAGGTACATTAAGGTTGTGTCATTGTTCAGCCAAGGAAAGTGTGTGAAAAGGTAAATGTCTCCAGCTTGGGAAATCGTGAAACTGCAGATCACCTGAAGCCCTTGATGGATACAAAATAAAACATAAATAAAATACTATAATAAACTGCCTGGTTCGCCATGCAACAGAGAACGAATGTGACTGAAGGTTGGATCTGTTATGAGGCAAACAGAAGACCGGTCTAAAAAGGTAGGCACAAACCTGTTCAGAGAAAAAGCAAATCTGTGCAGATTGGATGAATTCTAAATTATCTGTTTGCTGAGTAAGATGATCCTAACTATTAAATTGGCTCAGTAGTAGTATAGTGGTATACACTAATAAAATATTGTAATATACTATTGCTGTTATATATATATAAAAAAGATGATAACATTAGTGCTGATATAATATTAATCATAAGTGGCACCTTGGTCAGTTATGATGTGAGGTGGATAATTGTTATGAAGTAGTCTGCATCAAGCTTAAGGTTGCTCAAGCTCAGTAGAACGACACATGAGATGAAGATAACGAAGAAAATAACTAAACTGATGAAGTGCATAGAGGCACTTGACCCGCTTGAAAACCTGTCATCCTCGATGAGACTTTGCTGAGATATAGAACAAACCTATAATAACAACCAATAAGCCAAACCCTGTAGCTAAAGCTAAAGCTACAGGATTGAGAAGCTGAATTAAATATGTGGACACGGCTAAGCTGATGAGCATGTTACACATTTTCTTTTATTTTTTATTTATTTGTTTTTTAGAGCAGAAGCTGCATGCTATTAGAAGCCAACACATGCAGCTGTCTGTGAGCTCAGTTTTTTTCCCTCACACTTCTGCTTTGTTTCAGTGGCAGCATTTTTTCTTTTTCTTTTTGTGTCCTGACTCATGTATGTTTTTTGTTTTTGTTTGATTATTTTATTTTGTTGGTTTGGAAACGAATTTGTGGCCATACTTGTGGATCACAGTGACACATAGTGATTAGGCATATGATTTACAAATGCCTAGTTTTAGAGCTGTGAGCTATGTGCTGTGAGTAATGCAAAGTTAAAAATATATATATATATATATATATATATATATATATATATATATATAAACCCTAACTTAAAAGTTTGAAATATGTAAGATGTGTGAGATATGTGAAAACTTTGAAAAACTAGAAATTATCTAAAATGCCTTAAGTGAAAATGTAGTGTTGCATCTATAGAGAAGAAAAAAGAAGAAGAAGCATTCGGTTATTTAAAAATAGGCATTACAGACAAATACAGTTTTAGCATTGCCTGACTATGATAAGCCTTTCTTCTTACATGTAGATGGAGGAGCAGGTAATATGAAAGCAGTATTAACACAGGCATTTGGAGAAAAACAACGCCCGCTCGCATCCCTCGTGCGAATTAGACTCTGTTGCGTCAGGGCTGCCTAGATGTGTGCAAACCTGTGCAGCTGCAGCAGAGGCAGTAAAAAAGTTAGCTGACATTGTTTTAGGGCATACTCTGATGATCAGAGTAACCCATGCAGTGACTTCAATTTTAATCTAAGCCAATTTGTCTTACCTGACGCATGCAAGACATCTATCATGTGTTGGAATCTTACTGTCGCAATGACACATTACCGTCCAGAAGTGTGGTTAGCCGAACCCAAGCACACCTGTGGCCTCACCTGAAGAAGGTCATCCACACTGCTGTATGCAAGAATTAGATAAGGAGACAAAGCCAAGTGCTGACATTTACAGCACACCACAGCCGGTTTCAGTAATGTTTTTGTGGACGGCTCAGCGTGTAAGAATAGCCTAGGAGTGATAGAAGCAAATACCACTTGACGTACTTAAGGATGAACAAAAGTAGGATGTTTTAAAGTTTGAAAGTGCTTCTAAGTTAAGAAATGCATGAGTGATGTTATAAGAGTTTGATTAGCCTGTAGAAACAGGAAATATGGCTCTGAGTGCTGTGTGAGTAACAGGAAGTGTGTGTGTGACAGGAACTTTGCATGCCCATAAAAGGAGACTCACTGTGACAAGTGAGCACCCAGAGACAGACTCTAGCCAGATGAAGCAAATGGAGGTTTTAAGAAAAGAAATGAAAATGATATTAATGGTATGGTTTAGTGTGTCAATACAGGTTACAAATAAATAAAGGTGGACTTTTCTCAACCTGGAATTTTGAGTACAGCGGCAAAACCATAGATTAACATAATTGGGAGGAAACAGGCCAGATTTTGGCTTAAAATTTTACAGCTTGACCTCCCACTTGTCCCGATCCTGAGAAGAAACTCAAAGGACAGTTAATCTCCTGATGAAGATCGACAGAACATCGTGGACTTGAAGAATTAACAGCAGGCAAAAAGACAGTGCAACTGAAACCACACTGACGACACCAGCAGCAGGATGGAAGAAATCACGTGATGGAAAATGCCTGGTGAACTGGAGGCTGGTAAGAACAGTGTGACATAACTGTTTAAAGGCACTGAATGTGGTATTTTGCCAGGCTGGGACTTAATCTAAAAGGAAAATACTGAGAAGAAACAGAGAAGAAACAGATTGTGTTTGCTGGAGATTCAAGACAACAAAGGACACTTTGAGAAGGGCACAGGGGCCAGTGGGAAGGTGAAGTCCAGAGGAGTATAATTGGGTTGAAATTGAAGCCTGAACTCATGATGGTGTTTAGAGATGTCCACGTCACAAACAAAGAGGTAAACAAAAAGAAGGTAAAATAAAGAGAGAAAATAACTGACAATTACATTAATGAATAGAAAACACACATATACAAATTGTTACATGTGAAATTATTTTTGGAAAGAATCAGAAGTAAGATAGTTTGAATCAGAACTCAGTGAAAAGATGCATGAATTGATGCAAGTGAACCACTAGACAAATCTGTCAGAGAAACAACTCTGGCAGAATGGATGGCAAAACTACTAGAAAATAGGGATATTGTTTTGAACAATAAACTGCCGTGCGACGCTTCTCCAGTCTCTTGCAGGTTGAAACCAGGCGATTGGGTCCCTATCAAGTATTATTGACTACACCCACAGCCTGTAAAATTGCAGAGAGACCATCTTGGATTCATCAGAGCCACTGCAAGAAAGTAGAGCTTTCTTGCAGTGGAGGGTAAGGGGTGTTTCACCAGGTATCAGTAGGTCCAGTGACGAGGGAGGAGTGCTGATTGAGCTCAGCTCGCACTCTCATTCTCTCCAGCCACTGACCAACTTTAGGCTTACTGATACATTTGGGTGAAACCAACCTCAAGCATGAAGTGTTCTCAGGTGATGACTGGCTTCTTACTACTGGCAATGGCTCTATTCATCAGACTATCCGACCTGGAAGACGGCAGAAACCCATACACAAGCCGAGATAAGAGATGGACACACGACAACTTCCATCTAATGGACATGATACAAGACTAAATCTATCCGTGGATGTAAAGTGCCTGATACAGATACGTGCTTAACAGGACCACAGAGAAAGACTGCTACATCTGCTCACACATAAAGAGCGCATCAAAATACCTGACCATATATGGGAAACACGCTGGAACATGTGCACTAATTCTGATCTCTGATCACACCTTCAGAGTGACTTGTGTAAACTGCACATCAACATCAACATCCTCATCCAGGAAGGAACGCTCTCAGAATTGCTGTAATGCAACATCGTGTAGCACTGGACATGATCCTGGCTGAGAAAGGAGAATTGTGCGTCTTATTCAACACCATGTGCTGGACCTACATACCAGATAATGTACATTCTGTAAACATGGCTTCAGATGCCATAGAAACTGTTGATCGGCGTTGGACTTTTCCTGATTTTATTTTATTTTATTTCATTTTGTTTTGTTTTATTTTATTTGTTTTTATTTTGTTTTGCTTTTCTTTACTTGTATTATACCTTGTTTAAAGGCTGTAATCCCATAGATGATAAGTTTATTACTCACAGCATATGCAGATGTACCCGAACCGATGAAGATCATGAAGTCTTTCTTTTCCTATTTGTAAGATGAAGATGAAGTGCAACTAATGATGTAATAACTGAAAATGCGAAAGACACGTAGTTACTTACTGATGACTAGTACATTTCATTCTCTGTTCAACACGAGGGAATGTCAAGAGATTTTTGTTTTCATATAATTTGATCAGCTTCATGAAATGTGCTTTTCTGTTTCTAAGCAATCTAAATGTCTATGTGACTTTTCACCTAATAACTTCTATGATGAACTTATACAGCTACTAAACCACTTCCTGTTTTTAGAGAACAGTTAGATGTAGAGAAGAAAAACCGCAGCTCTTTCCGAGAACATGCAGATGTAGAAAAGGGGAAGAACCTGTTGCTCTGAGTGACGTTGTTATTTTTACACACACACACACACAGACATAAGACCTATAAATAAACTACGCAGGCAGACGCAGAGTGCAGATCTCAGTGACTGTCCATGCGTGTAAAGACGACTGCAGTGTTTGTGTTTTCTAACTCAGGTGTCTTAGCTGAAGAATTACAGGGTGATTTAAAGAAATCCCCTGTCAGTCTATGAATTGAATTTTTAAGCAACATAAGGAACAATAGACTGGTTTTCCTGGTTAGTGTTATGATCTTATTACCATTATCAAGAAACCACAGCCCCACAAAATTACAAGGTAGAATTGCAGCCAACAAGCATTGTCTTTATTACCCTCCCTTTCTGTTTAATGATTAAATGAATGAAATCCATGATTTTATTAACTTGATCAAAATATTTCAGGGTCTTAACACAGCAAAACATTTAATATTTTGGTACAAGGAAACGCAGACGTTCATAAGTTATTATTAGATGATAAATAATGTGTCTGTCTCAGTAATAAATAATAATAATGAGCTGAATTAATGAAGGATAAAGTAATGTACCCAGTGTGTGAGTTCAGGCTTCAGGCTGGTTTAACCTTTAGCAGGTCCAGTGTTGAATTTGACAGCAAATTAGGATATCGTTTTAGTCATAATTAAGGCATTAAATTATTTTTTGTTTCAGTCGACTAGGCATCACAAGATGATAGCAGAATAAATCTAAATTTGATTCATTTGATTTGAAAAATAAAAAGTGTAAAAGTTTGTCTGTTTTTACCAGCAGGAGTTGCTCCATTTTATTTTCCTTGACATCAAATACGAAATGCGTTGGTAGGTGCGCTCTTCTCCTTACAAATGCTGAAATTGTATTGGATTTCCGTGAGAAGAGCATGGGAATAAATGAGCCCCTCCACCCACACCCCCGTTTCCCGGGAACATATCAAACGTGCCGATCTAATCTTTCTGCACAAGGAAATAAATTCTGATTGGATTGCTTCCAAACTCGCCCCGCCTTTCTACACAAGTTTTGGCATTCCCATAGTGGCTGTCCCCCACCGAGCCGTGGACAAGCTCGAACACCTGCGACCGCAGCAACCGAGGCACCAACAGCTGCAGGAGATCTCTGCCCTGACTGGGGGCCCGCCATCTCCGGTACAGGAGGCCGTCGTGGGTCTCCAGGTTGTTGTACTGGGAGTAGTAGGCCTTCACTTCGGGCTCCTGTCCCGACACCCCCGTCCAGTCTGGGCGTTGCGCCGCCTCCAGCCAGGCCCCCACCTGAACCAACGTCGCGTCGGCCTCCTGCTCCCGCTTCAGCTGCTGCGTGGTCAATGGGAGCCATCCCCCTCCGCTGACCGCGGCCTGAGCAGTAGCCACCCCCAGCGCCTCCTGGGCCCGCTCCTCCTGTCGCAGACAGTAGCGGCACTCGACGGCCATGCAGGGCCGTCTGGAGAGGGCATCAGCGTTGCCATGCTGTCGACCTGCCCGATGCTGGATCTCAAAGTCGTAGACCTGAAGGACCTCCAACCAGCGGGCCACCTGACCTTCTGGGTGTTTGAAGTTCAGGAGCCAAGTCAGAGATGCATGGTCAGTGCGCAGGAGAAACCGGCAGCTGTGCAGGTATGGCCGGAAGTGCCGCACCGCCAGCACTACTGCTAGCAGCTCCCGCCGAGTCACGCAGTAGTTCCTCTCGGCTCGCCCCAGAGCACGACTGAAGTACGCCACCACCCGTTCTCCAGCCTCGTCCTGCTGGGAAAGGACCGCCCCGACTCCTACATTGCTAGCATCAGTGTCCACAATGAAAGGTTGCCGGGCATCGGGGTAGGCCAGGACTGGGGCTCTGGTGAGGGCCTCCTTCAGCTGTGCAAAAGCCGCAGCACAGGCATCCCCCCAGCCAAACAGCTGTCCCTTGTCAGTCAGGCGGTGGAGGGGGCTGGCCATCGTCGCGAACCCCTTGATCAACCGACGGTAGTAGGAGGCTAGGCCCAGGAAGCTCCACAGTTCTTTGACGTTCGAGGGAGTCGGCCAGTCCCGGACCGCAGCCACCTTTGCGGGGTCGGTGGCGATACCTTGAGCACTGATCACATGGCCCAAGAACGTGGTCTCTCTCGCCAACAGCCGGCACTTCGCAGGGTTGAGCCACAGCCCAGCTCCTCGGATGGCACTGAAGACCTTGCTCAGGTGAGACAGTGCACTGTCGAAGTCACCACCGTGCACCAACAGGTCATCCAGGTACACAACACAGCGGCTACGAGGGATGTTCACGAGCACCCTCTCCATCAGCCTCTCAAACGTTGCTGGCGCATTGCAGAGCCCAAATGGCATGACCCTGAACTGCCACAGCCCCTGTCCAATGGTGAATACAGTCTTAGGCCTTGCTTCGGGGGCTAGCTCCACCTGCCAGTAACCGCTGCGTAGGTTGAGGGAGCTGAACCAGCTGGAGCCGGTAACGTAATCTAGGGCCTCGTCGATCCGTGGAAGCGGGTACGAGTCCTTCTTGGTGACTGCATTGAGACGGCGAAAGTCCACGCAGAACCTCGGGCTGCCATCCTTCTTCCCCACCAGAACCACGGGTGCCGCCCATGGGCTATTGGACGGCTTGATCACCCCAGCCGCAGCCATCTCACGGATCTTCTCTTCCGCTACCTGCCGTTTTGAGAGGGGCAGCCGGTGTGGGCGCAGACGGATGGGCTGAGCAGAGCCGGTGTCGATGGTGTGCTGGACCAGACTCGTCTGCCTACAGTCTTTGTCACTGGCAGCAAAGATGTCCACATTCTCGTCCAGGAGGCACCTCAACCGCTGGCGCTGGTTGACGTTGAGGCCTACGCTGCTGCGCTGCCAAAGGTCATCAACAGCCTCGATGGTCTTGGTCGAGGGAGGTTTGTCGGGCTGAGAGGCTGAGAGGCTGAGGCTGAGGCGAGTGGAGATGACCCAGAGCCACCGGCATCCGAAATCTGCTGAGCGGCAGCTGCCCGACGCCTGTCTCGTCTGGTCCCCTCCGCTCCTTGCTTTTGGCCGTGCTGGAGGGCAAAAGTCTCTGCGCCAAGAGTGATAGCCAGCTTTGCGGTGTCAACGCAGGCCCCCCAGCGGGTCAGCAGATCAAGGCCGATGATGCACTGGTCCTGAATGTCAGCACCAGCTCCAGATCCTTCACTCGGATCCGCAACGGTTTCTTCCCCCGCATGTCAGTTCTCTCCCCCGTCACTGTCATCAGCTGGGTGTCGGTGGGTGACCAACCCTTCACAGGCGGCCCGGACGTTCCAGGGAGCACACCAGGTCGTATTAGGGAAATGGTAGACCGTCGCAGTCTGCGGCTCTGATTTGGGGGTAGTTTGGGGGGGGGGACCTGCTGGTTAGGTCACGAGGTGAGCACCAGCTCGGTCCTTTCAGCCTCAAGGAGCGCCTCACGGAGAGTTTGAGGCATGGCCAGGCGGACGTGTTGGCGTAGTCGCTCTGGAAAAAGTCCTCGCAGAAAAGCATGCAAGCTAAGCTCCTCACGGACTGCTGCTGGGAACTCCGGGTAGCTACGACGAGCATACAGCAACACATCCGCTGCAAAGGCGCCCAGGCTCTCCCCCGGCCGACGGCTCCGGTTGGTCAGTTGCTCCCTGCTTTGATCAGTGGAGTGCCGCTGCCCGAATCGCCTCTCGAGTGCCATGGTGAGGGCCTGGAGCTCATGCTGCTCTGCCGGGGCTAGGTCAAGGAGTACCTGCAGTGCATCTCCTTCCAATGCTAGTGCTAGGTGTGTGGCAGCCTCTTCGTTGCTCCAGCCACTATGCCTCGCGGCTAGCCGGACTTGTGAGAGGCAGGGCTCTAGCGGGGTTAGCCCGTTGTATTTCGGTACCTTAGCTGGCGTGGTAGGCATAACTGTTCGCGGTTGGGGGCTCGGCGTGTGGGTCGACAGAGGTAGCCCATGAAGCATTGCCCTAGCGTCTGTCGCGACGGGCCACCGCCGCGGTGCGCTTGCGCCGTCGGGACCCGTCGGGGGACTTACATGGCCACTCGCTTCCTCTCTCTTCAATCGCCAGCTTCCCAAGCAGCGAATGCTCTCCTTGACGGCTTGCTCCAGCCTCCGAATGTCTCTCTCCATTACGGCGAGGGTGAGCAATCCCACTTCTGACACCAATGTGGCGAGCTCAGACAAGGAGGAGACGGAGGTATCGTTTGGTCTTGCTTCCCGTGAGCTAGCCAGGGAGCACAGCCGTTTATTAACACACGCAGACCAGCACACCACAACAACAACAACAAAAGGCACTCTCTCACCCGGAAACACACAGTCGCAGAGAGAGCGTCACCTGTAACCATGGCAACAGAACAACAAACATAACTGTCAAAACAATACCCCGAACAGCCCTGACCCGCTACAATATATGTATATATATATATATATATATATATAGAGTTAAAGATGACATTATGACATTCAGCATTTTCTTTCTCTTTTTAAAAAACTATGATGAGGATAAGAATATTAAAAACAGATCTTTCACTAAAGAATTAAATAAACACTTGCAGGCAGGCAACAAATCATGAAAATCAAAATATGAACTACTGTTTGTACCAAATGCATATGCTCAGAGTTATGGAAAAAATAAATAGGCTCTTAAGATTCAGAGTTCTTGTTAATCAAAGTGCAATGCTGGAAAAATCTATTTAACATCCATTGTGGATTCTGGTTCAGTTGTACGCTGTCTCAAATGGTGACCTTTGAGCCTGTTATAAAATAATCAAGATGAAACCATATCCGTCTTCGCAGTGTTCAAAAAGAGGGAAGCTTTCACATGGTAAGTGTCATCTCAGCTATCATACTGAAGATGGCAGTACAGGACTGAAGCTTGTATTGAAAAAGGTTTCCTTACTCAAAACTTTTCTAAAGAGTTGCCAGCTTCTGTTTAATACCACGTGACATTTCTGTGAGCTATCAGGGTGAAGTTGTGGTGTTTTGAACATGTATTTTATGAAAAAAGCAGAGAAAAATATTTTTGTTTGAGGATTTTATGGCAGATTTTGTGCATGTAGATTTTTGTACACAAATGTGTAGAAATGGTGCAAAATACATCAGCAGGCTATGGATGACATGCAAGAGTAAAAGACACACGATTTCAAAAATTTGACTAAAAAGAAAAAAGTCCCTATCACAAGCTGTAACACAGCCAAGTCCTGAGTAGGGCATAAGTGTTTTGACGGTGTAGTAAAGAGTAGTCACACCTCTGTGTTTTATCTCTATTTGGCAAATATATTAAAGAAAAGCACAAAGTCTCAGCCAAGGCTGGAGGTGACCAATTGAACACTCACCAGGAACACAGATCAGCTTAGACTATGACCTTATTTTGAAATGAACCTGCTTCATAGCAGTGTAACTTAAGCACATGACTAAAACTGAAAGCTCAGATTTTCTTTAAGTCACCTCGATGAGACAAAGTGCTGCTTTAAGTGCAGGTCTCTGATTCCAAGAACAGTTCTTTATAAACATAAATACAGCTTTTCTCACACTTTGCTGCTACATTTGGAACTTTTAACAACTGACAGACATTTGTCATGTAGTATGTGCTCACGGTTTCACAGAGAAAGAACAGTCTGACTTTATTCAGTTTATTCACTAACATGTAGAAAAAAATCCCTCTGTTTTTTTGGGTTTTTTTTTTTTTTTTACCACAAATTGTAGTGTTTTGTTATAAGCTTCTTTTTTGTTTGTTCTCTGACTCAAAAACAACCTCCAAAACAAAACAAACAAATAGAAGAAGACTTACCACAGATAAAGACCCCAGAATCAGACACATTGATCCAAACTGTCAAAGTGAAACAAGTCACTGGAGCCGAGCAGGAAACAAAAACTCAATATTAATGAGTCACTGCAAACCAGACATTCCTGTCGGATCAGTTTCTAACGTTCATTGCTGTACATTCCTTGGTCTGTCTATGAAATTTCCCACTCGTGGGACTAATAAAGGTATCTTAACTTATCAGATAAACACTGAGCATGACAAACACAGGGGCGGTTGACCTTGATTGCATATAGCATCAGATCAGTTCAGAACATGTGTAAACCAAAGAGGTCCTCAAAATGGTTTCAGCAGTTTCTTCTTACCTTCAACAAGGAGCTCATGTTTTTGGTAGCATTTCATTCTGTCTGTAAACACAACAGCTCTAAAAGTTTTGAATGTATTCTGATAAAACTCTGTAGGGTGTAGAACATGATCATGTTAAAACTATTCATTATAATCTGGCTTAAATTCACCGAGGTCTTCAAGGTAGACTTTATGATTTGTTGGTGGAAAACTGACAAAAAGCCTTAAAACTTGAAACTATGATTCTTAAAAGTGTGCTGTGTAATGTCAACATTTTCAAAGCATAAAGATTTGAAATATCATATCAGATTTGACCTCTGACCTCTCCCTAAATCCAACAGATCACCCCGAAGGTCAAAGTAATAATAATGCTATATAGAGCCGATTATATAAACCTCTGTCATCATTGGTACTGACAGCATATATGGAATGATACATGTGGATTTAAAATATCAGGTTGCTTTGGACCTCTGACCTCTTCTTTAGGGTCAAATATGGTCAAACTTTCATAAAATGATTTTCATCTATACTTCAAATTCTGCTCCATTTATATTGGTGACATGTTTTATGACTGTTTTGTGCATTACAGTAACAGGTTACTGTAATAGGGCTCACTGCACCACTCCTCCCTTGCAGCCGTGCCCGGGACCACACCTCCGCCACACACCCCCACCGCCCGACTGACGCCGGGAGCCGTCCGGCCGATCCTACGATCCGATCCAGTGGAGCCACTGCATGGTCCGAGCAGAGGGTGAATGAGCGCCCCAGCAGGTAATAGCGAAGGGAGTCGACCACCCACCGGATAGCCAAGCACTCCTTCTCCACGGTGCTGTACCGTCTTTCACGCTCTGCCAGCTTCCGGCTGATGTAAAGAACGGGACGGTCGGCCCCCCTTACCTGCTGGGACAAAACGGCCCCCAGCCCTCTGTTCGAGGCGTCAGTCTGCAGAACAAAAGGGAGGGAAAAGTTAGGAGTGTGAAGCAGCGGCTCCCCACAGAGAGACTTTTTCACCTGCACAAACGCCGCCTGGCAAGGCCCCGTCCACTGAACCAGATCTGGAGCACCCTTTCGGGTGAGATCGGTCAAGGGGCTGGTCAGCTGCGCAAACCCCGGCACGAAACGGCGGTAGTAACCTGCCAGCCCCAGAAACCGTCTCACCTCCTTTTTTAGTCTTGGGGCGCGGGCAGGATGCGATAGCTGCCGTCTTCTCCACCTGTGGACGCACCTGCCCGCCCCCCAAGTGGTACCCCAGATACTGTACCTCCCTCCGTCCAACCGCACACTTCTTCGGGTTGGCCGTGAGCCCCGCCCTCCTCAGGGACTCCAGGACCGCAGCCACCCGCTGCACATGCTCCGCCCAGGTGTTGCTGTGGATGATCACGTCATCCAGGTAGGCAGCAGCGTATGCAGCGTGCGGACGCAGCACCCGGTCCATGAGGCGCTGAAAGGTGGCAGGGGCTCCGAACAAGCCGAACGGAAGCGTAACGAATTGGTACAAGGGAATCTGCCAGTAGCCCTTGGTTAAATCCAGTGTCGTGAAAAAACAGGCCGTGCCCAACCGATCCAGGAGCTCGTCGACCCGGGGCATGGGATAAGCATCAACCTTGCAAGATTACATTCACCTTGCGATAGTCGACACAGAACCGTATAGACCCATCCTTCTTCACCACAACAACGAGGGGGCTACACCAGGCGCTGTGCGACTCTTCTATCACTCCCATTTTCAGCATTTCAGCCAATTCCCTCTGAACAATTTGCCGTTTATGCTCAGGAAGCCTGTAGGGCCGTGAACGCACCGTCACGCCAGGCTGCGTTTCAAAATGGTGCTCAATGAGAGACGTTTGGCCGGGCAGGGGGGAAAACACATCAGCAAAACGCTGTTGTAACGCGACATCGTCCGCTCTCTGGGCCTGTGTGAAATGGTCATCACAAGGGAGGGAGGCGGGGATGATGGAATTTGGTACCTCTGGCCCCAACTTATCTCTCTCCTTAACCAGGCTTACCAGAGAAGCGGTTTCAGCCTCTCTCCACGCTTTAAGGAGATTGAGGTGATAAATCTGCGGCGCTCCTCCCCTGTCTGACTGAGCGACCTCATAGTCAACGTCCCCAATCCGCCGTATGACCACAAAGGGTCCTTGCCACTTGGCGAGCAATTTTGAGCTGGAAGAAGGGAGTAATACAAGCACTTTGTCTCCCGGTGAAAATTGCCTGAGTCTAGCCCCTCTGTCATACAGGCATTGCTGACGCTGCTGAGCCTGGAGCAAATTCTCCCGTGACAACCTCTCCAAAGTGTGGAGTTTTGCTCTCAGGTCCAACACGTACTGAATCTCATTCTTGGCGGGGCTCGGACCTTCCTCCCAGCTTTCTTTAATCAGGTCGAGCACCCCACGCGGCTTCCTGCCGAACAGCAGTTCAAAGGGAGAAAATCCCGTGGAGGCCTGGGGCACCTCCCGCACTGCAAATAACAGAGGGTCTAGCCAGCAATCCCAATTGCGTTCATCTTTGGTAATGAACTTACGAATCATGGACTTTAAAGTCTTATTCAGCCGCTCCACCAGCCCGTCCGTCTGAGGGTGGTAGACGCTGGTCCGAATAGATTTAATGCCCAGTAATTCGTACAGTTCCCGCAGTGTGCGAGACATGAACGACGTGCCCTGGTCAGTCAGTATCTCTTTCGGGATTCCGACTCGGGAGATGACCTGAAACAGTGCCTGCGCCACACTCTTTGCAGAGATGTTGCGCAGCGGGACTGCTTCCGGGTACCGCGTTGCATAATCCACCAGGACTAATACAAAGCGGTAGCCGCGTGCACTCCGGTAAAACGGCCCGATGAGGTCCATGCCAATGCGCTCAAACGGGACCTCTATGAGTGGGAGCAGGCGCAAAGGCGCTTTTGGTATGGCCGGCTGATTAACAAGTTAGAGTTTTTTCGTATCCCATATGCCCTGCCATGGGGTTATAATGAGCCGCCTGGAAAATCATTTCCCGGCGGCCCTGCGGCACCAACAACTGGGTGTGTGTCTCCTCCGTGCGAGTGTCACGACTCACTCGATATAACCTATCTTTTAATAAAATGAAGCACGGGTAGGTCCGCACGGCTTCAGGGCGCACCACGTGACCATCAATCTCAATCACCTGGTTAAAGGCTGAGCGTAGGGTGTCATCACGACACTGCTCCAGTGGGAAATCACCCGTGGGGGAAATTTCCGGAGCCGTCGGGTCCTCCCATGAAGGACCCGCTGTCTCCCCCTCCCCGGAGTCAGTGTCGGACGACCCCGCGTCACCGCTGAGCGCCGCGCAGACACTACACGCTACTAACGGTCGTGATCGCATCCCCGCATACTGCCCTAACAGATGATGAAACCCCGGCCAATTCGTGCCCAGAATTAGGGGATGCGACAGGCGCGGGCTAACCGGAGCCGTTACTCTATGCGTTTTGCCCTTATACTTTAATAACAGCGGCACTATGGGATACCTGTGAACATCACCGTGAACACACTTCACCTCCACCCATTCTGCCTCCAGCAATGCCCCGGAGCGAACCAAGCTCTGGTGCACGAGGGTCTGCGTACAGCCCGTGTCCACCAAAGCATGGCGTATACCCCCTCGAGTCCTTACCGGAATGCTGTACGTCCCTCCTGGACCGGGAGAGGGTGCTGGGGCACCGGCGACGCGGAACACCTGCCCCACTTCCATCAGAGGACAGTCCCTCCTCAGGTGTCCCGGTCGCCCGCACTTCCAGCACTCCTGCCCCGGCGTCTGTGCTGCTCTCCGTGGCTCAGGGGCGGCACTGCTCATTTCTGATCCCTGGGAAGGCCCGCTCTGCCTGCCCTGGCGCAGGTACCCGGCGCCTCGGTGCCCGCACTGGGGCTTGTTTGCTCGGTCTCCGGTCGCCGTCCCCGGGCTCCCCCGCTCTAGCGACAAGGTGGTCCTCCGCCAACGTTACCGCGACCTCCAGACTCGCGGGACGGTGACACCGGACCCATCTCGCCGTCTCCGCAGGCAGCCCCTCCACGAACTGCTCCAGCACCACCTTGTCCACCAGCAGCGTCTCTCCCTCTGATGATCCCGGCTGCAGCCAGCGCACCGCCGCGTCGTGCAGCTTCCGGGCCCAAGCAAACGGCCGATCCTCCGCGGCCAGCCGACAGGCCCGGAACCGCCGGCGATGATCCTCAGGGGTGAGTCCCATCCTGTCCACCACCGCCCGGCTCACGTCCTGGAAGCTGCTCCTCGAGGTCGGCAGCAGACTCAGGGCCGCCGTCTGAGCCTCCCCCGACAGCAGAGGAAGTAAACGCGGAGCCCACTCCACCTGCGGCCACTGGCAGGCCTCCGCCGTGGCACGAAAAGTCTCCAGGAAAACCTGGGGGTCGTCCCCGTCACCCATCCGGGGCATTGCCACCGACAGCGGGGGGGGCGCTCCAGAACCTGGGTCTGCCGGTCCGCCTGCTCCTGCAGCTTAGCCAGGTGAGCTCGCTGGGCCGCCGCCTGGTCTTGGCTCATCTTCGCCATCTCCGCCAGCATTTGCGCCAGGAACTGCAAAGGCTGGGCGGACGGCGCAGCCTGTGGGTCAGACATCCCCACGTCGACAGGGTTTCGGCACCACTTGTGAAATGCACTTCACACACGTACACACACGCACAGTTGTTTGTCGCCAGATGCCACGTTTATTTCTAGTTTTCATCTGTTATAACCGTCCACAGTCTGACAGCTCCGGTCTCAGCTGATTTCCAGCCTCCCCTCCGCTCCTCTCCCGTCTCACTATAAAAGGGGAAGGAAACCATCATCAGTCCAAACGCCATCAGCTGTTCTCACCTGCGTCTCCAGCACCGCCCTGTTGAGCTCACTGCACCACTCCTCCCCTGCAGCCGCGCCCGGGACCACACCTCCGCCACACCATATAAATGGCCCACCCTATACTTTCACTGTATAAACTTTATTTTCTGCTCTCCAGTCAAATATTTTAAACCTTGGTGATTGATTTGTAAAATATTTAATTACATTGACATAGATTTCATTTTGTCAGTGAAATAAATTACTACTATAACTAGACATCAGCAAAGCATGTAGAACTGTTACGCCCCTAGTCTAGGTGTGTAGAGACACACATACGATTTGAGGAGAGAGAAGCAAGTACCCGCCCTGGTTCCCAAACCAAACAACCGAACCTGGTTATGACTAAAAAAAAAACAACGGTGATTTTATTCAGTGTCATGAAGCATAGCTCCCATCTTTAAGAAAGGGGGGTTGGAGGGTGTGTTCCAACTACAGGGGAATCACACTCCTCAGCCTCCCAGGGAAAGTCTATGCCAGGGTGCTGGAGAGGAGAGTTCGTCCGTTAGTCGAACCTCGGATACAGGAGAAACAATGCGGTTTTCGTCCTGGTCATGGAACACTGGATGAGCTCTTCATCCTCTCAAGGATACTGAGGGCGCATGAGAGTTTGCCCAACCAGTCTACATGTGTTTTGTGGACTTGGAGAATGCATTTGATCGTGTCCCTCGGGGGGTCCTGTGGGGGGTGCTCCAGGAGTATGGGGTGTCTGACCCAATGCTATGGGCCATTAAGTCCCTATACAACCATTGCATAGCCTGGTCTGCATAGCCTGCAATAAGTCTGACTCATTCCTTGTGGGTGATGGGCTCCACCAGGGCTGCCCTTTGCCACCGATTCTGATCATGATTTTTATGAACAGAATTTCTAGGTGTAGCCAAGTGGCGGAAGGCTTCCACTTGGGTGGTCTCAGGATTTTATCTCTGCTTTTTGCGGATGATGTGGTTCTGTTAGCTTAATGGGGGATGACCTCCAGCTCGCCTTAGAACGGTTCGCAGCCGAGTGAGAAGCAGTGGGAATGAGAATCAGCACCTCCAATTCTGAGGCCATGGTCCTCAGCCCGAAAAGGGTGGAGTGACCACTCCGGGTTAGGGACGAGTTCCTGCCCCAAGTGAGAGTTTAAGAGAGTTTAAGTATCTTGGGGTCTTGTTCATGAGTGACGGGAGAAGGGAGTGGGAGACTGACAGATGGATTGATGCTGCGGCCGCAGTGACGTGGACACTGTACTGGTCTGTTGTGGTGAAGAGAGAGCTGAGTGTAAAAGTGAAGCTCTCAATTTACTGGTCGATCTACGTCCCTACCCTCACCTATGGTCACGAGCTGTGGGTAGTGACCGGAAGAACGAGATCGCGGATACAAGTGGCGGAAATGGGCCTCTCCCTTAGAGATAGGGTGACAAGTTTGGACATTCGAAAGGGGTTCAGAGTAGAGCCACTGATCCTTCACATCGAAAGGAGCCAGTTGAGGTGGTTCGGGCATCTGACAAGGATGCCTCCTGGGCACCTCCTGGGTTAGGTGTTCTGGGCATGTCCCAGCGGGAGGAGGCCCCAGGGCAGACCCAGGACACGCTGGAGAGATTATATCTCTCAGCTGCCCTGGGAACGCTGTTAAATCCTCCCAATTCTTTTGATTTTTGGGCTGAAGGAAGGACAATACTCGGTGTATAAATGCTCAATCAACAACCATTTTATTCCATACAAATCTTATTATTCCAAACAACACTTCTGCGCACAAACCATCCGGAGGGGAGATGAGCGCAGGAGGGTGTCCGCCTGATCTCGAAGTGTCTGAGTGTTCCTCACATTCTTATACTGTAGCTTCAGCCCCCCTCCACCTAGTCATAAAACCTAAACATCCACATTCTTTTTCTCTCTCAGTGAGCCTAAGTTATGACCTTGGCTTCCTGTGCAGTATGTTCTGTTCTTTTCTAATAAGACAAATAAGGTGATGACTCTCTGCACACAGTATTTCTTATACCTCAGCAGTATAATGCATCATAAAACAATATCATTCATTCACAATAAATCAGCAGTCTAATGTAATACAAATCAGTTTAATAACTGTAATAGTTATCACCTTCTAAGTCAGGAGAATAATGCAAACTAAAACTACATAATGATTTCACAATCTTTAATTAGGGGTCTAACGTGGCATAAGATAATATAATAATCTCACAATGCCTGGGTGTTCCCCCGGACAAGCTGGAGAAGGTGGCTGGGGAGAGGGAGGTCTGGGCTTGGGCTGCTGCCTCCGCGACCCGGCCCCGGATAAGCAGAAGAAAATGGATGGATGGACTATGAGCATACCTGTGATGTGTAAAATTTTGATGACACATCTCATGTTTGTCCAGTGTTGCATTATGTTGATGGTCAGTTAACAGGGATTCATTGTCTGCGGTTGGAAATGTTGGAAACAACATTTTAACTGATGATCAGTAATTCCGGATTCAACTGATTCTAAAAGCTGGAATTAGTAAATATTGTTGCAACTGGTCAACAAGTCAAAAGTCCTCAATATAGACTTGAAGGTATACACAAATGTCTTAAATCTTTTGTTTTTTCCAGTCTCAGAGCAGAAATAGCCAAACAACAGTTAATGACGGGTGAATTGTAATCTAGGTATGTGGGTAACTAGAAAACCTTGACCTGTACCTCACTTGAAATGTAACTTCACATTGCATCGATGTAGCCTGCATGGGTAATACAGCGTCGTCCATTTGTGCCCTCTAATAAGTCAAGGGCACTACATAGATCCAGATTTCTTTTAAACTGTTATTGTGAGAGACAACAATAACAGTAATAACATGTTAAAGTGACTAAGCTTCCAGGCAAGGAAGTTATTGAAAATATCTTCACTAGAGTGACTTTCTAAACCTCAGGAGGGAAAAATGATCAGATAGCAAGGTTGATAAACTGTACTCTTTGATTTTAACCAATGGCCTCTCTGCCTCTTCAAATATATTGCATCATTGTCTAATATTAGAAGACAATCAATATAACTGTCACGGTCCTGGGTTGGTGACCCAGTGTTTTGTATCTGGTTAATTTGTGTTTCTTGATTGTTTGTTATTTGTTTGTTTGTTTGTTATTCATGGTTGTCACTGTTATTTATGTTTCTGTCCTAGTATTTCCGGAGTTCTAGTTATTAGGGTTTGTTATTTGGCTTCCCTGTGTTGTGTGTTGTCTACTCTGTGCCCTCCTGTCCCATGTTTTCTCTGTTCCACCTGTTTGCAATATTGAGCAGCCATAAATAAAGCCTTACCTTTTGTTCAAAACATTTTCCTGCAACTTTACTGTTCTGCAGTAATAAAAATGTTGGTCTTGAAAGGAGTGTTGTGTTTAGACTGTAAAACGGTACCATACAAAAGTTATTACAGATTTTTCGTTTCATTAGAGTGGCCTACTAAACCTTGTGCAGTGAAAAAGTTCTGATAGCAGGGTCGATAAACTGTATTCTTTTTTTTTTTAACCAAAGCCCTATCTACCTCTTTAAACATATTATTGCTTCAGTGTCTAATTATAGAAGCCAATCAATATAACTACTATTTATGGAAATGTCAGGGTTAAACACACACAATGAGGAAAATGAATTTTGAAGTGAGTGTGGCTAAAAGGAAGTGAAAATGCAGTACACTGTAACGTCAAATCTCTTATCTGGAAGTTGACCTTAAACTTCATGTCTGTCTGTCATATCTAAAGCATGTGTTAACACTTTGGTGTTCTGAAGTAAAGTCATAAAAATGCTGATTATGAAATAAGTGTAGCATTTACGCTGAAGTATCAGATCCAACTGCAACATCACAAAGTGAGTACTGAAAAATTCTATGCATTTGTAACTTTTTGAAGGATTTTGACTAGTACAGCCTGAAATTTGACCGCTCCCCTCAAAATTGTATTGACATGTTAATGCAGCCATGAGTGGAAATTGTACTCCCCCTCATGTGTTACTGTGACAGGCTGCTTGCAAAAAAGTGCCTAAGATACTATTTAAAAGTTGTTATTGTTGTTTGTTGAGTCAGTTTTTATATTTGAATGATTCACAGGTAAAAAAAACAAAAAAAAAACAAAAACCCAAATGATTGGTGCCCAGCAGTTCACTGACAGTAGCTTTTTAACTATTGTACAATATTATACTTAAAGTCCAAATAACCCGCTACTAATGTCTAACGCTGGCAATGTCTTGGTATTTGTCGGTGCTGTTTTTTCCGTAGGGACAGACCATTACTCCTGCATTGTTGATAAGGATGTTCAGTTTTGGCTCATCTTTAGAAAAAAGTTAAGGAAAAAAAATGAGAGAGCAAGAGAGAGAGAGAGAGGGTAAAACATATGCAACTTTTCATGTGTGTTCATCAGTGTTGAGTAAGTTACTTTGAAAAAGTAATTAATTATAGTTACTTTTTCAAAAAAGTAACTGAGTTTGTAACTGAGTAACAAGATTCTAAAAGTAATTAATTACTTGAAAAGTAACTATTGCGTTACTTAAAAAAAATGTTTAATCCTCTGGGGTCCAGGTTATAAATGGCCATTTTTAAACACTTTTGATTTTGCATCTACGTTTCACCTTTAAATCTATTTACTTTCTCTTGTTTGGTATTATCCTTTTCAGCACAACCTCACGTGTCTGAATTTAATGTTATGTTTTCATTTTGACATACTGTTTTAACACAATTGATCTAAAATCATTTAAAAAAATCAAAAAATAGAAAAAGTTATATTTTTTTACTGTAACAACCACAAACATGTTTATTGAATCATATTTCATAACTTGAAATTCAAATATAAATTGCCGATTTTAAAATCCTATGCACAAGTTTCGCAAACAACAAAGTTATTTGCAGCCATTTACCTTTTACCCTGAAAATCATTTTACCTTTGTTGATGGCTTCAGCAAATTCTCGTATAGACTTGCTGTCTGACAAATCAAGTTTCATGCAAACAATGTTTTTGTTGCCTGAGCTTTCGATGATGTAGTTCAAGGCTGTGCTTGCTTTGTTCATGTCCTTGCATGTTATGATCACCTTTTCTGGCCCTAAAAAGAAAAATAAAAGACAGGAGTTAAAACAGCACATGCACTGAATGCATGGCGAAAATACATAAAAGCAAGGTGTAGTTCAGTGCGTGGAGAGCACCCTCTCTTGACAAAATGTGCACATTACATTATTCCTAACATACTTCAGAAGTTTTTAATGTGGACAATAAGAAACAAGACCAATAATCACTTAACATATTAGAAAACAAGCACATTTCTGCATAAAGACAAACACCACTTAGTTTACAAATAACTTCAAGTGATTATTTTAGAGAGAGAAAGAAGAAACTAATCTGCCTGATATACCCAAAGGCAGTTTCATAATTTGCTAGACAAAGACACATTTATTTTGTTTTGCCTCTGTATACCAACACTACCACCATGTACCTAAAGTTCAATTCAATTCAATTCAATTCAATTTTATTTATACAGCACCAAATCACAATAGCAGTCGCCTCAAGGCGCTTTAGATTGCAAGGTAGACCCTACAATAATACATACAGAGAAAAGCCAAACAATCATATGACCCCCTATGAGCAAGCACTTTGGTGACAGTGGGAAGGAAAAACTCCCTTTTAACAGGATGAAACCTCTGGCAGAACCAGGCTCAGGACAGGCCATTATCCATTTAAGAAGTACAGCCATTTTCATTGGCCCGATTAATTAGACAAGTAGGACAAGCATTTTCATGGCCAGGATAAACAATAAGGAGGCCTTATTGTTTCATGATAAATGAAGCAGACACATCTGAAGTTGATTAAAAGTCTTGAGTTTGTATTATATAGCTTTTCACTGAAATTCAAATATGATACCAATTTAAGTGAGGGAGGCCATTATCAGGCTAAAAAACTAAATAAACCTATAAAGGTTCAGGAGAGGCCAAGTCAAAAGCTTGGCAGATTCTTAAAAAGAAGGAATCCGCTGGTCAATGCTCAAGACCTTAAAGACCACAGAAGACAACTAAAATCGATGATTGCAGAATTACAGTGGCTTGCAAAAGTATTCGCTCCCCTTGAACTTTTTCACATTTTGTCACATTGCAGCCACAAACAGGAATCAATTTTATTGGAATTCCACGTGAAAGACCAACACAAAGTGGTGTACACGTGAGAAGTGGAACGAAAATCATACATGATTCCAAACATTTTTTACAAATAAATAACTGCAAAGTGGGGTGTGCGTAATTATTCAGCCCCCTTTGGTCTGAGTGCAGTCAGTTGCCCATAGACTAATGACTGATGACTAAATAGAGTGCACCTGTGTGTAATCTAATGTCAGTACAAATACAGCTGCCCTGTGACGGCCTCAGAGGTTGTCTAAGAGAATATTGGGAGCAACAACACCATGAAGTCCAAAGAACACACCAGACAGGTCAGGGATAAAGTTATTGAGAAATTTAAAGCAGGCTTAGGCTACAAAAAGATTTCCCAAGCCTTGAACATCCCACGAAGCACTGTTCAAGCGATCATTCAGAAATGGAAGGAGTATGGCACAACTGTAAACTTACCAAGACAAGGCCGTCCACCTAAACTCAAAGGCCGAACAAGGAGAGCACTGATCAGAAATGAAGCCAAGAGGCCCATGGTGACTCTGGACGAGCTGCAGAGATCTACAGCTCAGGTGGGGGAATCTGTCCATAGGACAACTATTAGTCGTGCACTGCACAAAGTTGGCCTTTATGGAAGAGTAGCAAGAAGAAAGCCATTGTTAACAGAAAACCATAAGAAGTCCCGTTTGCAGTTTGCCACAAGCCATGTGGGGGACACAGCAAACATGTGGAAGAAGGTGCTCTGGTCAGATGAGACCAAAATGGAACTTTTTGGCCAAAATGCAAAACGCTATGTGAGGCGGAAAACTAACACTGCACATCACTCTGAACACACCATCCCCACTGTCAAATATGGTGGTGGCAGCATCATGCTCTGGGGGTGCTTCTCTTCAGCAGGGACAGGGAAGCTGGTCAGAGTTGATGGGAAGATGGATGGAGCCAAATACAGGGCAATCTTGGAAGAAAACCTCTTGGAGTCTGCAAAAGACTTGAGACTGGGGCGGAGGTTCACCTTCCAGCAGGACAACGACCCTAAACATAAAGCCAGGGCAACAATGGGATGGTATAAAACAAAACACATCCATGTGTTAGAATGGCCCAGTCAAATTCTAAATCCAATCAAGAATCTGTGGAAAGATCTGAAAACTGCTGTTCACAAACGCTGTCCATCTAATCTGACTGAGCTGGAGCTGTTTTACAAAGAAGAATGGGCAAGAATTTCAGTCTCTAGATGTGCAAAGCTGGTAGAGACATACCCTAAAAGACTGGCAGCTGTAATTGTCTATGACCCAGCATTTTGGGGTTATTATATTCGTGTTCCTAGGCATATTGTAAGAAGGTTTAGTTCTTGTATTATCAGGTTGCTTTGAGTTATTTTTTTCATTTAGGTTACTCTATGCATTCTGAGTTATGTATCTCTTTCTGTTTACTACATGTTCTTGTCCTCAGTGTACTCTCAGTTATGCCTGTGGTAGGTTCTCCTTGTTGTTTAGTGTGTCTACCTGTCATGTTTCATGTCTGTTGTGTTATCTTGTTCTCAAGTTCATGTCATGTCTGCGTCTGGTGTTCTTTGCTCATTGTATTTAGTTTTACTGTCCCCCGTGTTGTCATTATGTTTGTGTCCTCAATGTGTCTCCACTTCCCCTAATCACCTCATGTGTGTATTTAAGTCCACAGTCTCCCTGTGTTCAGCATCACGTCATCTGCATATGTACCCCCATGTTTTCCTCGTCAAGGTCATAGTTTAAAAAGTCATAGTTTAGTTCATAGTCAAGTCTTGTTTGCTATTTTGTTTGTTTATTCATTCTTTCAGCCAAATAAAGGCTCGCTTTATTTTGGAAACTTCGTTTTGTCTCCACCGTGTCTGCTTCTAGGTCCACCTCATCTTCACACCGACGCACCCCGCTGTGACACATTCATCTTTTTAGAATAATCCACATTAAAATTTATGTTGTTTCTTCCAATTGTTTGTTCAACCATTGAAAATGTGGGATTGTGTCTAAAAATTCCAAAAGTGAAAACAATTTTTTTTTTTTTTTAAATAAAATGCCCCAAACTACAAAACCTGTGTCACTGCCCAAAGGATTCTTGAGCCAACTTTACACCCTCAGTCAATTACGAAAAAACTTGGTCCTTACCAGGTCTTAAAAAAATTAAAATATATTTGATTATTCAGATCGAACAACACATATTACATATTACACTGTGTCATTACTTAACAAAAATTAAGCCAAGTGCTTTGTGAAAACCTAAGTTGACAGCTTGCAGGACCATATTTAGCAGGAATGACTTGGAGTACTTTTTTGGTATATGATTTTATCAGTCTCTCACATTGTTGCGGACACATTGGTGCACTTTTCTTTACAACATTGCTTTAGGTCAGGGGTCGGCAACCCTGGGCACGTGTGCCACAGCTGGAACGCAAAGGGTTAACTGATGGCACGACCATAGCTGGACTGGCCATCGGGCATACCGGGCATTTGCCTGGTGGGCCGATGGTGATTTTTCGTTTTTATGGGCCAATGGTTTTTTGTGGCGTTTTTTTTGTAACGGTATAAACAATGAATGGTGGTGGATTGGCCAGATGCTGGCCGATGTGTAAAAATAACTCAGTTGTTTGGTGGTGGCTGTGGCGGAGCTTCCACAGAGGCCAGCAGGTGGGTGAGGGTAAGGGGAGGCAGGAGGAGGAGAGACCCAAGGCGGCTGCCAGTCCGAGTGTCAGGTGAACTGAACTTCAGGTAAGAAGTTATGACCTGCAGTCTATCTGGGTCAGATATAAACCAAGTTGAAGTGTAGTTTATTTTCTTGTGCTGACTTTTTACAGTCAGTTACAATAACTCGTACTGCATACTAGCTAGCATGACGGAGTTTCTATACAGCTGAGCAGGTGCTATGATGTTACTGATAATGAACTTGATTTTATTCATAAGGTTAGTTAGTAGAGTTGCCAACCGTTCCCTAAAAGAACGGAATTGTCCCGTATTCAGAGAAAATATTGCACGTTTCGTATTGAGCTGAAAAGGAACACAATTTGTCCCGTACTTCAGCTAGAATGGAAAAAGAGACAAATCTGGGGTTATTCTGTGTCTTTACGCTGTCAGCTGCCTCTTCTTCTCTCATTCTCTCCCCTCCCTCTCCTGTTGCTACTTCAATCATGAAACTGATCAATGATCAGCTGATTGGCTTTTCTCTCTTGTTTGTTTATCGCCCACTTTGCACCAGAAAGAGGAAACCAGCGGATGTCGCGCTAAACAACAGCAGCAGGTTTAAGCTTGCTCAGCTGTTGTTAGAATTTATTTAATATTGATTTCTAGTATCAGCTGATGTTTGCTGGAGCCACAGCATAAAAGCTACTGGTCATGATATCAGTTTGAATATGTGGTGAGAGGAAAACACGAAGATGAAACCAGGAGATGTCCTTACTGAATCATCAGAGCTGAACAGGTGATGGAGAAACAGGTTTACCTTTTAGGTGACATGAATGAATTAACAAATAATTATCCAAATCTTACAACCAAAGTTTTTATCTGATGTAAAGTGTATAGAAATCATACATATACCAACAAGACAGTGTGCATCACTGTCACAACAGCGTTTGTTTTCATTCAAAGGCTTTATGGTTTTTCCTATAATACCTGGTGGGCCGGTCTCTAGTCAAAATGCCCGGGCTGATTTTTTTGTCCCAGTCCAGCCCTGCTGGAAGAGAATATGGGAGAAGGACACAACCTATAACGGCAGTGCTCAGTGGCTAGTGGATCTGAGGGCAGACCACAGCAACCTCCCTGAACAGGGCCCAGTAACCATCACAGTGGCAGACATCCAAGAAAGGGTCTCCAGTATGACTAGTTGGATAACACCCAGCCCCGCCATGGTTCACGCCTACTGGCTGAAGAAGCTGACTGCATTCTATGAGCGTCTCGCAGCACAAATGAACCAACTACTAGTTGATGAGACGCACCCGGAATGGCTAATTGAAAGCTGGACAGTCCTGATCCTCAAGGTCCCCCAGAAGGGACTGGTCCCATCCAACTACTGACCAATAACCTGCCTCAGTACCACATGGAAGCTCCTGTCAGGCATCGTAGCGGCTAAGATGAACAGGCACATGGCTCAATACATGAGTGGGGCACAGAAAGGAATTGGCAAGAATTCCTTTCTGTGCCTAGACCTATACACGATCAACAGGACCCCAAGAGCCTTCATCAGGAACTCAATGGGGATGCAGCGGGCAACACTAGAAGCCAACTTCAAGCCCATAGCACAAGTCACCATCAAGTGCGGGATGTACCTAGGAGATGCTCTGTCCCTGCTGCTGTTCTGCATAGGCCTTAACCCCCTCAGTGAGATCATTGACAAGGCTGGCTATGGATACTGACTACGGAATAGAGCAATTATCAGTCACCTGGGTCAGGCAAGTCTTGAGGAGTCAGCTGAATGGTAAGAACAAGATCCGGGCTATCAACACCTACGCCCTGCCCATGATCAGGTACCCTGCTGGGATAAACTGGCCAAAGGAGGAGATAGAAGCCACTGACATCAAGACAAGGAAGCTCCTGACCATGCATGGAGGGTTTCACCCCGAGGCTGCACACTAAGCGGAAGGAAGGAGGCCGGGGACTGGTGAGTGTCAGCACCACAGTCCGGGATGAGACAACGAACATCCACGAATACATCAGGAAGATGGCCCCAACCGACCGAATGCTCAGTGAATACCTCAGGCAGCAGAAACCCAAGAAAGAAGAGGAAGACGATGAACCATCGTGTAAGCCCCTGCATGGTATGTACCACCCCCTGGACAGAATGTACCACCGGTAGATAGAGAAGGTGGCTGACATCCAGAAACCCTACCAGTGGCTGGAAAGACCTGGACTGAAAGATAGCACAGAGGCACTAATCATGGCAGCACAGGAACAAGCTCTGAGCACAAGATCCATAGAGGCTGGGGTCTATCACACCAGGCAAGACCACAGGTGCAGGCTGTATAAAGATGCGCCTGAGACAATCCAGCACATAACAGCAGGGTGCAAGATGCTAGCTGGCAGGGCATACATGGAACGCCATAACCAAGTGGCAGGCTTAGTATACAGAAACACCTGTGCCTAGTATGGCCTGGAAGTCCCGAGGTCAAAATGGGAGACGCCCCCAAGGGTGGTGGAGAATGACCGAGCTAATCCCAGATACAGAAGTCCCGTCGAAAAAATGGTGATGGCTAACCAACCAGACATAGTGGTGGTAGACAAACAGAAGAAGATGGCTGTAGTGATAGATGTAGCAGTTCCGAATGACAGCAACATCAGACAGGAAGAAGCAAGTGAGGTAGGGGGAGATCACCTCTGAAACTCGGTCCCTCAGTATTGGTACCCCTCAAGGATGTGTCCTCTCACAACTATTGTTCTCCCTCTACACCAATGACTGCACCTCCAAGAACTCGGCTGTTAAACTCCTGAAGTTTGCAGATGACACCACCGTCATTATACATGGTGCCATGCTGCTGTATCGCAAGCTTTTTTCCATTACTGTCATGAAGTTGACAAAAATTCTGAATTAATGAGTTAACAGTGATGAGTACTGACCATCACCTGATGGAGAATAATTTATATCAAACAAGCTGTAGTAAATAGAGAGAACCCAGTGACAGATGTGACAAGACAAGATAAAAGATAAAACATTTATTTAAATTCCAAAAAATAATACAACATAAATTATGTAAAGTAAGTGTGTTAACAGTAAAAGCATTTATCAAGAGTTACATGTGTAGTTGCAATGCTGTTTTTCTGTACCATATTGGCAATTTAAACCAGTGATATAAAATATCCTTTTAAAACTTCCAGTTAGTAAAATAGATGACATTTGTTAAAAAACTGCATTAGAAAAACATGAACCCATGAACCAAAAAAAAAAAAAACCCACCACAAAGGACTGTACTGTAAAAAAGCTTGATTAATATATGAACTTTCTTTTATTACAATTACCATTTTAATACTTTTTAATTGAATCTCAGTGCAAAATATAGATTGAATCCATTATTGTGTTGTGATGGCTGATTGCATTTATACAGTAATATCTCTATTTCAGTTTTTCACAGTCTGGTAGAAACTTCAGCTTCATCTGGTAGAGACTCTGGGTTCTCACTGACACTTTCGCCTTCAGCTCCTTCACTCAGTAGAGCTGCCATTGTTGCAATAGTTGCACTGGGATCCAATAGTTTCACCAAAGGTACATTCACACCTCTCCCCTGAAAGATCAAATTTTGCAAAGTCATAGCCTGCATAGAGTCAATGCCTAAGGATGAAAGTGGTAAATCATCTTTCAGCTCACTCTGCTCCATGCCAATAGTCTCACTAAGTAGAGAAACAACATAGTCCTTTGGAGAGACGGAGACATCTTGTTTAGTTTCAGAGTAAGTCTCTCTAGATTTTTGGAAGGCTGCCTCAACTAATGCAGAAAGGCGCATAGACAAGGCGTCATTTTGGGAGAGGATATTGTATCTGATGTTTCTGAAGTGAAACCTGCAAACAGCTTGCTGGGGTCGGTTGAGCACAAGGCATTGCTCCAAGCATTGATAAATCTCAGCCACATCTAAAATCATTATTCCCTTTGCCTCCAGAAAACGCTGGAAATGTTCTTTGTTCAAGAGCAGACCAAGGTTCAGAGCTCCCCAGTTGATAGACTGTGCAGGCAAGCTGAGTTTGCGCCTGTATTGGCAGAACAGATCGAGAAATGTATTGGCTGCTGCGTAGTTTGTTTGCGATACATTTCCCAGGAAAGCGGAGATGGAGGAGTAACATACAAAGTAATCCAACGGACAGTGCTTTGTTGCATAGTGCAAATTCAGGACACCGTTTATTTTTGGCCTGAAAACCTTCTCGTACAGAGATCTGTTAAGGGTCTCAATCAGTCCATCATGCAAGACTACTGCACTGTGAAACACACCTCTGATCGGAAAACCAGGGAAATTCTTGCCAATGACATTGATGACTTTGTGCATATTCTCATAAACAGATACGTCACACTGCATGCTGGTGATGCTGTTTCCACACTGTTTCTCCACATTGTTGATTTCCTGCTGGACTTCTGGTGTGGGCTTGCTTCTGGAGAGAATGACAATGTACTCACCACCTCTTTGTGAGATGAACTTAACAGTCTCAAAGCCCAGACCAGAAAGACCACCTGCCACTACATACACAGACCTCTTTCGAAAAAGCCGTTTTTTTGTTGGGAGAAGTGGAATCTCAGACAGTGTGCTGCCAACATCATTTTCTAGAGCTATGACAGCCAATTTCTTGGAGCTGAAATATGAGTCTGGTTTTGCTGAATCAATGCTTTTTTGTTCAGATTTTGCACTCTGAAAGGTAAAGCTTTCAAGAGCCAATTTCCCATTAAGGTTTAAGGACTTAAGCCAGTGATAAAGGTATGGCCTGTGTGTTCTCAGGGATCCCTTTTGGAAAATGACTGGCATCTGAGTTATCTGTACATGAACACCTTCCTTTGCACTTTGGAACACTTCCTCAACGACTAGATCCTGCTTCGGAGATTCACATACGATTACAACATGTTGTAACCCTGGAAAGTTGCAAATTTGAGCAGTTAGGGATTCATCAAATGGAGGCAGAATGACAACTGCACCCAACTGACTGGCACCTACAAAAGTCCCATTGCACTGCGTTTCAACATTCACATTCCAGCCTGATTTGCAAGCGCTAAGTGCCAAGACTTTCAATAGTGCAGAATCAGGCACAGAGCATATGATTGTTATATTACGCTTGGCTCCGAGCAAAGCTCGATGAAGGATTTCCCATGCTAGCACAAAGTAGGAAACACAAGGTGTTTTTCTGAGGACTGGGAACCTTTTGGTGCTGTAGCACACTTCCTGTGGTACTCTGATCTTACTTGCTGCCACCACAGGATAACAGGAAGCAACACGTTCTCCCACTTTGAATTTCCTTACATCTTTTCCAACTGCAATGACAGTACCGCTGAAGTCAAGAGCGAGCAGCTTGTGTTTCTGAGATGAGTACTTGTTCCAATACAGTGTTTTGCCGAATTTTAGATTTGAAGTGCTGACTGGGAAATAGTCTGATGAGTGAACACATATCTTACTGGGCTGGATTTCAATGAATGTATCACTGATCGGCTCAGCCTCCTCGTCAGAGCGAATGGCACTCAGTTTCATAATTTCATGTGGATCAGCTGTCAGAAAAATACAAGGTTCAGACACTGTAGATGTATAAGTGCCAACATCATTGTCAGTAATTTCTAGTGGGGTGCGCACAATGGAAGGTTTTAAAACCTGTCCGTCTTTTAAAACCAGTTCTGGGTGCTTGCTGCATGGGTATGACCTTAGGACATCAGACAGAGCTGCAATGTCCTCAGGAGAGATCCTGCTCATATCAATCAGCTGAAAAGAAAGATCTGGTATCTCAGCAGCGAACGATCGTGTCATACCAACAAGAGCAAAACCTGGACTTACGTGATCTACTGTGATGTCAGATGAACGGTAGGTTATGGCTCTAATTGATTTTGGGAAGTGAATTCGCTTTAGCTCAACAACTATTTGGCGGAAAATCTCACAGCAGTCAGCTAGACTCTGCAGGATGATTTCAGCTGGCCGTGATGTGAAGTCTTCATTGCCCCACAAAAATAAGACCTCATCAAAGTTTTCTCTAATATCTCTGATTTTAAGACTTGCCAAAAGAGAAGGGAAACCATTGCCCAAGATGTCCTTTGCATATGTGATGGGAATGTAAGTAGATGCTGAGTCCAAATGTTTCTTTAGACCATCAGCAATCCCTAAAGTATCACAGAACACCAACGCCTTTGGAGGAGGAGTAGCAATGTGATCATTTGGGACAACATCGAAGGCATTGTGGTAGAAGTACTCATCTACCACATGAGAACGACTGCCTAGGTACTTGATTATGACATTTTTGACCTCAACCAACACTCTGCCTTCCTTGTCTGCAAAGCACCCACAAACCCCAAAGTGATCAGTGCCCACATCAGTTGCTCTCAGATAAATAGTCATCTCATTTTGCAAAGGTTCAAAGACTGTAAGACTTCCTATTTTGGCAGGAAATCCTGGCCTGCCAGCAAAGATGTGCTCTACTGCAACTGGGAGAAGCTGCATCAGATAATCCAGCAAGACAGGATGAATGCAGTAGTCATGCAAATAAGGCTGAAGTTCTTCTGGAACTGAGACTTTTGCAAAAGCCTCTTTCAGATCATCTCCATAGTGCACATCCTTCTTATTCTGGAAGATGTCTCCATACTGAAAGCCTCCTTGAGAGAGATACCCATAAAACTCCTGAAAGCTCACTACAGATGTGCATCGTTTGTTGATGGAGCTTAGTGAAATGCGCTGCTCCTCAATCAGCCTCTCTTTCTTTGAAACCACAGTGCCTGATGCATAAACTACAGATGAGGAGAGAACGGTGAATCTGGTTTCCCTCTCTGTTTGTTCTAGTTGCACTTTCATTTCAGGTGGATTCTGTGTTAAAACAAATGGTCTGTGAAAATTGACACTGAGCTGCAGTGAACTGAGAGGTACTTTTGGTTTAGCACTGGCCATGCACGCAGCTAAACCCAGCTCAGCATAGAAAGCACCAGGGATGATGGGTACATCATTATGCTTGTGCTCTTTCAAGTAGAAAGAAGAGTCAGACTTTAGATCACAAGTGAAAATGTTGCTTTCACTTCCTGTCTGACACAGCACAGGATGATTCCTTGCTGTGTTATTCTGTGCTGCCCCAATGATAACATCCTTGTCTGAGCAGTCAAATTGATATTTAGGAAAAGGCAGAGGTACTGTCTCATAGCCTTTATAGAAGGTGTTCCAATCTACTTGAACGCCGAGTTCAAACAGTTTAGAGACAACAGACATGACTGATTCTTGATCTCTTTCTGGCTGCACAGAGGCAAGGACAGCCGTGTCATTTCCCAGAGATTCCATAATGTTTCTCTGCAGTGCCCTTCTTGGACCTATCTCAACAAACACAGTGTGCTTCTTTCCTTTAGTTGCTGACTGTACTGCCTGCTCAAAAGCAACCGGCTCACGAATGTTTCTAGCCCAGTATTCACCTGTGCAGAAATCTCCCTGCTGGACTTCCTTCCCTGTCACTGTTGAGAACAACTCTGTGTAAAGATCATTTGCCTGTAAGATGCCAATTTTTTCCACAATTTCTGGTAGAATTGGGTCCATCATGTGGCTGTGATAAGCAGCAGGGACATCCAGCACACGAAGGAACAGATTCTGACTATTGGCTGAGGTGCTTAGCTCCTTATGGAAGCGCTCAATTGCGTCTGCCTCACCTGAAAGGGTGCAGGACTGTGGGCTGTTATATGCAGCAAGGCAAATTTTACCAGAGTAAGAAGGGAGCAGTGAAGATACCTCTGATACAGCCATGTTGCTGATCACGAGCATCTTTCCCCCGGTGACTTTTCTCTGGAGAGTGCTGCGGAAATATATGACTTTTACTGCATCCTCCAGAGACAAGAGACCAGAGCAGTGAGCGGCTGCCACTTCACCAACAGAGTGTCCAAGAATTGCATCAGCTTTGACTCCCCAGTGCCTGAGCAAGGTAGTAATCCCAACCTGAATAGCAAAGAGGAGGGGTTGGACAACGTCTGGGTTTCTGAAGTCGCTGCTCTCAAATTCGCTCTCTAGAGTATCCAGTATGTCCAGAGGACTGAGCTTTTGGAAAAGTTCCTTAATTTCTTTGATCTTTTTTCTGAATATAGGCTCGTTTTTTAGTAGCTGCATGCACATACCATGGTAGGTGACACCATTTCCACAGAAGACAAACACTAACCTTGGATCTGAGAAGGCAACACTGATATTTTTGCCAACAGTAGCAATTAGCTTCTCTTTTAGATTAACTACAGAAGACACTGTGATGGCTTTTCTGTATTTATGTTTTTGGTGGGTTCTTCTGCAAGCTGACGTGTAGAGCAAAGAATCTAGATCAAACCAGTTTTCTGCCTGTAGCTGACTGATGGTATCTTCCATCATCATGTTAAGTGATTTTGAAGAAATTGCAGATATGACAAAATACTTGACTTGCTTCTCATCATGCCTTTGCTTAGAATATGACTGGATGTGCTGTGTGACAATGGCGTGTGCATTTGTTCCCCCAAAACCAAAGTTGTTAACTCCTGCAACTCTTGCACTAGAGCATTCCCATTTTTCTGGTTCCTTAGGAATTTTAATGTTTAGTGCTGTGGCATCTACACTGGAAGTCTTATCAGTGTAGAACACCGAAGGAACAATGGTCTCATGCTTCATCATCAGGAGAACCTTAATGAGTCCAGCGACTCCAGCAGCAGATTCTGTGTGTCCAATATTGCTCTTTACAGAGCCAATCCAGAGTGTCTTTGAACCGGGAGGTCTAGATTTAGCAATGACGTTGGAAATGCTTCTTGCCTCTGTTGGGTCTCCAGCTGGGGTTCCAGTCCCATGTGCCTCTATGTACTGGACATTTGCAAGGTCAGACTCTGAATAGATTCTGCGGAGAAGCTCCTCTTGTTGTGTCATGGATGGTTTGGTGATTGGAGTAACAGAGCGGCCATCTTGGTTTACAGCAGTTTTGCTGATTATACCCCAGATATAGTCATGGTCTTGAAGAGCCTGTCAAGCAACAAAAAGATGAAAATGAAACATGAATAAAAGTGTGTACTGTTAAAGAATATCTAATACCAGAGTCAAATACAGTGGAACCCCGGCTTACGAAGACCCAGTTTAACGAAAAATTCAAGTTACGAAGGCACTTAATGGTAATATTTTTGCCCGTGATACGTCAAAATGCCCGTGTAACGAAATCCACTTGCGAAATGCGTTTCGCTGTTCCACGTGAAAGACGTATTGTTGTTGCAGTGCGCTATTTCGTGTGCTTTTCGTTTGCAATTAGCCTATCGTTCATTCATAACGGGGCCGGCATAAGGCATAAATATGAGCGATTTTAAAAAAATGTTAAAAAAATATCATTGCACAGTGTACGTACGTACATTAATTAACATAAGTGTAAGTTTTAGTTTTAATGTTTAGAATTAAATTCCATAATGTTATGTACATGTACACGTACGTATGTATGCATGCATACATATGCTTTCTTCAGCCTCCACCAAGAACTTCATCTTCAGCCAGCATCGCCTCACTCAAAAGGCGATGGAAAAGGTGCTTCGACTTACGAAAAGTTTGACTTACGAAAGACCCTCTGGAACGAATTAATTTCGTAAGTTGGGGTTCCACTGTATGTGACACGACATATTTGAACTTTAGCTTATAGTTATAATTATATAAACTAGATTGCACTAATGTAAGTTGCTCAGCTGTTGAGATAAATACTGCAGAGATTTCCACTTTGTCTTAAATTAAGTGGAACTTTCTCTATTTTGCTTTTCTTTTTGTTTTGTGTAAAGCTATAAAAAAGAAACCCTTCTTTTAACTGCTTCCTTTTTCACAATGGATTGACACAGTGGATGGATCCATATTTTTGATTTGGCACAGATATTTTTTCACATGCTCTTCCAAATGCAATTGCCCATGTTTGTCCTGGACATTTTAGAGAAATATTTTAACCACTGTACTATGGAGCCACTTGTACAGCTACAGAAAATACATTTGAAAATTTCCTCTATATAAGCTGGTTGATTAAAACTAAACTAACCGTGCAAAAAAACTGTTTAATCAGCTGAAATTCAAATTTAACACTAAACCAAACTGTTGGAGACAATTTTTATAACGCTAAGCGAGCAGGTCAATCACGTTTGATGGAAAGTGTACAGTTGGTCACTGCAGTTATTTGCAATTGATCACTGAATATGAAAAAAAATTAAAGGGAGTCATTGGTGTGTTTTTAGCTCATCCTCCCGAAGGACCAACAGCTCTATGCGATGGCGAGGTGTTCATCGCCCATCTGTCTGTCCCTCCATAATTCACAAAGATTGTAACTCCCCCTAGAATATTGCTCAGATTTGAGCTAAACTAGATTAACTGTAATGAATATGACAGTTTGTGTGCCTGCTGTACTTCTCAGTGGATTTAAGTCATCATTAGTTTGTGCAACAGAGCCAATCAATGACAAGAAAACTGATAACTTCCTTTCTGTACTTCATGTATTATAGTAATCTATGAATTGTGATGGATCATCAGCTGGTTGAGCTACTACATTGCCAACGTCTGGGTTTGGCACTTTGGCAAACTGTCCATTTAATGTTTAAATTCCTGAAGTATTTGACTTTTTAAAAAATAATTAATCTGCATATGTTGACCTTTTTCAGTGGCTTTAGGAGAACTACTCCACATCCGTCCCCTCTGCCGTATCCATCTGCTCTACTGGAAAAAGGTTTGCTGGTTCCATCAGGTGAGATCATCTTGGCTTTGCTCAGCGCAACAAACAGTCTTGGCTCAAGGATGCAGCTGACCCCTCCACAGACAGCCATTTCACAATCCCCTGATAAGATAAAACACATCATATCATCCCAACGAATTAAACGCTAACGCCACTTTCTAAATAAATACAACACTACAGAATGATTTACTACCAGTTACTCTATTGCTAATTAACCTGAAGTTCTCTATGCTGGACAGACCTTGTTTTATTGATTGACAGGCAAGATGAAGAGCCACAAGGGATGAAGAACAGGCGGAGTCCAAGGACAGCGAAGGTCCGGTGAAGTTGAAGACATAGGAGACTCTGTTTGCTGCAATACTCATGGCAAGCCCTGTGCCAGTCCAGTGGTTGATCACACTTGGGTGCACATGTGCAGCATTTGTTTCATAATCTCTGTTCATTATTCCTACAGAGATACATAAAACACAGGGGTCATGCACTTATCATTTTAACATTATTCATTTGAATGGATGTAAATTTTTAACGCAATTCTGGTATAAAAAGGTGTCAGTAGCTTTGTTTTGGATCAAGCACCCATTATTGTAACACAAAACACAAAAACAAAATCAAGCATTTTGTGCCTTACCAAAAAACACTCCTGTTCTGGTCCCACTGGCTTTTTCCATTGGAATTCCAGCATTTTCTAAAGCCCTGTAGACACACTGAAGGAGCTGTTTTTGCTGAGGATCCATTTGTTCCACTTCACTGTCACTGATGCCGAAAAACCTGTGGTCGAATTCATTAAACCTGAAAATACCAAAAAAATAACAAGGTCAGATTCAGGCAATGGGATGTTCTAATTACTGTTTAAATTCTTCCTTCTTAGATTATTTCTCATAAATGATAATAATGATATAGCGCTTTTCTAGACACTCAAAGCGCTTTGCAATTCCAATATTCATTCACTCTCACATTCACACACTGGTGGAGGCAAGCTACAGTTGTAGCCACAGCTGCCCTGGGGTAGATTGACAGAAGCGAGGCTGCCATATCGCGCCATTGGCCCCTCTGGCCAACACCAGTAGGCGGTAGGTGAAGTGTCTTGCCCAAGGACACAACGACCAGGACAGACAGAGCTGGGGAGCAAACCGGCAACCTTCCGTTTACAAGATGAGCTTCCCAACCCCCAGAACCACAGTCGCCCATGTGTTGCATTTACAGTGTGATGCATGTACAGACTCTAAAGCTGTACAGCTGTTTCTATTGTACAAACCTATAATCAGTTTCTATTTTTGGTTTGTCCACAATTTCAGTGCAATACTCCACCAAAAGAAAGGAAACTAATGCAAATGAAGGGCAGATTTGCAGGTTAAAACAAAGGAGCTGAAGACAAAACACTGCAGTTTGGTAAAACACTGTGAAAGGAAAAACCTAAATCGTGGAAAAATAAAGTACATTCTCTTTCTATTCAGGAGTTTTACATATCTGGACATGACAAATATAATTTGGTCCAGGTCACAAAGATAGGTCAATACAACCTAAAGTGAATTAAAACACATGGCATATTACAGTGGTTCCCAAACTTTTAAACTGCAATAAATTACAGGTAGTAATAAAATACACTACTAACTCTAACGAAAACAGAGATTTTTAAAAACTCAGTTTTGCGTTTACGTGTGGACGAGGAATACAGAGTTCGTCACGCAACGTCAAAGGTATGTTCCTTTTTTCACGTCACGCTGTGCGCCACATTATTGTTTACATGAGATGAATTTCTACAATGGCAGATAGAGACAAAATACAGTTACTGTTAATCTTACTATCTGCAGTTTTTACATGCTTACATATACACACACAGTTACTGTCCCTCCATTTAGAAAGGCAGAGGCGCCATGGTGTAATTTGCTTTTTTCCTGTGTAATAATATTCAACATTGCTATCAATACATTTTTCAAAAAATGTCTCTCTGTGCAAAATGGGTTTAAAAACATAAATAACTGTGGGATACTGTTTGTCCGTGATTTGGACAGGGGGAACGAATTAGGGCAGGCTCAGCCTGATATTATTTGTATCCCACTGTAACTTTACTCTATGAAGAGCTAACATCTCCAAAATTTCAGGAGTAGTTAGTCATTTAAAGAAGTGTTTGTGAACTAAAAATCAAGAATGTGGGATGCTGTTTGTCCGTGACGCAGGGAAAATCAATTCTGCAGGGGAGACCTACCTTGGCACTTGTGCAGGTGAAGCCAATGGGAAGATATGCTTGACCATATTTTCTAATCTTTGGCTTGGAAGTTGGTTTGGAAACATATTTGGCGATGCTTCATCTCCTGCCTTGCGTTTGTGTGGGAGCCCCGTCAAAAACCTGTCCATTATGCTAGCAGTGTCCAAGAGTTCTTTTTTTTTTTTTTTTCATACCGCCCCCTGGTTTGGACTTGTTTTATAGTCACAGGATCTGAGAACCTTGTAGTCATTAAGTCAACCACAAACTCTTCTGTTTACCGAAGTATTCTAGAGTCAAATGTGCAGCAATCTGTCTAACAGCTAAAGCTTGGCCCAATTTGAGTCATGCAAAAGGAAAATGATCCTACAACAGAACGGCTAAAATGAAAATAATCAAGGTGTTGGAATGCCTCAAAGTCCAGACCTCAAACAGACTGAAATGATGTGTTGAGACCTGCAAACCTCAATAAACTGAAACAACATTGCAAAGATGAGTTGGCCAAAATTCCTCCACAGTGAAGTGCCTGCCTGATAAAGTCATGCAGAAAACTTTAAGTTATTGCTGCTAAAGTTGATTCTATAAGCTACTGAATCATGGGGTGTCCTCAGGTTTTCACACACTGCTTCTGCATTTTGGCTCAATTTGAATTAAACCCATAATAACACAGCGTAATATGTCACGTTTTGTAGTTCATCTGAGGTTGTACTTGCCCAAATTTAAGACCTGATAGAACTGGATGATTTTTATTACATCCTGATATGTAAAACCTCAAAACCCTTTTTCTTAACACAACTGCATCCATCAGCGCTGTGACTCATTTTACTGCCTTAATGATTATGTGCTACATTTATGACCGAAGGTGACTGAGCACCAAATTGCTTATACAGGGAGTGCAGAATTATTAGGCAAATGAGTATTTTGTCCACATCATCCTCTTCATGCATGTTGTCTTACTCCAAGCTGTATAGGCTCGAAAGCCTACTACCAATTAAGCATATTAGGTGATGTGCATCTCTGTAATGAGAAGGGGTGTGGTCTAATGACATCAACACCCTATATCAGGTGTGCGTAATTATTAGGCAACGTCCTTTCCTTTGGCAAAATGGGTCAAAAGAAGGACTTGACAGGCTCAGAAAAGTCAAAAATAGTGAGATATCTTGCAGAGGGATGCAGCAGTCTCAAAATTGCAAAGCTTCTGAAGCGTGATCATCGAACAATCAAGCGTTTCATTCAAAATAGTCAACAGGGTCGCAAGAAGCGTGTGGAAAAACCAAGGCGCAAAATAACTGCCCATGAACTGAGAAAAGTCAAGCGTGCAGCTGCCAAGATGCCACTTGCCACCAGTTTGGCCATATTTCAGAGCTGCAACATCACTGGAGTGCCCAAAAGCACAAGGTGTGCAATACTCAGAGACATGGCCAAGGTAAGAAAGGCTGAAAGACGACCACCACTGAACAAGACACACAAGCTGAAACGTCAAGACTGGGCCAAGAAATATCTCAAGACTGATTTTTCTAAGGTTTTATGGACTGATGAAATGAGAGTGAGTCTTGATGGGCCAGATGGATGGGCCCGTGGCTGGATTGGTAAAGGGCAGAGAGCTCCAGTCCGACTCAGACGCCAGCAAGGTGGAGGTGGAGTACTGGTTTGGGCTGGTATCATCAAAGATGAGCTTGTGGGGCCTTTTCGGGTTGAGGATGGAGTCAAGCTCAACTCCCAGTCCTACTGCCAGTTTCTGGAAGACACCTTCTTCAAGCAGTGGTACAGGAAGAAGTCTGCATCCTTCAAGAAAAACATGATTTTCATGCAGGACAATGCTCCATCACACGCGTCCAAGTACTCCACAGCGTGGCTGGCAAGAAAGGGTATAAAAGAAGAAAAACTAATGACATGGCCTCCTTGTTCACCTGATCTGAACCCCATTGAGAACCTGTGGTCCATCATCAAATGTGAGATTTACAAGGAGGGAAAACAGTACACCTCACTGCACGCAATGTTGATGGTGAACAGATCAAAACACTGACAGAATCCATGGATGGCAGGCTTTTGAGTGTCCTTGCAAAGAAAGGTGGCTATATTGGTCGCTGATTTGTTTTTGTTTTGTTTTTGAATGTCAGAAATGTATATTTGTGAATGTGGAGATGTTATATTGGTTTCACTGTGTGGACAAGAGATATTTTATTTTGTATTCTTATGGTGACAATTTATAATCAGAACTATCATTGATCAATCATTCATCATTGTCGAATCTGTTGATAGAAATAATCTCTGAATTATATCTATGGTAATCTGAGCAAAATATTAATATATGCATATTATCATCACTTTAATTAGTCTATTGTTGTTCTCTATCATTCTTTCTATCTGCTTAAGCTGTTGCAAATGGTATCCATATCAGTGTATTCACACCTCTCGAAGCTGTGGGTCCAGTAGGGCCTTCTACATTCACTTACACACATATTCAGGCCTACACCAACATGCACATAGAGAGTCATGGAAAGTACGCACGTTCACTCCCGCACGTATTAAGAACAGGGAGGTCGTCTCAGGACAATCTCTCGGTTGGACACACAGTCTCACAGAATTGCACAACATATCACAAACTTGTTTGTCTCTAAAGTAGTATCGGATGTCTATATAAGGAGAACTTTGGAACTGTTATCATTTCCAGTAAGATCTAGCTGTGATGTCATCAGGGTAATATAAGGATGGGGAGCGGTCTGCTCGAGGAAGATTGTAAGATTGTTGTTGCAAGTTTCTTCCCACACTGTACTGTGTGTTTTAATAAAATAATTTGTGTTGACCCACTATGGACTTCCAGTCGTATGTCTCTTCCTCAAAAATTCGAACCACGACAACTGGTAAAAATAAATAATTGAAATGGGTATATATTTGTTTTTTGTTAAGTTGCCTAATAATTATGCACAGTAATAGTCACCTGCACACACAGATATCCCCCTAAAATAGCTAAAACTAAAAACAAACTACTTCCAAAAACATTCAGCTTTGATATTAATGAGTTTTTTGGGTTCATTGAGAACATGGTTGTTGTTCAATAATAAAATTATTCCTCAAAAATACAACTTGCCTAATAATTCTGCACTCCCTGTATTTTATGATTAACATATGAGACAGTTGTTCTTTGTCAGCGTTCAACAAGCAGTTCAGTGAGTTCACTGTAAGTGGGTTATCTTGTTATTTGTATTTCACAGTTATATACAGCCAATAGGTGATGTTCAGTCTGTGACATCACCAGCAATGTGTATACTACACACTGAGTCCATTAGGTCATCTTCCATCCAGGTGGATTACAGCACAACTGATATTTTATTATCATTCCCTGAAAGTCCTATTATGAGCACTTATGCTTCATGAATTGGTCTCCCAGGGTGAAAAGGTTTTTGTGGAGTTTGACTGTAAGATCCCAAGGAATCTGATTGAGAACATTCAGCAGGAAAGGCCTAAACTGAGTGAATTCTGCAGTTTTCCAGCAGGAACAACACCACCTGAATCAACTGGCAGATTTGCCTCCCTACACAGAGGTAGGTTAAAGTAATCTAAAATGATGCCTAAAGTTAAGAAATGAAGTGCTTTTCATAATTTTTGTAGTCACTCTGAAATGGCCCTATGTTTGAAGATAAAGCAGGGTTGTTGTTATCTAATATAACATGGACTTGATAAGAAAAACCTTCAGTGACAGTTAATGGGTTAAATTGAACCATGCATCACAAATTATTTCACGAGTATTAATAGGACATCTAGACATATGTAAACAGACTCATTTCCATGGAACATTGTGCTAACTGATGGAGGTTTATCATGTTAAGAAGCCATATTTGAGTAGTCCAGTGTTTGGAGCACTTGTTTTATTTTCAAAAGGTAAAAAAAACCTAAACCATCTTTGGAAAAGCGTCAAAATAGTACGTCTCTGTTTTAATACAAATTAGGAGCAGCAGTGTGATTTCATTAATCAACACTTCATGAAGTGTGAAATTGCCAAACAAAATTTTATATGACTGTATTGATAGGCACACATTTGTGAAACAGATAAGCAGATCTAAATGAGATACAGGGCCATACCCGTCAATGAGAGCAGCCTTGGCTGTGCGGGATTTACCCGGCTTGTTGTCATCAGGATCATACCAGCTGCTTAAGTCAAATCTCTCTTTGGGAATTGGCACAGAGCAGTTTCTCCCGTTCACCAGAACCTTCCAGAAATTGTCAAGCCCCTCTCCTGTTTTTGGGAGAAGATACATATAAAACACTTACTTTTTACACTTCATGTAACTATACTGAAAGATTTTTCACTGTTCTTAATGTACTGTTTGGGGAATGGTACAGTTTTGGCCTCTGTATACCACCATTTATGTCTTTTTAAGAATCTACTAGATTAAGCCTAGCAATGCCTCCTTCACCTCAGGAACAAATCTTTTGGGTGTTCCAGTGGACAGCTATCAAGTTTTTTGTAACAACCTGTTAAATTACTTTTGAGCCTCGGAAAATGACTGCAGTTCCTAAACAATTCATCTAATACTTTTGTCAAACCCCTTTAATCAAAGCTGAAAGTCTGCACTTTCATAATCTTGTCTGATTTCAAATCCACTGTGGTGGTGCACAGATGCAAAAACACAAAAATGTCCATGTCTAAATACTTCTGGATCTGACTATACACCATGTGACGCACAACAATCAAATTGGGTAGTAAAATAATAACAGACAGACAGAAACTTCCTAAAGTGTCCTCACCGCCTGGAAAATTGCATCCAATTCCCACCACTGCAATGCTGTCTTCAGTTTCTTCCATTGTGACAGAAAATCACTGAAAAAAAAACAAAAAAACCCCCAGAAATCTTTAGTCTGTCAGCATGCAATCGCCATGGCAGGAGATCAGAAAAAAGCGGAGCGAGTTATTGAGTGAAACAGTGTAATTAGTCCAGTTTAGTCATGCACCACTGTATCCTTACATCCATCCCGTTGGCAGTTTCCCTCACTGATGGTATCACTGCTGGACTTGCCGTTCTTATAGCCAGCTTCTTTTCTTTATCAAACATTAATGATTCATGCTATACGTGGCCATGGAGATGAAGGACTTCAGTGCACACATTTATGGTGCCTCGCAAATGATTAGACCACGTTTAATGGGCAAGTCAATATGTTTTATAATAGCATGGCCTTATCACAGTGTCAGTTTAACTAATTATCATGTTTAAAATCCTGGAAACATCTGGAAATGGTTAAAAAAAAAAAGACATTTTACACTAACTCATATTAATTAATAAGACAAGTAAGTAATAAGTAAGCCATAAGTGTTATCAATATTACAATGTGCATACCACAGTACCCACATAGCAAGCAGGTCTGGCCCGGATCCGGTATCAAGCCAGCACTCCTGGCTGACTTCTGGCATGATAAGACATATGTCATCCAGATATGGGCCAGGCCTGGCATAGATGGCACTGTCTAGTGATGGCATGCCACATCTGGTCCGATTGTGATTTGGTGTATTTGGCCCAGGCTCATAGAAAACAGGTCTGGTCCAGATCTGGCATCAAGCTGGCACTTCTGACTGACTGGTGTCATGGCAGGGTGTATGTCAACCAGATATAGGCCAGGTCTGGCAATGATGGCACTATTTATGTATTTTAGTTAGAAGACCCAAATGCCATGTTGCAATACTATACTGCTACGGTGGCCAATGTTTCAAATGCAGATTTGACAGGTTTGTGAGTGTACACTTTATCCAAAACCTAGTGACGGTTTACTCATGTTTACCACTGTGTGGCTGTAGCTCAGGAGGTAGAGCAGGTCACCTACTGATCGGAAGGTTATTGGTTTGATCCCTGGCTCCTCTAGTCTGCATGTCAAGAGTGTGAATGTGTATAAATGTAGTTGGGGAGCAACAGAGTTTCGTCATGTTGCTTTTGCACTATTATGCTCCGGCACATGTTGTTATTACATTGCTTGATTAAGGTACACATTAGGCTGACATCTGGGCCAGCACAGGGCCAGCAGTGTGTCTGCAACTGGCCCGTGGCTGCACACAACTTATACATGGACCACATACCACAAAGAATGACGGTCCTTTGGTGTCCCAGATCAGGTTTACCAGAGGTAATCCACACATGGGCCAGCACAGGACCACCAGTGTGTCTGCAACTGGCCTTGTGCTGGCCCATGTGTGGGCCCCCTCTGACAAACGAGATCTGGGCCACCAAAGGGTCGTTATTCTTTGCGGTATGTGGGCCATGTGTAAGCACATTGTGTGGGCCAGATCGGGCCCATACCAATTTTGCTATGTGGGTATGTTAAGTGATTGTACATAACTTTGTTGATTACTTGATTAGATAAGTTAAGGTCATAGTAGATATTCAAAGCCAAGAATGTCCAGGAGTAACGATATCTCTAAGGTAACTTTTGAACTGAAATAGTTTCTAATAATACCACAGAACAAATAGCTTACTTATTAGGAGGATGTTTATTTAATGCTGCATGTCAAAGTTCCTCTTATTCACTCAAAATGATCACAGTTGACCTAATTATAAATTAATACAAATACAAATTTATGGAAATTTAAAATATGAAGTTAAATGTTGAATCATCAATCGATCATAAAGCAGCATAAGATTCTTTAAAACAATGAATAATTATTTAATTTTTTCCCCAAGGGCTTGGTCTATGAATTGAATTTTTAAGCAACATAAGGAACAATAGACTGGTTTTCCTGGTTAGTGTTATGATCTTATTACCATTATCAAGAAACCACAGCCCCACAGAATTACAAGGCAGAATTCCAACCAACAAGCATTGTCTTTATTACCCTCCCTTGCTGTTTAATGATTAAATGAATGAAATCCATGATTTTATTAACTTGATCAAAATATTTCAGCGTCTTAACACAGCAGAACATTTAATATTTTGGTATAAGGAAACGCAGACATTCATAAGTTATTATTAGATGATAAATAATGTGTCTGTCTCAGTAATAAATAATAATAATGAGCTGAATTAATGAAGGATAAATAATGTACCCAGTGTGTGAGTTCAGGCTTCAGGCTGGTTTAACCTTTAGCAGGTCCAGTGTTGAATTTGACAGCAAATTAGGATTTAGTTTTAGTCATAATTAAGGCATTAAATTATTTTAGTTTCAGTCGACTAGGCATCACAAGATGATAGCAGAATAAATCTAAATTTGACTCATTTGATTTGAAAAATAAAAAGTGTAAAAGTTTGTCTGTTTTTACCAGCAGGAGTTGCTCCATTTTATTTTCCTTGACATCAAATACGAAATGCGTTGGTAGGTGCGCTCTTCTCCTTACAAATGCTGAAATTGTATTGGATTTCCGTGAGAAGAGCATGGGAATAAATGAGCTCCTCCACCCACACCCCCGTTTCCCGGGAACATATCAAACGTGCCGATCTAATCTTTCTGCACAAGGAAATAAATTCTGATTGGATCGCATCCAAATTTGCCCCGCCTTTGTACACAACTTAAATTACTTCTGATTCAACCTCATTTTTATTCGTAGACAAAACTGTCAATACATGTCATCATAAAGTTGTCATCTTGTTTTTGTCAGAAAAACAATGAGGACAATTATTGATTAATGAAATGAACACTCATTTTTGGAGAAAAACATTTATTATCACACAAAACGAGACATGAAAGCATAACAGCCACAATGATTTAAATATAGTTTACTGAAAGCAAAAATGAAAACTTTTTGTTTAGTTTATAGCCACATATAACCATTAAACTTTAAGCATTATCATGAAGACCTCAGACACTGTAAACAGGTTGCTGTAAATTTTATGGCAACTTACTGGCTGATGGATGCAAGTAATAAGCTGTAAAAGGATTCGCAGGAACCGTCTTTGTAAGCACTTTTTACATCCTGCTGAAACAGCATTTGATATAAATTTGCTGTGACGGGATTTTACAGAAATTTACATTTACAGTAGTTACTGCACATTTATTTATTTTTGCTGTGTGTTTGTCTATCTACAGTGAAGTAACTGTTATTTACAGTAATTTTCCATAATTTCATTTACAGTAAACTTACTGTAAAGAAAATGACAGAAACCACTGTGTCTAGATACCAATTGTAATCATCAATATTAAATCAACGTGCATGACACAAGATCTGTTTATCGCAAAAAACTAGACTATAAATCTAAAGCTGTAGCAGGAAACATCACATTTGTAGGACTTGCACTTGCGTTTCCCACATAGCCCCAGTCAGGATTTAAAGCAGAAACCTTCTTGCTGTGAGGCGACAGTATGAACCAGAGCTACTGCGCGGCCCTAGTTCAGATCTGTGGTAGGGTACCCCATTTCCTCATGTGCACCATGTATCAAGAGGTGAAGCTGTTAAACTGTTAAACAGCATCTGCTGTTAAAGACCAGCAGATGCACCTCTCTCCTTTAGACTGTGCCATATAGAGGTGATATTTTCCATATGGTCATACTTATTTTGAACTGTGAACCATGTGAAGTTGCTCCAGTGAAGTCCAAGTATAAAAATATAGAGTTGACTTCACAGGTTTTCTTCACCTGTTCATAAGCCCTACACTTTTCTCTCTCTCAGATCCCCACCAGCTGCTGTCAGTTTTATTTCAAGTGTCCTTTGATAACTTGGCCTCTTGAACCCTGTTCTGGCAGTGAGTCACAGTTTAAACCCATTTATCCATTTGTTATCTGTTCAGTTCAGGTCTGCAGCGTATCCCGAGTTTCTGCTTTGTCCGCCTTCTCTTAGCATTTTCTCCCTGACCTGTTTGGCCCTACTATCAGATATTTTCTTGCTTTTGTTTATTTGATGTGACATTACTTATTACTAAGTAAATAAGCCAGATTTAGCCCTACAGGCCGATTTTCATCCATTACTCTTGAAGAAAATTAACTTTTTTGCACAGTTTAAAGTTTTTTAAATCACTGTTTCTATTATTACTTGAGGGTGCTTAATGTTTAAAGATGATGAAAACCTGATGAAGGGGATGCAGTTACTTAATACCTGATGAATGCCTGTTGATGTTGTCCCTGGGCAACAAACCTGTGTCACTGTGTGAGTCAAAGGCAAATGTGACCATAATAAATTATTTCCAAGGGACAAATAAAAAGTCAAAACTGTGCAACGTGCAGAATAAAGTTTTACAGCTGTGTTGTTGAGATAAAAGTGTTTAAAGATTGGCGTGCCCTGGCTGATAAATGCTCAGGCAATGATGCTGAAAATTGATTATTCAGTTGTACTACAATGGAAATTTATCACAGTTGTGTTTTCTTTGCATTAGCTGACTTGACAAAGCTTAAAACCCCAGTCAGTGATAACAGATATCGGCAATGGTTACAAACTATATTTGTTTTAGGATGTGCGCACACTAACATAAAAAACTGGTGTTTCATTCTTCATTCTTCAAGCTCTTCTCCACAAAATAATCGCTATGGGTGCCGCCTACTCGAGATGTTATCAGATAATGACCATAAAAAGGTGACAGAAATGTACAAAGAAGATTGGAAAAACAGTAAAATGTTGCACTGTTTCAAATATAGGAAGCAAAATTAATGCTAATCTTGAGATTTAGTGCATAGAGTGGCAAAATTGACATTTTAATTTAGTAAATTAATTTGATACTAAGTCTTTTAAATATTAAATGTTATAGTTATAATATCTAATATATTATGATATCTATATCTGTAGGTAGTTTGTATACACTCCTTTTCTGTGTATTTATTTGTAATATTTATATAGAGATGTATATATTATATATATTTTTTGCACCATGACACTGTGTACAAACTTGGCAATAAAAGTGATTCTGATTCTAAAAAGGCTAAAAATTTCATAATGGATACATCTCATCCTGGTCACCTACTTTTTGAACTCTTACCATCTGCCAGACAGTGCAGTTAGAGAAAGGACAGAAGGACTGAATAGCAGAGCAATAAAAAGCATTAAAATGCTACAATGTCCACTTGAATGTGCTCAGTGTAATAAGAGGTAGTGCAATTTGAGAGAATAGAGACAGGTTGTTTTTGTCTTTTCGATGTCTTATATATATATATATATATATATATATATATATATATATATATATATATATATATATATAGTTTACAGTTTATAGACTGCTGTTAATGATCTTTGCACTCTTGATATCGCACTTAATGGTATTAAATGTATTACATTTTTCATCCAAACTTTGAACATAATCTGTTTTTGAATAGCTTATATGTTCAGCGTAGGTCACCACGGTGATTTAGCTAGGTTGAAAGAGGGACACTTTTGTGACACAGAAAACTCTGACTTTAACAGGACATTTATCTTGCTTCATATTGAATTGCATAATCTGAGAAAGTATCCGTTACTCTAAGCCAATAAGCTGCTGCAAAACATCATGTTTAACTTTCAAAACCACAAATGGTGAAAGCCACTGTACTAATATGCTACTAGGTAATGACAAGTAACAATATAATTTCCATGTGTTACACCAAAAGTGTACCTGTAGTATCCGCCCCTCTCCTTCTTCAATGATGGGTCAACAGCACAGTAAATTGTGTTTTAAATTGAGTTTTTGGTAAAAGGACTGATCATATTTATGGAGAATTGCTGGGCACCATTCAGATAACGACATAACTCAGTCTGAACAACTCCAGGATGGAGAGAGTAGGTCGTCACTCCTGTGCCTAAAAGTAAGGAAAAAGTGAATGAAATCACCAACAGTAAAGCTACTAGTCATGCATTTGATTTGAACAGAAAACTGGCAAATTAAAAGAAAGAAATGACAGCGTGTAAGGTGCATTATTTACCTTCTAATCGTTTAACCAGTGAGCGGGTAAAGAGGACATTGGCTAGCTTGCTTTGAGCATAGGCTTTATTCTTGTCGTAATGCTTCTCACTGTTGAGGTCCTCTAGATTTATGGAGCCCCAGGAGTGAGCCATGGAAGATACATTGATAATCCAAACTGCTGGCGACTTTTTAATCAGGTCAAGCAACAAATATATCAACAGGAAGTAAATGGAGGGGGAGGAAATATGACTTTAAAATTGTCAATTTTCAGTTTCAGAAAATAGAGTGAAGTTAATGTATCTGGAAATAGTAACAATTTACTAAATACGAAATACTGTATCCCAAACTTGTTAAAGACTTTTACAATAAATGTACTACATCAAATAAATACCAAAAGAGAAAATGTGTTACAAAGACCACCCACACCTTATGATTTAATTATGTTCAAGAGGAATGCTATCCTGCTGCACTAATTCTGCACAAAAACATCAAATTAAAAAGTGCGAGATGTCAGTTAAAAGTTTTGAGTCTGTTTCTTTTGGTGGGGCATGTTTATCAGACTTATGATGTGTGAAGTTATTTCCCTAAATACAATTGAAAGGGCAAAATCCTTTTTTAAAAACTACATTTCTATAATAACCATGAGCGGGTGCATTGTGAGCCAGGCAGCAGCCAGGAGCGAGGTCCTGGCGGACCGATCCCCGGCTACCAAGACTGGCAATTGGGACATGGATTGTCCCAAAAGCGGTGTTCTACCTGCACTATGTATAGTGTGGGCGGAGCGCTGCTGACTTCGACTTCGACTGAGAAAATTGTTGAGCGGTGGAAGAAATACTTACCTCCTTAATCCCACTGGCATGTTTTCCTTGGAGAAAGCAGAGTCTGGGAACGAAGGGGATAACCCACCAATCTCTGGGGGCAAGGTCACTGAGGCAGTTAAACAACTCCTTGGTGGCATAGCCCCTGGGGTGGATGAGGTCCGCCCTGAGTTCCTGAAGGCTCTGGATCTTGTAGGGCTGTCTTGGTTGACATGCCTCTACAATGTTGCGTGGAGATCAGGGGCAGTACCCTTTTATTGGCAGACCACGGTGGTGGTTCCCATCTTTAAGAAAGGGGGGGTTGGAGGGTGTGTTCCAACTACAGGGAATCACACTCCTCAGCCTCCCAGGGAAAGTCTATGCCAGGGTGCTGGAGAGGAGAGTTCGTCCGTTAGTCGAACCTCAGATACAGGAGGAACAATGCGGTTTTCGTCCTGGTCATGGAACACTGGATGAGCTCTTCATCCTCTCAAGGATACTGAGGGCGCATGAGAGTTTGCCCAACCAGTCTACATGTGTTTTGTGGACTTGGAGAATGCATTTGATCGTGTCCCTCGGGGGGTCCTGTGGGGGGTGCTCCAGGAGTATGGGCCATTAAGTCCCTATACAACCATTGCATAGCCTGGTCTGCATAGCCTGCAATAAGTATGACTCATTCCTTGTGGGTGATGGGCTCCACCAGGGCTGCCCTTTGCCACCGATTCTGATCATGATTTTTATGAACAGAATTTCTAGGTGTAGCCAAGTGGCGGAAGGCTTCCACTTGGGTGGTCTCAGGATTTTATCTCTGCTTTTTGCGGATGATGTGGTTCTGTTAGCTTAATGGGTGATGGCCTCCAGCTCGCCTTAGAACGTTTCACAGCCGAGTGTGAAGCAGTGGGAATGAGAATCAGCACCTCCAATTCTGAGGCCATGGTCCTCAGCCCGAAAAGGGTGGAGTGACCACTCCAGGTCAGGGACGAGTTCCTGCCCCAAGTGAGAGTTTAAGAGAGTTTAAGTATCTTGGGGTCTTATTCATGAGTGATGGGAGAAGGGAGTGGGAGACTGACAGATGGATTGGTGCTGCGGCCGCAGTGACGCGGACGCTGTACCGGTCTGTTGTGGTGAAGAGAGAGCTGAGTATAAAAGCGAAGCTCTCAATTTACTGGTCGATCTACGTCACTACTCTCACCTATGGTCACAAGCTGTGGGTAGTGACCGAAAGAACGAGATCGCGGATACAAGTGGCGGAAATGGGCCTCTCCCTTAGAGATAGGGTGAGAAGTTCAGCCATTCGCTGGAGAGATTATATCTCTCGGCTGCCCCCGGACAAGCTGGAGGAGGCGGCTGGGGAGAGGGAGGTCTGGGCTTCTCTCCTTGGGCTGCTGCCTCCGCGACCCGGCCCCGGATAAGCGGAAGAAAATGGATGGATGGACTATGAACATACCTGTGATGTGTAAAATTTTGATGACACATCTCATGTTTGTCCAGTGTTGCATTATGTTGATGGTCAGTTAACAGGGATTCATTGTCTGCGGTTGGAAATGTTGGAAACAACATTTTAACTGATGATCAGTAATTCCGGAATCAACTGATTCCAAAAGCTGGAATTAGTAAATATTGTTGCAACTAGTCAACAAGTCAAAAGTCCTCAATATAGACTTGAAGGTATACACAAATGTCTTAAATCTTTTGTTTTTTCCAGTCTCAGAGCAGAAATAGCCAAACAACAGTTAATGACAGGTGAATTGTAATCTAGGTATGTGGGTAACTAGAAAACCTTGACCTGCACCTCACTTGAAATGTAACTTCACATTGCATCGATGTAGCCTGCATGGGTAATACAGCGTCGTCCATTTGTGCCCTCTGGATCTATGTAGTCAAGGACACTACATAGATCCAGATTTCTTTTAAACTGTTATTGTGAGAGACAACAACAACAGTAATAACATGTTAAAGCAACTAAGCTTCCAGGAAAGGAAGTTATTGAAACAAAAAAATATCTTCACTAGAGTGACTTTCTAAACCTCAGGAGGGAAAAATGATCAGATGGCAAGGTTGATAAACTGTACTCTTTGATTTTAACCAATGGCCTCTCTGCATCTTCAAATATATTGCATCAGTGTCTAATATTAGAAGACAATCAATATAACTGTCACGGTCCTGGGTCGGTGACCGTGACAGTTATATTGTCACGTGACAGTTATTTTGTATCTGGTTAATTTGTGTTTCTTGATTGTTTGTTATTTGTTTGTTTGTTTGTTATTCATGGTTGTCACTGTTAGTATTTATGTTTCTGTCCTAGTATTTCCGGAGTTCTAGTTCTTAGGGTTTTGTTATTTGGCTTCCCTGTGTTGTGTGTTGTCTACTCTGTGCCCTCCTGTCCCATGTTTTCTCTGTTCCACCTGTTTGCAATATTGAGCAGCCATAAATAAAGCCTTACCTTTTGTTCAAAACATTTTCCTGCAGCTTTACTGTTCTGCAGTAATAAAAATGTTGGTCTTGAAAGGAGTGTTGTGTTTAGACTGTAAAACAGTACTATACAAAAGTTATTAAAGATTTTTTGTTTCATTAGAGTGGCCTACTAAACCTTGGTAGGGAAAAATGTTCTGATAGCAGGGTCGATAAACTGTACTTTTTTTTTTTTTTTTTAACCAAAGCCCTATCTACCTCTTTAAACATATTATTGCTTCAGTGTCTAATTATAGAAGCCAATCAGTATAACTACTATATATGGAAATGTCAGGGTTAAACACACATGATGAGGAAAATTAAGTTTGGAGTGAGTGTGGCTAAAAGGAAGTGAAAATGCAGTACACTGTAATGTCAAATCTCTTATCTGGAAGTTGACCTTAAACTTCATGTCTGTCTGTCATATCTAAAGCATGTGTTAACACTTTGGTGTTCTGCAGTAAAGTCATAAAAATGCTGATTATGAAATAAGTGTAGCATTTAGGCGGAAGTATCTGATCCAACTTCAACATCACAAAGTGAGAACTGAAAAATCCTATGCATTTGTAACTTTTTGAAGGATTTAGACTAGTACAACCTGAAATGTGACCGCTCCCCTCAAAATTGTATTTACATGTTAATGCAGCCATGAGTGGAAATTGCACTCCCCCTCATGTGTTACTGTGACAGGCTGCTTGCAAAAAAAGTGCCTAAGACACTATTTAAAAGTTGTTCTTTGTTGAGACAGTTTTTATATTTGAATGATTCACAGGTAAAAAAAAAAAAACAAAAAAAAAAAGATTGGTGCACAGGCAGTAGCTTTTTAACTACTGTACAGTATTATACTGAAAGTCCAAATAACCCGCTACTACTGTCTAACGCTGGCAATGTCTTGGTACCAGTGATGGGAATGACAGCGTTACAAGTAACGGTGTTACTAATGGCATTACTTTTTACAGTAACGAGTAATCTAACTAATTACTATTCCTATCGTTACAACGCTGTTACCCTTACTAACAAGAAAATGCGGTGCGGTCGCGTTACTATTTTTCAACAAACAGACAGTTGAAGCTGTGTTCAGCTTACCGCGTCTTATATCAGTTGCACGGAAGTAGTTGCAAGTAATCTGGGCGCTACAGCTTTAAGCAGCTGTGCGCGCTCCCGCAGGTGGCAATCACTTTCTTGCAGATGATCACTGTTTGGCACAACACCGGTCTAACCTTTCTGAACAAGGAAATTACTTCTGATTTGATCACTTCCAAACTCGCCCCGATTTTCTACACAGCTCAATTAGTTCTGATTCGACCTCATTTTTATTCGTTGACAAAACTGTCAATACATGTGATCATATAGTTATCCTGTTTTCGTCAGAAAAAAAATGACAATTATTGGTGAATGAAATGAACACTCATTTTTGGAGAAAAACATTTATTGTCACACAATATCAGACATGAAAGCATAACAGCCATACTGATTAAAATTTATTTTATTGAAAGTGAAAAAACAAATGTTTTGTTTAGTTTTTTTGTAGCCACATAACCATTAAACTTTTAGCATCATGAAAGCGTCACACACTGTAAACAGGTTGCTGTAAATTTTACAGCAATTTACTGCCAGATGGATGCGGGTAATTAGCTGTAAAAGGATTCACAGGAATAGTCTTTGTAAGCACTTTTTACATCCTGCTGAAACAGCATTTGATATAAATTTGCTTTGACGGGATTTCACAGAAATTTACATTTACAGTAGTTACTGCACATTTATTTATTTTTGCTGTGTGTTTTTCTATCTACAGTGAAGTAACTAACTTATTTACAGTAAGCTTACTGTAAAGAAAATTATATTAACAACTGTGTGTAGCTACCAATTATAAGATCTGTTTATTGCAAAAAACTAGACTATAAATTATTTTATGGATTAATGAGGCCGTAAAAATTTAGGTGATATTGATCCAGTTGACTAATATAATACTGGCGATAACACAATTAACCTCAACATTTTTTGAAAGCAGACAAACAAATGAACGCTCTCCATGAGTCTGTTTAATGTCAGAAAGTAAAAAGAAAAGTTTTTGTAAACAATGTAAACAAGACTGCAGTCTATTATGAATTATCATGCAGATATTAGCCAATTAATTACAAACCTTGTATTAAACATTGATAAACCGAATATTTAAGCTTCTTTTAATTTTTATAAATCAGTATTATAAGCTTTCCACTGATCTTACACTTGCTATTCACAGAATTACAGTGTAGTTACCAGTTTCACTGTGTGAGTCAAAGGCAAATGTGACCATAATAAATTATTTCCAAGGAACAAATAAAACGCCAGAACTGTGCAGCGTGCAGAATAAAGTTTTACAGCTGTGTTGTTGAGATAAAAATGAAGTGTTTAAAGATTGTCGTGGCCTACATTATAATGAAATCATCAGGTAATAAAGAAACAGAATATACTGCCAGGATTTTATTTTCAGTTCTGAATGTCTCAGTCCCACGTTAAAGAGAGCAAACTGCAGCTCAGCTCCCACAGCTTCTCCGCCACGTTGTCGTCTTTGGCAGCCGCAGAACAGTTAGCAGGAGCACAGTCACTGTAAGCAAGGATGTATCACGTGAGCACTTTGTTCACTTGTGTAACACGAACATTTTATGTTTGTTAACATCTACTGAGCAAATAACACTCTGCTTGTCAGCCACTGTTGCTTAAAGACTATAAGTCAACATTAACAGTGGCTTCTTTTTCTAAATTTGTACACTAGCAAGCATGAAGAACATCCAATGAATCAAAAGTTTGCCATTAAAAATGTTTTAGGAATTTAATATTCAGTTGTAACCAAATAATGTAGAATAATCTACACTTTTTATTTATTTAACAAAATCAAAAAATACAATCCTGCAGTTTTTAAATACTTTGTTCTGCGTTGCATTTGAATAATTCATTTTGCTTCCGACTTTCTTTAATGGAGAGAAGCTGTTATTTCATATATTTTGCCTGCAAATTGTGGGTTAGCACTGTTGCTGCACAGCAAGAAGGTCTTAAGTTCAATTCCACCATCAGGCCGGGGTCTTTCTGTCTGGAGTTTGCATGTTGTCCCCATGTTTGCGTGGGTTCTCTCCGGGTACTCCAGCTTCCTCCCACAGTCCAAAGACATGCAGTTGGTGGGGATAGGTTAAATGATCAATCTAAATTGCCCATAGGTGTGAATGTGGGAGTGAATGTGAGTGCGAATGGTTAGAATAATCCTTTAATATTTTAATTGTCCCACAAGGGGAAATTTGGTTGTACAATTGGTTGTCTGTCTCTGTCTGTTAGCCCTGCGAGAGACTGGCGACCTGTCCAGGGTGTACCCCGATTCTCTCCCTAAGACAGCTGAGATAGGCTCCAGCACCCCCCCCCGCGATCCTGAAAAGGATAAGCAGAAGCGAATGGATGGATGCCTGCAAGTCCAGAGGTTTGTACTAAGATGGGAATTCATCACAGTCGTGTTTTCTTTGCATTAGCTGACTTGACAAAGCCTAAAACCCCAGTCAGTGATAACAGATACTGGTGATGGTTACAAACTATATTTGTTTTAGGATCTGTGCACACTAACATAAAAACTGGTGTTTCATTCTTCATTCTTCAAGCTCTTCTCCACAAAATAATCGCTATGGGTGCTGCCTACTCGAGATGTTATCAGATAATGACCATAAAAAGGTGACAGAAATGTACAAAGAAGATTTAAAAAAAACCAACCCCCCCCCCCCCCCCCCAAGTAAAATGTTACACTGTTTCAAATATAGGAAGCAAGATTAATGCCACAAAAAACTGCTAGACTTGAGATCTGGTGCGGCAGAATGGACATTTTAATCTTAACAAATGTGTGCTCTCCTTTAAATATTAAACATTATAGTTATAATATCTAATACATTATAATATTTATATCTGTAGGTAGTTTGTATACACTCCTTTTCTGTGTATTTATTTGTAATATTTATATAGAGTTGTATATATTATATATATTTTTTGCACCATGACACTGTGTACAAACTTGGCAATAAAAGTGATTCTGATTCTAAAAATTTCATAATGGATACATCTCATCCTGGTCACCTACTTCTTGAACTCTTACCATCTGCCAGACAGTGCAGTTAGAGAAAGGACAGAAGGACTGAATAGCAGTTTTTTTTCTCAGAGCTATAAGCATTAAAATGCTACAATGTCCACTTGAATGTGCTCGGTGTTTTTGGGGGTTGTGCAATTTGAGAGAATAGAGACAGGTTGTTTTTGTATTATTTATCTTACATAGTTTTTTTTTTATTTTATTTTATTTTTTTTACAGTATATAGTTTACAGTTTATAGACTGCTGTTAATGATCTTTACACTCTCGAGATTGCACTTAATTTTGTTGTAAATGTTACTGTAACAATGAGGAAATCCTATTCTATTCTGTGTTCTAGGAGCTGCTTTGCCAGGAGTGTAAAATGAGACTTTGCAGCAGATTTGAATCAAGTATACAAACATGCATACGTTTTCTGCATTGCCAAATGAATTGAAGCACATTCAGGTGACAATATGTGCACAGTTTACACTGCTGTAACGTTGCAGCTTAGCTTCATTTGTGATGTTAGTAATTCACGTCTAAGTTCCACATATGACATGTATTCACCTACCAGGGAATCTATATTGCATTTAAAACATGGTATTAAATGCATTACATTTTTTCACTAAAACCTTGAACATAACCTGTTCCCGAACAGCTTATGTCTTCAGCTTAAGTCATCACAGTGATTTGTCCAGGTTAAAAGAGAGACACTTTTGGGACACAGAAAACTCTGACTTTAACTGGACATTTATCTCGCTTCATATTTCACACCTTTAAATAACTGCTTCATGGCAAATATCTTTACTGTTCATCTGATTTAGTTTCCAGATTGCAAAATCTGAGAAAGTAGTCTTTACTCTGAGCTGATGAGTTAAACATCATGTTTACCTTTCATTGGTCTAAAACTACTAAGTGTTGAAAGCCACTGTATTAATATGCTACTAGATTATGTGTAACAAGCTGCAATATAATTTCTGTGTGTTACAGCAAAAAGTGTACCTGTAGTATCCGCCACTCTCCTTCTCTAATGATGGGTCAACAGCACAGTAAATTGTTGTCTGCGCTCCCTGGACAGAGTTTTTGGTAAAAGGACTGACCATCTTCATGAAGAACTGCTGGACACCATTCAGATGACGAATTAACTCAGTCTGAACAACTCCAGGATGGAGAGAGTAGGTCGTCACGCCTGTGCCTAAAAGTAAGGAAAAAGTGAATGAAATCACCAACAGTAGAGCTACTAGTCATGCATTTGATTTGAACAGAAAACTGGCAAATTAAAAGAAAGAAATGACAGGTATAAGGTGCATTATTTACCTTCTAATCGTTTAGCCAGTGATCGGGTGAAGAGGACATTGGCTAGCTTGCTTTGAGCATAGGCTTTATTCTTGTTGTAATGCTTCTCACTGTTGAGGTCCTCTAGATTTATGGAGCCCCAGGAGTGAGCCATGGAAGATACATTGATAATCCTAGCTGGTGCCGACTTTTTAATCAGGTCAAGCAACAAATATGTCAACAGGAAGTGACCTGGAGAAGGAGGAAATATGACTTTAAAATCCAATTTTCAGTTTCAGAAAACAGAGTGAGGGTAATGTATTTGGAAATAGTGACACTTCACTAATTACGAAATACTGTACTTACCAAAATACTTACCTTAACTTGGTAAAGACTTTCACAATAAATGTACTACATCAAATAAATACCATAAGACAGAATGTGTTAAACTTGCTTGTGCTTAAACTTTACTGTTCTGCAGTAAAGTCATAAAAATGCTGATTATGAAAGAAGTGTTGCATTTAGGCTAAAGTGTCAGATCCAACTTCAACATCATGAAATGAGTATTGAAAAATTCTATGCATTTGTGACCTTTTGAAGGATTTGACAGCTGACGGGAGGGGCAAGTCAAAAGGGGAGGCCTAGGGTGGGACTAGTCCAACCTGAAATTTGAACGCAACCCTCAAAATTGTGTTGACATGTTAATGCAGCCACAGATGGAAATTGCACTCAAGTTCATACGATACCATAAAAAAAACGTCTTGGGCCAATGCTCATAGTAAGTTTTTGACTTTTAAATATTTGGGAATCACCTTGTTGGTACACAAATATAATTTTATGCCTGTCAAATTGTGTCATCTTTGGCATTTTGTTGCAGATAGAGCTAAAAAATGGGAAGAAATTATGTGTTACTGTGACAGACTGTTTGCAAAAAAAGTGGCAAAAGATACTATTTGAAAGTGGCTCTTTGTTAAGTTGAGTCAGTTTTTATATTTGAATGATTTATAGGTCCAAAAAAATAATAATAAAAATACAAAAGTCTGCTTCCTTGGGAGAAGAATATATAGAAGGGAGTGGAAGTGGAAGGTGTGGGTTAAGACTTTTGCATAGCACTGTGGGTCAGAGTGGTTTGAAGCCACTGCCTACTACTCCTCGAGTCATTTAGGATGTGAGGCACTGTTATTTACTTGTACCACTGAGTAAAATTAAATATTTCCTGTCATAAGCAGACTGTAATTTATTAACTCTATTAAAAACCTTTTAAAGAATTTTCAACCAGTTTTGTGTGCTTCCGTTTGAGTTTTACCTGAGATATTATTTTCTGATTTCTTTCACCCCATTTAAAGAAATCTTGGAAATGTCCTGTGACGTGCTAATTGTTTTAGATACAACTTCATTTGTCAAATCTCTCCCCCCAAATCAAAAAGTCTGGAGAAGGATTAGTCGGTACTAATGTGGCTTTAAGTCAGGCCAGGTGTGACTGAGGCCTGATTTTATTTACCCAGGTGATTGACACCGATCTGCATCTCAAAACCATCAGCTGTTTTCCCGAAGGGACAGACCATTACACCTGCATTGTTGATGAGGATGTTCAGCTTTGGCTCGTCTGTAGAAAAAAGCAAAAGAAAAAAATAAAGGGGGGTGGGGGGGATTTAAAAATATGCAACTTTTCATGTGTGTTCATATGGATGTTTCTTTAGCCAGAAAATCATTTTACCTTTGTTGATGGCTTCAGCAAATTCTCGTATAGACTTGCTGTCTGACAAATCAAGTTTCATGCAAACGACATGTTCATTGCCTGAGCTTTCGATGATGTCTTTCACGGCTGCGTTTGCTTTCTCCATGTCCCTGCATGCTATGATCACCTTTTCTGCCCCTACAAAGAAAAATAAAAGACGGGAGTTAAAACAGCACATGCACTGAATGCATGGTGAAAATACATAAAAGCAAGGTGTAGTTCAGTGGGTGGAGAGTGCCCTCTCATGACAAAATGTGCACATTACATTTTTCATAACTTGCGAAGCTTTTAATGGGGACCATAAGAAACAAGACCAATAATCACTTAAGATATCAGAAACAAGCACATTTCTCAGAAAAGACAAACACAAAAAACAGAGAAACTAATCTGTCTGAGATACCCAAAGGCACATATAGTCACATATGCTTTTGCAGTACAAATAGTGCACTGCAAAAGCAAGATTTTTTTTTTTTAAGTAACAGGCAGAAAGACCGACAAACAAGCAGCACCACAGCATGTCTAGCAAAGAAACACATCGTATAATGATATCTATGGGTTTCGGAGTCAGGCAGAGTCAGACTTGACTAACCGTTGACTGCAAAAGGATTTGTCCATTTATTCTTTTTTAAATAATCCACAAACCACAAAACTTGTGCCCAGAGAATTCTAGAGCCAACTTTACACCCTCAGTCAATTATAAAAAAAGTTGGTCCTTACCAGGTCTTTAAATTATTTAAATATATTCGATTATTCAGATCAAACAACACGTGCCATATTACACTGTGTCATTATTTAACAAAAAGTACTGCGGGAAAAGTCCATAATTTGACAGCTTGTAGCGCCACATTTAGCAGGAATAACTCGAAGTAACTGTTTCAAGTATCAGTCTCTCACATTGTTGCGGACACATGTTGGTGCACTTTTCTTTACAATATTACTTTAGGTCATTGAGGTTTGCATGCATTTATTCATGCACAGCGTTTCAATCAGGTTGATGTCTGGAATTTGACTGGACAAGTGCAACACATCGATTCTTTTCTTTTGCAGCCATTCTGCTAGAGTTGTTCTGCTGCATGACACACTTTTGGCCAAGTTTGAGCTGTCAGACAAACAGTCTCACATTTGACTTTAGAATATTTTGGGTACACTAGATGAGTTCATGGTCGACTCAATGACTGCAATGTGCCCAGGTCCTGTGGCTGCAAAACCCAAATAATCACACCTCCACCACCTTGCTTTACAGTTGGCATGAGGTGTAGGTGATAGTTTCCTGTATTTGGTTTTCACCAAACGTGGCATTATGCATTATTGCCAACCTTTGTTCTAATCTTTTTTCTTCAGGTACTTTTTCTCTAACCAGGCAACCCTTCCAGGCAACCCACAATTGTTCAGTCTTTTTCTGAACTTTAACATTCAACTGAGGCTTGTAGAGTTGGAGATGTAGCTCTTGGGTTTTTTGCAATTTCTCTGAGCTTTGCACGACCTTGGCGCTAATTTTCTGGGACATCCACTCCTGAGAAAATTGGCAACTGTCCTGAATATTTTTTAATAATCTTTCTCAGTATAAAATAAGGGACTTCGTATCGTTTGGAAATGGCGTTTTAACCCTTCCCAGATTAAACATTATTCCGACACTGTTGTTGAAATGAAAAGCACACAATTGCTAATTTCTGGGCAGAACCTTAATTGTGTAATTCTCCTGTTACGCCACATTCCAAAGTTGGGCTTTTCAGCCATGTGCACACACAAAAATACTTTTTTTAAAATATTAATTAACATTAATACTGCTGTCTGCCATGTTTACTGGCTCATTAGATATTTGCTTGAAAAAGCACTTGAACAGGTGTAACTACTAAAGTGACCACGGAAAACAGCCTTTTCATTACAAGAGTGAATGGCTGTGTGTAACTAATATTTTTGTTCTGACAAAGCAAGACAATTTCATAAAATGACTGTAAGAAGACCCACTAAGGTAGGTGCAAAAATTCAGCTTCTTATTGTTGAATAATTGTCCACGACTATTCATTTTTTCTTCTAATTAAGACACACTAACACATTGCTTCATGCTCTGTGTCTGAGTTCATTTTGTCCTTGTATTTTACTTAAAAAACTAAAGAAAAATTTTACTATACCAAACAAGAACTGTGCCTAAAGATCTAAATCAGGAAGTGGTTCCAAATTGTTCCATTACTCAGCTACTTTTCCTGACAGCCACATGTTGCACAACAATGATACCAACATCATGGGAGTGGAGGATTACCACGCCTGAGTCATGCTCAGAATTTACACAGAACAATAGAACTTGTGTTAGCCTTCCTTATAATTTATCTACAGGAGAATCAATACTGGCAGATCTGTGTTTAAATAAACTGTTTTTATCGTAATCATTTTCTTGATGGCACGGTGTGGTTCCTGTGATCGGTCGCAGTAGGGAGAGGTGGAGCAGTGTGTTTGGGGTAGCGGTGCCTGATGAGGAGGGTGGCACACATGCTGGACATGACTAACTTCTCTTCTTACCTGTAGGACCGGAGATGAGAGTGACAAGACGCTCACAAAGAAGTACATGTACATGTATGTGGAGCTTAGCAATAACTAGGGAGGACTCATGGTGGCAGAGGCAACTGCTATTGAGACTGTCCAAACTGACATAGGGTGAGAGGCGGGGTAAACCCTGGACAGGCATCTAACACAAGCACACACTGTCAGCAGTAAAAAAAATATTTCCCAACTTTTAGGACTATCAAAATCTTGTGTGTAACTATGATTTCCATTGCTGATCCACTTCAGGGTTATGGGGAAACAGGGTGAGAGGCATGCCATGCCCTGGATGGATTTATACTCAACGGATGGCCAGAAACATCCATCCATCTATCTTAACCAAATTCACGTCCGCACCTGCAACCAATTTAGAGTCAGCAGAGTGTGCAGTGGATCCAACTGTGGCCTCACAGCAAGAAGGTCCTGACCTTGAACCTGCTGGTCAGGTGAGGCCTTTCTATGTGGGGTTTGAACGAGTTTCCTCCAAGGTTTACTTCATTGTAGTCTTTCATCTGTGCATCTAAAAGTCAACATTTCCTGCTAATAATTTCCTTTTTCCTCCTAACTCCATATCCTGATACGTAACACAAATAATCACCACTAAAAAAAAAAAAAAACAGTTGAGAGTTAATAAAGGTTTAAAATTTCATGATTTCAGTCAGACGAACCTCTCTTTGCCAGATCAATGGCAGTTTCTTTGCCGATGCCAGTGTTTGCTCCGGTGATGACAACAACTTTTCCCTCCAGCTTTTCAGCACAAGACCAGCTGCGCCGGAAGACATTTCTGGGATGTTGAGAAAGCAGACTTAATGTCACAATCAGCAACACAGGAGTGATATGGCAAAACACGCAATTACACAACTGTAACTTAACAGAAAACTCTTTCAACTTCCGACAACCCGCAGCAAAGAAAACATTATCAACAACGATCTAGTCATTAACGTATTAATGAATAACCCGACGTAATTTTATTCATTTATTGATCATGCAACCTTAACACAAACTCAAAAACTTTCAGACTGAGGGATTTTTAGGTTTATGTAAAGTCTGGTTACCTTAAAGACGACATGTCTCTGGATTTCAGAAGTCACCGAGACTCAAGTACCTCATCAAAACCCGAAATTAGTTAATGATCACTGATTCACCTCCACATGAAGCCCACAATGTTCATAGAAAGTCCCTGTAGACAAAAAAAAAAACATAACAAGGCGGAAATGTCAAAGTGCAGTCAGACTTGACAAGCTGGATTTTCAACCAATCAACTGCTAGGCCACCGGTGAACAAGAAAGCTGATTGGTTAACGTGAAAGTTTGAGTCTCACCCCCTAATAGGTGTGCTCGATTCGCGAAGGTGGGCTGCAGGCACGGGTGGGCAGGTCCGAGGAAGGAAATTGAAACAGGTTTTTCTTTTATTCTTTTCTCGAGGCTCCAAAAAGATCTCAGTTTATTCACTCCTCCTAGTGCTGCGATATTCGGTCAGTTCTTGCGCAATCTTGGTGACAACGGCGTACTACCACTAATAATAATAACAACAACAATAATAACTGAACAACAACTTGACACTGACCTATGAATCAAATTCAAATTCAAATTTTATTTGTCACGTACACAGTCATACACAGTACAATATGCAGTGAAATGCTTAGACAACTGCTCGTGACCTAAAGAAAAAAAGAAAAGGCTATGAATAAGATAGGAAATAAATATGAAAATTAAAAAGGGTAAATTTAACTAGGAAGGAATAAAATAAAATATAAAAATTAAAGTTAAAAATGAAATAACTGTACAACACAAATTAGAATGAAGGGTAAATTTAACTGGGAAAGAATAAGATAAAATATATAAATTAAAGTTGAAAAATAAAATAACTGTACAACAAATACACAATACACAGTATAGAACTATATAAGAATGTATGAAGAAATATAATATATATATATATATATATATATATATACAATAACAGCAGCTGTACAAGTATTAACTGGAAATGAAGAATATAATGACCAGTGTTGTGCAATCCACATTATTTAGTGTCTTGTGCAGTGCAAATATGCTTAAAGTGATTAAGTGATGAAGTGAAAAACAATGTCCAGAATGTCCAGTGTGTGTGTAAGAACTATATGTGTGGGTCAGTACTGTGTGGTGGTGTGATTGAGAGACCGTATCGCCTGCGGGAAGAAGCTCCTCCTCAGTCTCTCTGTGTTGGTCTTCAGGGAGCGGAATCGCTTTCCTGACCTCAACAGAGAGAACAGTCCGTTGTTGGGATGGCTGAGGTCCTTCACGATCTTCCTGGCCTTGGTCCAGCACCGCCTGTTGTAGATTGAGTGCAGGTCAGGGAGCTCGGAGCGGATGGTGCGCTCAGCTGACCGCACAACCCTCTGTAGAGCTCGTCTGTCCTGCATGGTGCTGTTCCCGAACCAGGTTAAGATGTTTCCCGTCAGGATGCTCTCTATGGTGCACGAGTAAAAGTTCCTGAGCACCTTGGAGGGCAGTTGGAAGTCTCTCAAGCGTCTGAGGTGGTAGAGACGCTGACGGGCCTTTTTCACCACGGTGTTGATGTGACAGGACCATGACAGGTCCTGCGTGATGTGAACTCCAAGGTATTTGAAGCTGTCCACTCTCTCCACTGGGCACTCGTTGATGACGGGGGTCTGGTAGTTCCTCTCCTGCTTAGTGCTGAAGTCCACTATCAGCTCCTTTGTCTTACTGACGTTTAGAAGGAGGTTGTTCCTCTGGCACCAGTTCTCCAGATTCCTAATCTCCTTCAGGTAGGCCGTCTCGTTGTTATCAGAGATCAGGCCCACCACGACGGTGTCATCAGCAAACTTGATGATGGTGGTGGAGCTGGTAGTGGCCACACAGTCATATGTGTACAGAGAGTACAGCAGGGGGCTCAGAACACACCCCTGGGGGGCTCCAGTGCTGAGAGTGGTGGAGGCTGAGATATGTCCGCCCATCCTTACTGCCTGTGGTCTGCCAGTTAGGAAGTTGGAGATCCACTGACACATAGATGAGCTGAGTCCCAGATGCTCCAGCTTGGTGGTGAGTGTGGAGGTAATTATGGTATTAAATGCAGAGCTGTAGTCTATGAAGAGCATTTTAACATAATTCCCCCTTCTAGTGTCCAAGTGAGTAAGTGATGTGTGGAGGAGATGAGAGATGGCATCGTCTGTGGAACGATTTGGACGGTAAGCGAACTGTAGTGGGTCCAGTGTGTCTGGTAGTGAAGAAATGATGAAGTCTCTGACCAGGCGTTCAAAGCACTTCATCACTACTGAGGTGAGGGCTACAGGGCGATAGTCATTGAGAGAAGCAGGGTGGGGTTTCTTCGGGACAGGAACAATGATGGACTCTTTAAAGCATGTGGGGATCACCGAATCAGGCACCTAACTCAAGGGTGCTGTGTCCACACATGACACCAGTTTAGCAAAGAACCAGTTTTTAATTGCATCTTTAAGCACTTTGTTAATAGCGGCCTGTAGCTTAAACACATAATTTGTGTTTGAATTTGCCCCCCAAAAAATGCCAAGAGAGACAGTTTCACTGGTATAAAATATTAATATTATTATTAGCCACAAATGGTCATTCCCAAAGAGTTTTTAGCAGATAATCTGGCAGATTTCAGCATGCTGTTCAGTGTTTCCTCAAAAAAGTTGAGGAAACTGAAGTGAAGTGGAAGACATAAGAGCGCAAACCTAAAAAAAAGAAAACACATCAACTACAGTACCTTGTACTTCTATGGGCCTGCAGTGTCTCGATAATGGCAATAAACTGATAACACTAACTCAAAAACCCCCCAAAACAGTGTAGTGTTCCTTATGTTGCTTAAAAATGAAATGTATAGACCAAGCTCTTGTGGAAAAAAATAATTATTTTATGATGTTAAAGTATGTAAGGCTGTTTAACCCACCAAAACACTGACACAGAACCTGAGATGAAATCAATTAATCTACTGTTTGTTGATGTTAGGATCCCTCTGTTTAGGATGCAGTGTTTTCAGTTTTGTTAATTTTCAGGATTTCTTCTGTATATTGATATTCAAAGGGTTTGTTTCACATCTAGATCTGGGGTTTTAGTTTATTTCGGATCCTTGTATCCCTTGAATTCCCATGACTGGTCTAGTCCCATTTTTGTCTCTTATCTCATATCCCTTTGTGTCAAGTTAGTAGTAATTCCTCAGTGATTAGCCTGTACTTCTGGTTCTCATTAGTTTTCTCTCTGTGTTTTGTGTTTCTAGCTTGAGGTCTTCTTATTTTTACTGACCTGAGCTCTGTTCTCAGTTAAGGCTGTTTTGTATTCTGTCCCTCGTTTTAGTTTTCATGCTTCCTCCGTCTTCTCATGCCTTGTCTGTAGTTTTTTTTTATCTGTCTGTGATTCAGCTTCTTGTCCTGTCTTGTCTCTCTTGATTGTTGACATCTGTGTTCCCACCTGTTTCCCATCCCTAGTGATGGGCAAAGCAAGGCTTCCTGAAACACTGAAGTCCATCTCAACAGTGACACCTGCTGGCCAACTTGGCTATCGCCACATCTCGATATTTTTCTGTGAAACAAGGACGCAGGCAAACCCTGCACGATTCCAAACAAAGCTACTTATTATACCAGACCGTCAGTAATTGTGATCATCACGTTTTGGAGAAATCTCCCCCAAAACAAGGAAAAAAAAATCTGAGACTGTTAAACGCCGCAATCTGTGACTGTAGTCATCAGCAAAATTCTCCATCTGTTAATGTTCGAGTTCTTCACCATAAATCTATTCATTAAAGAATGTTAGCTACCGCTCACCGCTCGTCTGCAGGCTTTATTTAAATGGAAAACTTCCACAACAGGCAAAAAAAAAGCTTTTTGCTAAAAAAAAAGATTTAGAGCAGAAGTTTTTTGCACTGCATTTTAAAATGAAAACATATTGCATTTATTTACAATTAAAGACACACAGCAGAAAGTGTGTTACTGTTTTACATCCACAGACACACAAGAAAAGAAGCAGGCAACATGAGGTCAAGTTATGGCAATTTTATTTGTGTATTTCAGTACATGTATTTAGATTAGAGTTTTTAAAAAACAAATAAACGTCCCAAGAAGAAGGATGGGGTGAAAGAAAGGTGGAGAGAGGAGGAAGAAACTATTGATCTCCTCAAACTTGATGCTGCTGGGTCAGTTCTTTCTCAGCAGTCTGCTCCAGAATCCCCTCCTGTCCTCGGCTTTCTTTTCTTTTTCTTTTGCCTTCAGTTCTTTTAAGGTTTTGTTGAGCTGCTCCTCGGCATCTTTAAATTTTTCTTTCAGCTGCTGTTTGGCCAGTTTCACTTTCTGTTTGAGGAGCTCTTTAGCTTCCTTTTTGTGCTTTCGTATTTCTTTAAGTGCGTCTTTGCAGTCTTTCTTGGTCACCGCAGAGCCGGTCATTTCTTTCTTGAATACCTTCACCTCAATTTTCTCTTCTGCAAGTTCTTCTTGCACTTTCATCAGTTCCTTCTTCATGTTTTGAGTGTAACTCTTTGTATCTTCCATTTCTTTCTTTGCTTCCTGTATTTTAATTTTCTCTTCCTCCAACACTTTTTGAGCTTCCAACAATCCTTTCTTCAAATTTTCAATCTCATTTTCTGCCTCATGTTTACGTTTTTTCTCCTCTTCAAGTTGTTGCTTTACATGCAGTAATTCCTTCCTTAGTATTTCAGCTTCAGCCATCACATTTGCAGCTTCTTGTGTTGCCAACTGCATTTTCCTTTTTTCCTCTTCAAAAGCTTCCTGCACCTCCTGTAATTCCTGAATCACATTTCCTGCCTCCTTCTTTGCAGTTTGATATTTATTTTTGGCTTCTTGTGCTGTGGTTTTCTCTTCCTCCAATGCTTTTTGAGCTTCCAACAGTTCTTTCTTCATGTTTTCATTCTCGTTTTCTGCCTGTTGTTTTCCCATTTTCTCTCCTTTAAGTTTGAGACCCACATGCAGTAATTCCTGCAATACTACTTCAGTTTCAAACTTTGAATTTTTAGCTTCTCCTCTTGATTTTTCTGCCTCTTCTTTTAATTTGACATTTTCAGCCTGTATCATTTGAAATTCTTCTTGAAGGTTAATCAGCTGTACTGTATTGTATGGTGAAGCACTCGCCGATCCTCTTCTCGTTCTCCCCTGATTCATTTTGGCCTTTTAAACAAAGGAACCAACGTATTGTAGAGGAGTGAAGTGAAGTTTTCGATGTTTTCTTCGTCAACTGTCGTTTGTCCTGCACAGAGATGCTGCTGTAGATGTGTCTCTAGCTGTGTCTGGATACAATGAAACATGCTGTAACTAAGTGCTTGTGTTGCACAGTTCAGATTCAAAAAACATTGATTCAGTAATTACAAGTCCAAATGATTCTGGTTAATAAAAAAATGGGAGTTTGCGCTTGGATATGTCTAGAAGCAGGAACTGGATCACCAAATCCTAGGCGTGGCCACGTGATCTGGGCGTTTTGACTCACGCTTCGGAGCAGCGTTTGGAAACATCCGCGCTTAAGAAGTTCAGCACAGTGTCGAAACGGCTGTTTCGAGCGTCATATCCCCTTGTTATGTTGTGTGTAGTGTCACCCTCGTCTTTGTTTTGTCCTCCCCTTTAGCTGTGTGCGCCCTGTCAACACGCCAGAAATGGTCTCAGTGGAAAGATGGCTATCAGGAAGCCTTTCTTAATCAAGGAATTAAAGAGAAAAGACTGAGGTATGCCAATTTACACAAGAACTAGAGCAAAAATCATGAACCATCAGGTTTAGTGATTAATACGAACAGTTATTCATAGCGATGTGTAAAACATGGTGGAGACTTTGTCATGGTTTGGGGCTGCATTTCAGCCAGTGGTGTTGGGGATCTTGTCAAAACTGATAAAACTGTAAATGCATTAAAGTACAATCAGATTTTGATCCATCGTGCAATACCATCTGGAAGGTGTTTGGCATTTTTCAGCATGACAATGATCCCTAACACTCTACCAATGCTGAACATTGGAACACTATCAGTGATGGACTGGCCTCTCCAGAGCTCGGACCTTAGCATTACTAAAGCAGTGTAGGATCATCTGGACAGAAAACAGAGTAAAAGGCAGCCAACATCCAAAGAAAGACTTTGAATGCTCTTCGAGAAGCCTGGAGAAATATTCCTCAAGTTACTTAGTGTTCAAGTTAGTGTTCAGGCTGTGTTTAAAATAAAGTTATATACATTTGTAATGTAATATTTTAAATTGATAATCAACTGCATCTAAAGGCCTAATTTTTTCTTTAGTCAAAGTCGATGAAGAGTCGAGCTGGCCTTAAATGTTATTGAAGTGGAGTAGTACAACAAAGCATCTCATGTCTCTCGCTAATTGCATAGCCTTTAAAAAGATTTTTAACCCATTAACACTGACTTATTTACGGATGACTGCAGTAAGTAGTCATTTTTATACAACCAGCAAAAGTGCTGTATATGTTTTGACCAGCTGATGGCAGCATGTGACCATCTGTCACCCTGAAACTGAGACCGCTGTACTTTGATGGCTCTGTGTTGGTGTGTTATGGCTGCAGACAGATTAACAGACTGGTATTTGGGTAAATCATGCCCTTGGCTGAGCTTGCTTTCTTCTGATAAATCATCCGTGGATATCCTCATTTTCCAGCAAGACATGGCTCATTCATACACTACAGACGTTACTGCAGCCTGACAGTGGACCTGCAGTACAGTCAGAAGGTCATTAGAACAGGAAACATTGCTGTGGTCATCAGCTGATTGTGCATAAGCAAACATTTCCTTCCTGTTTCTCTGCAGGGTCAGTCAGCAAAGCGCATGCATGTGTGTTATCCATTATATCACTCGTGTTGAAAACAAATCTGTTTTAACCATTGAACAGTGTATTGCTTTTGCAACAAAAAGCAAGTCTTAAAAATAGTTGAATCTAATGGGGAAGGTTTTTGCACTTGGGCTCAGGTGCGGCAGCGTGTCTATGGTTAGGAAAGAACATGTGCAACAAAAGCATTCAATCATATGTTCATGCGAACTTGATCTAGGCTGATTAGAAAGCACTTGGGAGTCCAAATCCACTTTGCTTGCACTTACACTGATTACACCCTCCTTTAAGGTAAGGCAGTAAAGTGGCTGTTAGCAGCAGCTGATTAGTTTTGCATGTACTGCATAACAGATTTATTCACGTTGCATTTAATCACTCCGATTTGTAATACCTAAATAACTTAAAACACAAAGTTTGAAAAATACATATCAGATTCTATTCTTCAAACTTTCATTCTTTGTATTACATTTTTGTGACAAACTGAAAATGTCCGTGCTTATTTGTTTATTCTTTCCTTGTCATTCTTCTCCTGTCTGTTTGCTGTTGTTGTTAACAGGACACTCTTTTGTTTTTAGTCATAACAGTTTACCTAATCCTTTGCTGGCGTCCCATTAGCAGCTTCCCAGAAACCAAAGACAATGGAGAGGCAAAAGGATGCCCTGGATAAACTATGAGAACAATCCATTAGCTATAATGGGACGATTAACTTTACTTTGGCAGATGGAAAGCAAAAGGATGAAGACTTTTATTTTTATCCACAGGGCAAAAATCTAGAAATAAGTGTGATTTATATGTCCTACTGATGAGTTTGAGCAACAATTACATTATGAATGCTGCTGTGGCATTATGTTTCAGATGATCACGCAAATTTTAATATCCGAAAATAAATAAATACATAGCTTTTAAATGATGATTTCATCAATCCCAACCTACCTGTCCCTTAATGATATCCCCCCAAGTTGTTAAATTGTGAAAGCTGAAGACAAAATCATGGAGACACATGGAGGCAGACATTAAATGCATAGCTGTATATGTATCTGTCATCTATCTGTAACTGAGTAAATACGATACACAGCTTAGAGCTAACTCAAAAGATTAACACAAGTTCAAAAACATAAAAAACACAAACCAAGCATCAAATTACTTTTGCTACCAAAACAGGCCTGACCCAACGAGGCATGGACTCCACTAGAGCCTTGAAGATGTGCTGTGGTATCTGGCACCAAGATGTTAGCAACAGATCCTTGTTTCTCCAGCACATGCCACAGATGCTCAATTGAATTGAAATCTGGGAAATTTGGATGGCAAGCCAACACCTCAAACTAATTCTTGTACTCCTCAAATCAGTCCTGACCAATTTTTGCTTTGTGCCAGAGTGCATTATTCTGCTGAAAGAAGTCACAACCATCAGGGGAAACCTTGTAAGAGTGCACATGATCTGCAACAATGCTTAGGTTGGTAGAACATGTCAAAGTAGGGTCCATGTGGAAACAAGGATTCCAAGCAGAACATTATCCAAAGCATCCCACTGCCTCAGAGAGCTTGCCTGCTTCCCATATTATACCCTGGCGCCAGGTATTCTCCCGGTAAGCAACACACAAACACCTGGCCTTCCAAGGAAAAGCATGATTCCTCAGACCTGGCCACCTTCTTCCATGGTCACTCTGACTGGTCTGCTGGTATGCAGCCCCATATGCACCAAACTGTGATGCACTCTGTATTCTCGTACCTTTCTATCAGAACCAGCAGCACATGGTTCACCACCATTCCTTCCTTGGACCACTTTTGGTAGATACACTGACCACTGGAGACTGGCGCTCAAATCCTCACCCTTGCCCATTTATCCTCCTTCTGTCACATCAACTTTGAGGACAAAATGTTAACTTGCTCCCTTTTATATCCCAACCACTAACTGACCACTGAAAAGATATGATGAAGTGATGACCAGTGTTATAAACGTCACCCGTTAATAACATAATGTTATGCCTGAGCGGTGTACGTCCTATCAGTGTGAGAGCAGGGATGGACAGAGAGCTCATCTGTAACATAAATGAAAGAGTCCTCTTGGACACTATTGTGACTATTAGCAACATCCAAATCAATGTATAAATATGGGCACCTCTATAAAATGGCAAACACATTATTCCACCTTATTGCACAAGAAAATCAAAACGGCAATGAGAGGTTTAAAAAGCACATGCAGACATGTAGAAGAAAGTTAAGATAACAAGGGAAAAAAGCTAAACATTAACAAACATGACAGAGGAGATCCTACAAAGAAGAATAAAGCTAGAATCCACAGTCAAACCCCAGATTGTGACAGATGGCTATACTCAGTCTAAACACAGTGACTTTTCATGACTATGGAAAAAAAACTACCAGATGCAAAGCTGGCAGAGCCACAACCCTAATGTTTATATTATAACAATATCTTTCCAAGATCACATCTCGTTGGCTCCCCCGACACACCCACACAGGCGGCTAGCAGTCTGGCCTAAACACCGTTCTCATCTACAAAACTTCAAATTATCTGAAGCAGTGGGAACGTTTATATCTTCAAGTCTCCCCGTCGCCTGCCACCACCTTTACTGGTTCACCTATCACTCACGCAGTTTAATTTAGCTCTTTTTTTGTCTACACCCGCCACGATGCCTCTGTATTGACTTTCGCACTGCCTCAGCCTCCCTCACCTCTTTATATGTTACGCAACGTCTTAAACTGTGCCATTCACAAGCTCAAATCATTCCTCCCAACTGATCCAAATCTCCAAGTTGTTATGGTTTCTCGCTGTGCAATTTTGTTGAGATACCAATCTACGCCTTCCTAATCAGTCTTTCTTTTATGTCATAACAGGGATCTTGATGACAGATTCCCTTTAAGTCACCGCTGCTGGGCTGTTGACTGAAACACACCAAAGCCTTTTAGCTCCACCAAACCAGTTTCCGTGATAATGCAGCTCCTGCATTTTTTTTTCTTGTGGGTTTTTTTTTTTTAATCTCTTGAGAAGTCAAACTGTAAGGTCAACTGAGGGTCATTCTGCTCTTTGGTCCTTTAAAGAATGTAAACTGTTTCCTGCACCATGGGCCTAATTGATACAACATGTCTGTGGGAAAACAGAAGGAAATTTTTTTTTTAAATATAAAACACCACCAGCCGTCTAGGCCTAAATGCGGTTTTTGAAATGAACCATGTCACGTCTATGTTGTCCTTGGTGATGACCCCAACATTAACTCTATGCTTATGAAAAGTGCCTTAAAGCTGAATTCTACCTGAAGGTCACCAGATGGTGAGCGCTGTGGTTGCAAACAAACTTTGTTATTTGCTAAAGTGTATTATTTACATAAAACTTGTGGACTTGAGTAGTGATTGTACAATTCATTTTCAGCCTGAGGCCAGTCTGCTTTTTGTTCTTCCAAATTTAAAGGTAAAGGTCAACTATTTTTTTCATATGAATAAATTTAGATCTGTTACAATGATTAGGTTCTGCTGAAAACGGAAATGCCAACATTGGAGGTAGGTACATGTTTTCTTCGTAACTGACTACACTTGTTTTTAAATATAAATAGTGTATGCGGGTGATTTCCACACAATGACTCAAAATGACTCAACATCCTATCACAGTCAGTAGCGTCACTGTGAAGTGTAACTTTTAGACTAACAGATAACACAAACGCAAACAAACATGTTTCAGTCTTTGTCTGCAACATTCAAAATACACTACACCAAAAGTATTAGCTCGTCTGCCTTCACACACATAGGAACTTGAGTGACATCCCATTGTTAATACTTTGATACTGTGCTAACCCAGCCTTTGCACTTATAACAGTTTCAGCTCTTCTGGGAAGAACTTTCCACAAGGCTTAGGAGTGTTTATGGGAATTTCTGACTATTTTTCCAGGAGTGCATTTGTAAGGTCAGACACTGATGTTGGACATGAAAGGCTGGCTCACAGTCTAATTCATCCCAAAGGTGTTTTTTCAGGTTTAGGTCTGTGCAGGTCAGTCAAGTTATTCCACACCAAACTTGCTCATCCATGTCTTTGTGCACCGGTGCACGGTCATGTTGGAGCATTAAGGGGTCATCCCTAAACTGTTCCTACAAAGTTGGGAGCATGAAATTGTCCAAAATGTCTTGGCATGCTAAAGCATTTAGAGTTCCTTTCACTGGAACTAAGTGGCCAAGTCCAACTACTGAAAAACAACCCCACACTGTAATCCCCCGTCAGCTAGACATGGCACAAAGCAGTCAGACAAGTACTGTTCCCCTGGCAACCGCCAAACCGAGACTCATCCATTGGACTGCCCGATGGAGAAGCGTGATTTGTCACTCCAGAGAACTTGTCTCTGCTGCTTTAGAGTCCGGTGGCAGTGTGCTTTACGCCACTGCATCCAACACTTTGCATTGTGTTTGGTGATGTGAGGATTGGATGGAGCTGCTCTGTCATGGAAACCCATTGCATGAAGATCTCTAAGCACTGTTCATAAGCTAATCTGAAGGCCACATGAGGTTTGCAGCTCTGAGTGACTCTGCAGAAAGTTAGAGACCTCTGCACACTATGTGCCTCAGAATCTGCTGACCCTGTTCTGTGACTTTACATGACCTACCACTTTGCGACTGAGTTGCTGTCATTCCCAATCACTTCCACTTTGTTATAATACCACTGTCAGTTAACTGTGGAATATTTAGTAGGAGAAAATTTCATGGCTGGACTTTTTTTTTTCACCTGTAGCCATGGAACTGATTGAAACACTTGATTAATATGATTTTGATGGGTGAGTGAATACATCGAGTAATATGCTTCCCCTCCCCCTGCTATCTAGCATACCCGTTTCTTATGTCTGCAGATGCAAGAACGGCTGTACTAATCGCTTTTCCCTTTTGATCATTTGCCTTTTCATCTTCATGGCAGCCTGCATCATCACAGCAAAGCCTCACTCTGTGGCACAAACCTAGGCGACGGAGATCATGGTGTTCCAACATGAACCTAGTGTCATCAGTGTCTTCTGCTGTGTTCATCAATGACACAATTTAAGATAAATGCAAGATGGGAGATGGCACAATTGGGAATTTATGTTGTGTTTCCCTTTGAAGGTGAGCAGACAGTCATTAAGGCTCTGCCATGAGCCCCAGGAAACAGGCATGCAGTGCTATTTATAGAGTTGTCTCAAGGAGCCAGTAGTGTACTGCAGAGCTACATAAGTGAGCTCATCTGGGGACAAGGGTGTCATGTTTTCATGGATACTTCGAAACATTTATACTAGCGAGAGACACAGCATATTAGGCAGGTGAAAGTCTGCAAGTATTTTCAGACATTTTTTTAAAAATATTTAGTGGATTCTACTGCAGAGATTATGATGTTTTAAAGTCTTTTCTCCTCAACATACACCATGCTTTATAGCCAGCTGAACTTCAACTAACCTCTAGAGGGAACTGAAATATTCCCACATTGCTGACATTCCCATTTTAGAACATAAGCAAAAAGAAGAAAGATGTCAGCTCATAACATTGCCCCTCATCTTTAAGCTGCTGAAGCTGCAAGTAGGTCATGCAGCATTGGGAGCGTTCAGAATTCCACAATGTTGGCACACAGTCTAAAACAATGTGCTCCAAATCACCAAATACAGATAGAAATCTCGTCGTTCCTTAGACTTTCGGTGACTTCTACTGGGTTGATGTATTTCTGCTATGATCCCACCACTGTGTGGGTGAAAAAAAGCATTTCTGTGCTCTTTCACAGATAAACAGAAGCAGAGCTTGTGCTGTCTTTGCATGGTCCCTCGGCAGTTGTGCAACTAGTTTCTGCCAAAGCCCGAGTAAGAAATTTAAAAGGTCTATCATCCGATCCCTTTGATGCACCAGTGACCTTGGCAAGATTTCCCTTTCTGTCTGGTATGTGGAGGCACCAGACCCCAGTGACCACAAGTTGGCGTGTAACAACAGCCAATTCATAAATGAATGAAGGATTCAGAATAATTTCATACAGTCACTGGAGTCAAGATGAAAATAGACTATTCTACTTAAAAACAAAGATTTTTGTATGTCTATTATACACTATACTCTCAGACATTATGTAATCTTGGTTACAGGCAAAGTCTAAAAAACTATTTCTTCCTTCTCCAGATAGCTTGTCTAACATCAAAGCATTGTTGGAGGTAATCATGCTCCTTTTTTGTTTCATTTAACTTTTTATGTTTCATTCTTATCTTCTTATCTTAATTCTAAGGCTTTGGATATATAGCTGTTTACTGCTTTAGTCTTAGCTAAAGTCATAAGGTGTACACAATGGAGAATTTACAAACCTTTAAATGTAGGGGAATCTATGAGAGAGAGAGTGATTTATACACTTGTTGTTTGTTATTTTCATTGTTCCCATGCCACCCCCGCACACAGTTTGACGTTTATGTTCAGCAATTCATCCACAGAATAGATGAATTGTGAGGAACTTTCATGTCCATGTCCACCTAAAGTTTTCAACCTTTGTTCAACCTTGTGGACTTTCTAAAGAATGACTGCGGATTCCTGCTAAGATGCTTTCTCCATGACCCAGTTGATAGCAAATTAAAGAGGCTTTTAAATGATGACCATCACATTTCAATACACAAATTATTATCTGTTGTTTTGCTCTGCTGGTTTGGATGAATTTGCATGACCTTGAGGAGTGACCATCTTCTTAACCACTAATCAAATACATGGTGTCATTGCTTTAGAATTGGGCTTTGTGGGTAGAATATACCCTGGAAAGGTAATCAGATTAACACGGCTAACACATGACCTGAAGTATTGTGCAGCTTTATTTGTATACCTGCCTGTACATAAATGTGTTTTAGCTTCTGAGCCTAAAAATTGAGCAAAAAAAAAAAAATAGCCATTTGAGATGAGTTGAGTCAGTCTGTGTTGTGTGAACATGAGAAACGTCACAGTAGAAATAAACATATTTAAGCCTAGTACATGATAGATGTTAGCTGCCTTTCCTTCCTGTTCTCTGTCAAGATGATAACGCTGCTTCAATGATGTTGAAGTCCTACTTTTGCCTCGTTCCTGACCTCTTACATTTTTGATGTAAGCCAAACAGTAAATTAGTCACCTGAAGGATAAGACACATTTCTGAGGTCCTGTGTTGGGTCTTTGCTCAATTTTCTCTCAGGTAGATGACTTGCAGATATGGGCTGTGGTTAGTTTATTAGGTCGGCTACTTCATCTTTTTTTTCCTCCAATTGTCAAGTTTACTCAGATTTTTTAAAGAGTCTGCACACCATGCTGATATATGTCAAGTTTTCAGCTAAAATCTCTTTGGGAATTATACGGCCAAGGCAAAAACACTATTATATTCCTTTCTTTGGCATTTTTGTGGATTCACCTAAAGAAATGGGAACAAATGACATGCTTTTATTATTAGCAGCCTGTCACAAACTGCCATAGGATACAACTGAAACTGAAATGTCATGTAAATGTAAAGCACTGCGTTACAAGCTGAGATAAGAAGTAGCTGCAGAAGGATACAGTTTTTAGCTAACATTCAGGTTGGAGCTATAATTATACCAATTATACCTTTAATTAGCAATTTTTTTGCTTTGACTTAGAAGCTTATAAGACTAGTAAGTGTATTTCACGACACCACCGCTTTGCTATTACATGTACACGCTGACCAGGTTAAAAAATAAAGCTTGTTGTTCTAGTAAAATTATTTCTTTAAGTGACTACTTTGGTTTATCTTCTTACAGGCTATGTGAATTTTTGTTTGCTTACTAATCTGGCACATTTTAAAGACACTACAGTAAGTAAAACACACTAAGTAATCATAGCTAATAACAACTGCATCACATCACATATACAGTATAGCAATGGAAAGTACTTATTGTGCCTTTGGTTATTCTTTTTACAGAGGCAAGAAGGCTCACAAACACACACTTGGGCTTACGCCAGAACGTGATGAATGAGTGGGAGAAAGAAACATCTGAAGGGTAGAATAATAACAGTGCAGCTCCTTTCCACTAAAGCAAAAGAAAAAACCCCATTTGACCTCTTCTGTCCTCTTTGTGTGTCCAACAGGCTTGTCAAGCAGACTGGATCCAAAAATATACCAGGCGAGTCCAGATGACTCATTATGAGCAACTGGATTGAGGACACAGTTTTATGTAATTTCTGTGGGTTACTTTACAAGTGCACAAGATGACAAGGCACAGATCTGAGTTGCTCACTTGCTTTATTCTTTTGGGACATTTGAGACAAACCAATGAAATATAATTGCCAATGTTGGTTATTGATGATGTAAAGTTAAACAGTATGCAACGAATCGTTGGACTTCGATCAGCACTTCAAAAATTTCTAATGACGAATAATGTTGTGAATCACCAGTGTTTGGTTTTCTTTCTTGTATTCTGTTGTATATACTTCAGGAAACAATCTAGCAACTAGATATGTAGAAGATATACATCAAAGTATACAGCTGGTGAGCTGTGGCTGACAGCAGGTCAGGGTAAATAATGGTGGTGTTGCACAGATGTTACTTGAAACCCACTGTGAGACTCCCACTGTGGGTTAAGTAAAATTCCAATGTACTCTGCCAGGACATAGATTAGATTTTGTCTGTTTTCTTTTCAGGGATTACATTATGTAAGATCTCGCATAATCCAAATTTGAGTTTCAACTAGATTTCAGCACTGATCCCGTGGATTAAAAGAGCACACGGACACAGAGCCATAAACACAAATGAATTACTGAGTTACAGCACCCTAAATCAACTCTTTCTTCACAGGCAAGCGGACTCCTAAACACACAATAGCAAACACGTTTTTTCCTTCAATTTCCTCAACTTTTATGTCCATTCATTTTTTAAATAAAGGTTATGCTAAACACTGCACCACAATGCAAGTCATACAAGCAAATGATAATCATGCAAAGAGAGCAAAAAATCATCACACATAAATGTGTATAGAACATTTATGTATGTATGTATCGATTGTACTCCATCATGTGCCTCAGTGTTGCCATGCACAGCATGTATCCTCTGCACATTTTTGTCACTGTGAAAGGGAGAAGTGGTCCAGAGCAAAAGGAGGGAGGGGAGCTGTTTGGTAGTCACTGAACACATTCACAGAAAATGAGCTGCGGGGCCAGGGTGACACAAAAGTGGACTGAAAAGAAACTCAGTGGCCTGATATGCATCTGAATGAGAGTGTAACAAACAGGATTTCAGCAGGGATCCTTGGTGCTTCTTTTTTAATCCAGAGAGAGAAAAGGAGTGAAAAGTCTGACTAAAGGCCATTGATATTCCATTCATATCCCCAAGTCTGTGTCCTTGAAAACTACAGTATGGCTGCTATTTTTTCTTTGTCTTATAAAATCCTGCTCATACACATTTTGTCATAGAAATCCTGCATTTATTTGCTGTTGTACACAAATGTTATTACTGAAATTTCCAAAGCGCTTGTAAAAACACAAATATTTATTTTGGATCATGGCCAACTTTTTTGTGGCAATGTCAGATTCTCAGAAAAATCAAATGTTAAATAAATTCAATGCAGATAGAAAAACAAGGAAAATCCATGGAAGCACAGCAGAGGCTCTGTCATGGTTTTGGAGCACTGATTTTAATTACGAAAACAGAAAAGCACCATTAGATTTTTAACAACCATGCAATACCATGTCAAACGTGTGTGAATGGCAGCGCAATTTTCAGTATGAGAGGAATCCCAAACACACTGCCGATGCAGTAAAAGCATAACTGGAACAATATTAGTCATGGCCTCACCACGGCCGGACCTCAGCATTATTGAAGCAGATCAGAGCAAAAACTATATCCACAGAAGAACTTTGACTGTCCTTAAAGAAGCCTTGTGCGGATAGTTGAAATGCATTTATATGGTTCAGGATTTTTTGTTTTATTGCTGGTTTAGTCGACTCATATTTGGTGGCTAATGAACAGATGGAAGGTGATGATGAAGAGCTAAAAGGAAAAGGGGCTGAAATGATGAGGCCAGCTGACGACATGCACAGAGAAGGCTCTGGACTGCTATGTGCCATACTCATATCTTGTTATCAAACACAGCAAGCAGAGAGAAGCTGAGTGGACTGAGTGTCGCTGCAGGCGTCTTCTGTGCTTTCCTTTGCTAGGATGCACACAGTAGAGAGCTGGCCTTGTTTCTAAGCCTCACAGTTATATGCTGTACAGCACTGTTATTTGAGGGAAGACTTGGCATGTGCAATGTGTATGCTGAATCCCCCCAGAGAAGTTATTTCTGGCTTCCAGTTACACGTCTCTCCTCTTATGTGCTCCTTCAGCTGCAGCTCAGGTGGTAGAGTGGGTGGTCTACCAAGTGGAAGGTCAGTGGATTGGTCTCCTACAATACATTTGTACAAGTGTCAAGATGCTGAAACCTGAGTCGCCCTGAATTAGTGTGTGACTGCTAGCTAACAATTCTCAGGTTTAGGTAAAAAAGCACTGTATGAATGCTTGTGTGATTGGGTGAATGAGAAAGCATTGTAGTAAGCGTCTTGAGTGCTTAAACTGCGAAAGAGCACTATACCCACGATGCATTAATTTTTCAGGGACTGCTGATAAATGATAGTTTGAATAAATGAACAGAAAGGAAGAACATGGACCATCCCATTTTAGGATTTTCAGCTTATACAGTGATGGATTATCCCTTTGTTTGGATCCAGCTACTGTATTAAAATAGTCCCAATTTACATAATCAGCACAATGATCAGACTGCAATAATGATCTTATGATCATACAACTGCATCGTGGTTCATGATTTAAACCCTGAAATCATTCAAAAGCCATTAGAAAAAGCTTCACAGTCAGTGAAGTTTGGGTGGGATACGACTTTACCTGCAGACCAGTTTGTTTTGGCAATGACAAGAAAAGATAATGTAAAGCAAACCCAGATAAACATCCCATGCCTCTCAGGCTCTGCTTTTCCTAAGCATTAGTTTCCATGCTTACCATTTATTCTCTCTTTATTGCCTGCTTTCTCAGCCCTTACTGCTGCAGTGTTTTCATTTCCTGTCATAGACCAAAAACATTGCACCATATCTTATCTTCACTCGGCTTGGTTTTTACCTGCAACCAGCATCAGCATGATGTGGCAAAAGAGGCATTTTCCTGAATATAACCTGCTTGGTGAAACTATAATACATCAAACTGTTGCAAATACATAAGGTTGCTGCTGAACTTTGCATTGCTTTAATATGCTTATATATCCTTTTGATGTATTTAAAAACACTGCATTTAAGCTTCAACCTCATAGAGAGACCATGAGGCTGAAAGGGAGCAAATAAAATCCTGACATCGTATCCCAGCCACTGAAGTATAGACTATTGATTTAGCATTACTGTATTGCTAAATCAATACTGATTTAAATGACATTAAGGACTCATTATTGACAGTAACCCAAAAATGGAGGAAAAGTATCCTGGCAAATACATTACCTGCAACCCAAAATGTTTGTTGTTATTAGCCAGTAGCAGCTAATTTGGACTTCAGCTGCAAAACTTAAACAAACCTGAGAAGTGGCGTGTAAAGATCTGATATCTATTTGTCTCCACCTTGGGGTGGCTGTAGCTCAGGAGGTAGATCATGTCATCTACTAATCAGAAAGCTGGTGGTTCAACATGAACAGAAACAACAGAAACATAAACCAGTGGGAAAGAAATTTTTTTTTCAACTGGAAGAAACCTCCAGCAGAACCAGGCTCACGGTGGAGCGGCCATCTGCCATGAGCGGTTACGGATGAGGGGAGGAAGACAGGACAAAAGACACACTAATGAACAAGCAAAGATGAATACCAACTAATGATTAAATGCAAAGTGGTGTAAAAAAACACTGTGAGTGAAAAAGGTGAGTGAAGATGAAACACTCAGTGCATCATGGGAGGCGCCAGCAGGCTAGACCTATTAGAGCATAACTAAGGGAGGATTCAGGGTCACCTGATCCAACCCCAACTATATGATTTATCAAAAAGGAAAGTTTTAAGACTAATCTTAAAAGGAGATAGGGTGTCTGTGCCCTGAATCCTAACTGGAAGGTGGTTCCATAGAAAAGGTGCCTGAAAGCCTCTGCCTCTGTTTTTTTTTTACTTTTAAATACCCTAGCCTTCCTGTCACATTCTGGTCGACCACTGAACGACCCACTGAACTGAATTTGGTGGTGAAAAATGTTTGTTATGCTAATTTAAGAGCTGTTAAAACAGACCGGTCAATTTTGACTTGGAACGCTAAAGTAAGGGGTGGGAGGTGAACGTGAGAGCTAGGACCTACAAGTAAACCTGCAGTCTGAGAGTGAAGTTAGAATAACATGGTACTGTGAGGACATTAAGGTAAGATGGAACCTGATTATTGCAGACCTTGTATGTGAGGAGAAGGATTTTAAATTCAATTCTGGACTTAACAAGGAAACAATGAAAATCCAGTATGAAAGAAATATGATCTCTCCTTCTAGTTTCTGTCAGTATTCTTGCTGCAGCATTTTGGTTCATCTCAAAGCTTTTCAGGTAGTTTTTACAACATTCTGATAATAGCAAAATGCCTAGAAGTAATAAATGCATGAACTAGTTTTTCAGCATCATTCTGAGATGGGATGTTTCTAAATTTAGAGATGTTGTGCAAATACAGGAAGGCAGTACTTCAGATTTGTTTAATTTGCACATTGAAGGACATATCCTGGTCATAAACGACGCAGCATCACTGGAAGCCAAAGTAATGTCATCCAGAGTAAGCATTTGATTCAACATCGTGTTGTAGGTCAGAGTACAAAAAACTTAAACTTGTCTGAATTTAGAAGCAGGAAATTAAAGGTCAAATAGCCACACACTTACACATTCACACCTATGGCTTATTTAAAATAATCAGTTATAACCTCATTTGCATGTCTTTTGACTGTGGGAGGAAACCGGAGACCCAGAAAACCACACTGGCATGCAAAGCATGATTAAGTAATGTCTGTCCAGAGAGAGGCTTGATGAGAGAGGTCGTGGAAAACATAGTGTTCTGTCTGCAGACTCAAGCACATAGTAATAGGTGGAAAGTGAAATCTCATTAAACCAACCTGCACTGTTAAAAAAAACATCTTAAAAAAACGGTAATATTCCAGCAGCTGGGGCACCAAAATACTACCGTAAAATAACAGAAAATAACTTCTTCATAAAAATACGGTTATTTCCAGTAATGACAATACAGTTTGTTGCGCTAATTTTACATGGGATTCTGCCTTTTCCAAGTGCTTTTAGACATTAAATTAGGAACATTTTAACGTGATCAAACAATGAAATTACCTATAAACAAGGTCAATGAATGTGGCAATATCAATCATAATACGTAAATGTACAGAAATATACAGTTAACAGTTGGTTTAAATAATAATGGATTGCATGCCCTGGGACAGACTGACAGAGGTGAGGCTGCCATATCGCACCATCGGCTCCTCTGGCCATCACCAGTAGGTGAAGAGTCTTGACCACGGACACAATACCAAGAGCGTCCGAGCCGGGGATCGAACCGGCAACCTAGTGATCACAAGGCGAACTGCCAACTCTTGAGCCACGATCGCCCTAAATCGTAATGATAAGAATACTTATGTGATGTAACACAAGCTTATAGGAATCATGTTATATACTTTTCCATAGCATTACATTTGAATTCAACAGTTCGATCTTTCAAATAACGGACAGATATTTGTGAAATCATGATACATTTGTGAATGTATTTTAACAATCTAAATATGCATATGTACAGACAGATACATTTAATAATCATGACAATTATGTTTTATTACATTACAGTGATTTAACGTTAATTTACATTTGAAATATGAAATCAGTCTATTTACGTAACTTTAATGATATTCTAGAAGAACAGAACAAAACTGTAAAATATACAGTAAGATACTTTGACATTACTATTTTTTGGAACAGTGTGTGTCAGATGTTTATTGGTTAGTGAGTTGGCATCCTAATAATTACAATGTGTGTGTGTGTACTAGGGCTTTGGATTAACGTGGTTCTGCTCTATATTAAGATAACGAGATCTACATTCTGAGAATGGACATTTAAAATGACTTGAGGGTGGGATACTCACCATCACATCTTCTTATCACAGTTTATTTCATTGTTCCTTAACCTCCTAGGACCTGGCGTCCACATATGTGGACATCACATTTTGGGTTATTTAGACCAAAATACTCAATTTGGGTCTACAAGGGCCTGATATCCACTTACGAGGACATTATACTGCTACTGTTCTATCGAAATCTTAAACGAATATCCTCATATGTGGCTCTTATTTTTCTTAAAAACAAAAATCAGGTAAAAAAAAAATCTGGTAATTCTTTGTTTTTACATTCATCAGGTCCCAATCAGCCCAAATATCAAAGAGGAATTAAAAATGCATGCTGTGGAAGAGTTCGGGTCTTAGGAGGTTAAAGAAAGGAGTGCTGCAATGAATCAGAGCCATAACTAAGCCTCAGGTGTAAACCACCACTGAATTAACCCAATTTAAGCTGCCTTAATCATTGACAAATGCAAACCTTTGTTCGTTCATAATCGTCTTAAGAAAAATCCTGTTGTTTTCAGTGTAAGAATGTAATCACAGTAAACCCGAAACAAAGTTTTGTTTTGACTCAAAATATTAGCAGCTATTTAGCTTGTTAGGGGTAAAAACAAGTCCCTTATTTATTGCATGCGGATTATGTTTATGCATCTTTACTGACATGCTGAAGGAAATAAGAGTACAACAGTATATGTTGTTTGATATAAGATCATAAATTACAAGGCGCGGTTAAATGTAGAGAGAAAATATAATTTGCTATAATTAAATCTAAACACTGAATGGTTTTCAAGCTATTGAAAGGCTATTTGTAAATGTTTCTGCATCCCGTGAACTCTTATGTACAGACACACAGTTAGCCATCATCATTGAAAGCAGGCTTTTATTGATCTCTAATTTTAATTTACCATGTTTTTAATAAACCTGCTATTGCAAACCTGTTCATGCTTAAATTAATTCTGTGGGCAGATGTGTTTTAGAACAGAACGAGCTGAGATCAGGACTATCTGTAATTGACTGATTGATTGTAATGTACTGGGCTGCATGCCCATGTAGCAGACAGCCAATCTGTGAGAACCAGATTTCTGGCTGGGGATCAAATCCATATTACACTCAACGACATCCAAATCAATTTATAACTTTTATGTAACATGTTTTTGTTTTTTTAATTTTAGTTGATATTCTGTCTCTCCGTTCAAATAAACCTATGATAAAAATTAGAGACTGTTTACTTCTTCAGCCAGGGATCAAATAATTATTTTCCCCTCTGTATGTGGGTCAAAGAGAGATTATGATGACCCGATGACCTCTCTGATACTCATCCTGAAGCTCACTGTGGAAAAATTGGCCTACTCTGTCTGTTTTTATCACAACTATTAGTGTTTGCTTTGCCAACACAGAGACACAGTTAGCATCGGACTTTTGAGCTAGGTGATTTAGCCTGCTGCCGTAGCAGGTTTCAGAAATGTCACGCACAACTGCCCTCCAAACATATTACACAATGGCCAAGAGCAAATATGTAGTTAAGTAAGTTGCAACACTGCAGAAACAGAGCAGAGGTTTCTGGCAGTTCAGATGAATTTAATTCAACTCAGTTTGATTTTTTTGTTTTTAAATCTTGATCTTGAATTTTCTCGCTGTCTTAAGGTACTTTATATTGTAATGTAAAGACCCTTCACCTCAATTCTTCAGCTACAAAGGTGCACAGAGAAGAGGATATGATCTGGATTCTTTAAAACTTTTGGGATGTCTTCATCAGTAAATCTCAACCGGCTGTACCTGTTACAACACTGCTGCATGGCTGCAAAATAACCAGAGATTTTCTGCAACATTACAACCCTGAAGTTAATCTAAAGTTGGGGTAATGTTATTAGAATATAACTGCAGCATACTCTGAACAATATTTTGTAATATGTGGCCCTGATCTGATGCTTTTTTTTCACAATAGCATTATTTAATGACTGTTGCTCCATCCAAATTTATATCTATATGGCTTTACAAATACATCAAAAAGAAAACAACACCCCACCACCTGCCCCTAAAACCCTGTTTCCTGATGACTCTGTGTATTAATGTGGCAATTAGCTGCAATCAGCTTTATCTGTAAAGGCAACAAAGTATCAAAGCAGCAGGAGGGAAACACAGAGTTCCCCAGTTAGATAACTTTTGATGCCCCTAAAATCTTTTTTCTTTATGGCTAGAGAGAGTTTTCTGCACAGCCAATTTTGATTAAACGTGCCAAGCAATCATCATGCCGTAAAACATTACATTGCTTGTAAAAAACCCCTGAACAATGTTGAATATGAAGAATCAGAGAGCCTATAGTCTATGTAGCTGATGTATGTTTGACTCCTTAATATAGACGTGTATATAACGCTTAACACTAGCATGTTTTTACACCTAAACTTCAATGCAATCATACATAACTTTTTCTGTATAATTATGTGGTTTATTTAAAATCAGACAACGCTGCCTGTTCTGTCTTATAATAATCAAAGCCGAACTGTCAGTGTAATCACACAAATATATATATTTTTGCCATCTTGTCTGTGCCTTTTGATGCTGCATTGCTCTTGTCCACGTTCCTACATTTTGCTGACCTTTGAGTTTTTTATTACCATCATTGCATTTTATTTCATTAGAGATAAAATAGAACAGACTTTTCTATTTACTGATAAGATTTTGGCACTAAAATGCATAATATTGCATTTAAGACTGACAGCTTTGTATTGTATTTTCAACGTCTCTAATCGCTTCAATGCGTTACTCAACTGGGTCTCACCCCATTATGTGCTTCTCTCATTTGGGTCTGAATGCAAGTGTTGAGATGGCACACACTGTCACTGTTAACAGAAACTAACTATGGGACAAGACTGCATAATTCAAGGACACCATGAATGATCGGATAAAGAAAGATAGCAATTTGATAGTAGTATCTGTATCTTAAAATGAGCATTAGCATTTAGCAAACTGTTAAAAGCTCATTTGGAGACTGCACAACAGAGTTCAGCACTTGATGAATTTTCTAATAATATGTCAGGAATGAATCTAGAAATGTTATTAGCATCTCAGAGTAGAGGATTTACACGACACCCATTCAATGAGAGGCAGAGAGGTTATATCCATTTGGTGATAACAGCTGAATCTTATTGGAAGGATTCCATGAATACTTTGTGAGCAATCTTTGTTTACACATCTCTGCATCTCTGTTCACACTGTCATTCTCATTCACACACACACAAGCTAGCTAACATCAACATCCTGCGCAGTCGCAGCCCTGACCCCTGAGGTCTTCCCCGTGTTGTGCTATTTGTCAAATTTACAGTGATGCTGTCACTTCTTATAATCTTGTGCAGGGCCTGCAGGCCTGGGACTGTGGGAGACGACTCTTCAGCTGCGTTCAGTTTGTGCTGGACTGCACAGACATGCTGCAGTATCGCCACTAACACAGGGGAAATGTTTGGAGCATGATCGAGTGTGGATATTTGCTTCTCTTGTGAAGAATGTATTAAAATTGAGACATACTTGCAAAATCAGCAATAACGGTGATGGAATACGTATGCGTTCACTACAGCACTATTGAACGAGTGTAACACTACTTAATTACATTTAAATTGATCCATTATTTTGGAAGCTTTTGACTGTATCTCACAGTCTGGCCAGATGTGACAGAATTGCAGGTGTTAGAATTCCCATTAATTAAGACTCTCCTGCTTTAGCTTAAAATTTAAAGCACCAGAATTTCAATTAAATTCACTTTCATTTATGTGGCGCCAAATCACAACATCAATCGCCTCAAGGCGCTTTATATTGTAAGGTAGTCCCTACAATATTGCATACAGAAGATTTGCAAAAGGACTTTGTTCTCAGTGTATTTTGAAAAATGCTTCTTAGATTGTTTTAACCTCTTAAGCACCAACGCCCCTTGATACGGGGGCAAAAGGCAGGAGATCAGTTAGGCTTGCAGCTTAAGAGGTTAATTGTTTATGAGGTCCAAAGACCACAAGCCAGAGTAAAAGTCATGCAGCTCTGCTAATAGGACAATTTTCACGCCAATAAATAAAACAAAAAGTAAAGCAACTTGACCTTAAATATTTCATGTTTACATCCCTGTAGACATGGGCAGATATTTTTCCTGTTACAATCACCTCAAAATGAACAGAAAGTATGTTATTGGATTAACTGTATATTATCAGAGAATGGCCAATAAGGTGCCAGAAGTGTGGAATGAAAAAAGCAAACCACGCCTTCAGCTGTACCAGATACTGTGTGACGCAGCATGTACACAGCTTTGGAAGCAAACTGAAGGCTCTCTAGTTATAAATCTCAGTTTTTGATTAGAGGTCAAACTGTAGACGTTTTACATTTACTTATTAACTTTTTATCACTGTTATCAACACTGATAAGATGGTAAACCATTAACATGACTAAACAAAAGCATTAAGCAGGAAGTGATACATTGTATGCTCAGAACAGCAGTTGCATGCATGGATTTCTGAGCATATTCTGTCATATAGATTCGCTGTGAAGACATTAGGTAATAATAGTAGTGCAGCTACATTGGAGGCTTTCTGGTAGGTCTATTAGTGGGTGAAGATTTAGCAACTGGACAAGCTGTGGGAAAATGTCAGTGTAACTGTCAGTGTCATTGCATCTACAGCAAAATCTCTCTTTTGCACTTCTCAGAGTGAAACCTTCTGTGCCCACATGCCCACATGCCCACATGCCTGAGAAAACAAATGCTCAACTTCCTCATAGCTAGCGTCACTGAGCCACAAAGTGTCTGCCTGTAAGTTATTGCACTGGTACTGTGAATAAACAAAGATTTTGCAGTCCAGATAAATACATTCCGGCAGTGTTTTAGCAAAACAAAAAAACCCCAACCAAACAAAAAATCACCTATCAAAGATGACATTGATTACACGCTGTCTCTTACACTGATTTGATCTCAACCCCACACACTTCTGTGACAGTTTGTCTTGTTTGTCTCCTTTTATGTTAGCTTGCTTCTAGCAAATTGTATTTGAATTTGTTGTTAATTTTTAACCTTTTAATTGCTTTTAAGCAGGGAAATCTTATGTTAAACGGTGGTACAAACAGAATTACTGCGACCTTGCGCAGTTAACTTGTGATCTCATTGCTCTTGAAATGGCTGCTTTGAACATGGAAACCACGTCTTTGTTTTTGCTTTTTATGTACACAGTCACAGAACTTTAGAACTTCATTCATTATTTATTCAATCTTGTTTTTCTATTTGGTATGGATTTATTTGCAAGTTATGTATTCTGAAAATAGTACAACAAGTTGCTATTGTTACAATGACAAATGGCAACTTTTAGTGTTGCAGTTTCGCAGAAGTTCTTGAGCAGTGTCAATAATCGTGATAATGGCTAATACATAGCTAGCATTAACGCTTTGCCATCCCCAGCCCCATGAAAGCTGATGCAGGCCAGCGCTGCAGCTCTTAATCACTTCAGGACACATTTCCTTAGTAGAGTTATTTAGGATCCGTGGGGAGTGATCAGGACATTTCTGTTTACACTGGAGGAATTTCCTCTTATATATGTATGGCGCCAGAAGGCTGGTGGCAGATGGACTTTTTTAAATAACAAGCAATCTTCAGAAATATAAAGTTCTGTGAAAATGTTGTGTCACACTGGTAGTATGATTACAGATTTTCTATGCTGTTTGATTAGTGTTAATCTTGTTTGTACTTGATTATCTCTTTTTCGCCACCAAATTGTGAAACAACAGATCTACTTTAAAGTTGGTAAATCAATCAGTTTTTACTATTTTAATAATAAAATGCCACCAACATTTTTTCACCATCGTGTGCTGATTAGTCTCAAATAAAATTGTACTTTTAAGCAGATGATATTGGAATGAGGAATATGTTGAACAGAAATGTTAATTTACATCAAATTGTTTCAAATAAATATTTAAATTGTGATTGAAAAGAAATAAATTACTTTTGTGTCAATATTGTACATGGAGTCAAAGTATATCTCCGTTACAGGTCAGTAAATGCTTTACAAAGATAAAAGAATTGTTACTAAATTATGGACTGTAGTGATCTACTGATAGTTAGTGCAATTCACTCCTTAATGGCCTACATAATCTAACTACCACGCCTTTAATGTCCCAACCTGATGAATTTTATTACCATTTATTAGAAAAATCTGTCAATGGGACCTAGTGACAAGGAAGACTCAAACACAGGACTCCAAGTCGAAGACAGTACATCTATAGTGAAAAGGTTAAAAACAGCAGTAACAGCTCCTGTCTCCTCAAAGGCTTTCCACAGACTTCAAACTGTATCCAGTCCTCTCCCTTATTCCACTCAGCGTCAGCTCACCATTCCTTGTTAGGATGTTTTTCCCAGGCAAACCTGAGCTCAAAGAGTTCAAACTTGTTGGCAACGTTGGACATTTTGGACAGTTTCTTTCCACTTGTCAGAATGAGACAAGCTACACACTGAAAATGCCCTTAAACCTCAAAAACTGTCCAATACATGAAAAAAGATGGTTTTGCCAGGCTCTCTTGCCCTTAAAATAACTCTCATGGAAGAAAATACTTTCTCTTTTAATCTATGTATTGAAAAACTTTTCTTTACATGAGTACATAAACAACAGACCCACTGCTGCCCTTTTCTGCCATTACATGCTCAAGCAAACAGGTGGTAATATGATAGACTTGAGCTTTGGCAGTTGTACGAGAAACCTTATTCCCATGGGTAATACTAGCCAGCGAACCACCGACACAGAGTACAGAAGCATGGACAGAAATCCGGTCCATACCTAAATTAATTTGACTGTGGTCAGGAGTGATGCAGAGCAAAGTAGTGTAAAACATTGGTAAATAACAACAACATGGGGACAATATTTTTTTAAGCTGAGTGCTCTGGAAAGGAACAAAGAGGAGCACGAAAATAAGAAACTGAATGAATGGGGACTGTTGTTATCTGTTCAGGCAAAACTTCTCTCCACCTGAAGGAGTCAGCCTTCTTAAACATGTGAGAGATCGTAGCAGACAAAAAGTGAAAGAAAGCAAGTCAAATCATGAAGAAGAAAGGACAAAGAAATGGCTGGCTTTGGTACAGGTTTGGCACACTCACTAAGCAAATTTCCAGCCTGATAACTTCATTCATTCATTTATCAGCTTGGCCAGTCAAACAAGAGGAGGAGGTGGAGGCACTGAGGGAGGTTCGGAGTAGGTGGCCTAGATAAGGCCATTGCTGTGCTGTATGAGAGCAGTGGAGTGGACTACAAAGGTGATACACCCGTTAATATCAAACCTCCTTCTCACGGTTATCAGTGAATACTGACACGTAAATCCGGAGACATCAGCACGGAAACATAGGGCTAAAAACAGACCATAATCAATACTGCAGGTTACGTAAGGTGGCTTTTGCATGGTTTATTTCTGCTGCTATGTTATAATCCCACACTAAAATCCTGAATACGCAGCACAACAAGGACATTTGCATTCCCAGAACGTCACCATGTTTCACGCAAGTGACAACAGTTGCACTAGGGAGGCAACAACTAAACATCTTTTTCAGAAAACCTAATTAGTGCAACTGGGAGTGCCTGAGCACGCTCCCGGAGCATTTGACAGCTGACTCTCTTGGTTTTTCTCCATCCACCCAGCATCAGTTGACTTTGGCCTGCTTATTTTAGGTTTAGCTCCTTTGTGTGAGGAGAAACAAGAGGAACACTACCTCTAATATTTCATATGTGGCCAGTGTGTACACAGGATCATGAAGGCAATGATGTTCCTGACCGGTTGTCACGTTCTCGAGATCTGAGTCCAATAACCTCTGGGATGTTACACATAGGTGCTACACACTAATTCCTCCAGTTTTTTGGAGTTCACTATTAAGCTCCCAACCAGTGATTTCAATATTTTACTATGAGCTTTGGTGCGACTTTAAATCCACTCATAAAACATTTCATAGCTTTAGTTTCTACTGACTGCTGTTTCGTCATTTTGTTCTCATGAAATAACACATCTAGATCTGACGTGTCAATTAAGCGAGCAGTCTATATTTCACACCCTGCAGGGCACCACTCGTGGCATACTGAGCAAACAAGAAAAACCGTCAAAGCCAGTTGCATTCGATTTCAAGATAATCATTGCAAAATGTTCTTTGCAGTTTTCTTAGAATATTTACCAACTGCCAAAAAGAGGATTGACTCAAAAAGTGTAAAGTGCATGCACATGAGTGGCTTCCCTCGGCGCTTTGTATACTAGAGTGCACGGCTGTATGCTTATAACAATCATCGACCTATCTAGCGTCAATAATGAATTTACATTACGCTCAAAGAGAACATTTTTTTGTGGCATGCATTCATAAATTTAAAGACAGAAATTTTTTCTCAATCATTTTGTTTTATTTTGTTCAAACTGTAAAAACTGCATCTACAAACATTTGTCATTTCACTTCCCTGTTGCTAAAGGTATACCAAACTTTCAGGCCTCTTTTTCTCTGGCGTGAGCAATACAAATATTTTGTAACTTGTTCAGACAATGTGTCACTATTTACCCCGTAGCCGCCACTAGACATAAAATGTCATTTCAGAGAAGCTGATATTCTCAGAAAATGTCAGGCTAACTCTTCCCTTACAAGTTTGAACTAGATGCTTGTGTACCCGCATACTATATTATCCAAAGTTAAAAAACAAAACAAAAACAACAACCACAAAACAGTTGAATCACATATAGTACTAGGCAAAAGTCTAGATTGTTACTCAAAGGTTTATAGTACTTTTATGTTGTAGATTATTGCAGAAGGCACAAAACCTTTTAGAGTGCATGTATAATACTGTAATAGGGAAAAAAAAGAGGTGTTTCAAATTTTAGATTCCTTTTTTATGGCCTCAAAACCAAAATTATTTGGAGCTTTTAAATGGTTTTGAAGGAGATCCCACAAATTCTGTGCACCTATTGTTTGCCTTCACAAAGCCTCATTCATCTCCAGTGGGTTTCACATAAGGGACTATTGTCCATTCAGATAGTTCTTACTGGTCTCAGTAGCGGAGTTACAACTACAAAGGCCTGATTCACACAGTCTCCTCTTGAGCAGTTGATGCTGAGGTGTGTCTGCTACTTAAACAGAAAAGCATTGATTTTATTGCAAGGAACAAGTTTATATACCCAGGATATCATTTCCTTATCGGGCTTCACTTATCGTAACGCCACTCAAATATCCATTAAATTAATGTGCTGCTACATGTTTTCCACATAATGCCAAAAGTAAGAGTCAGGTGGTGGCGTGGGACATCTACCAATCACAGGCTTCTCCAGTCTACATGTCAAGGTATCCTTGGGAACTCTGGGATACCCACCAGGAGTTGCCCCCGATGCATCATCATTATTATTATTATTGCATTATTATTGCAAAGTGTATTTAAAAGTTATTGTCACATCAACCATCTGAATGTCCTCCTTCACGACATCCTCCTCCTCATGCAGCCCTGCTGCTGATGGACAGCTCAAGTTGAGGAGTTTGGAGACAAAGTCAGAGATGCAGGTCTTAGATGGTTTTGACATGTCAAGAGGAGGGACAGTGGACGAAATGGATAAAGGATTTTAAATATAGAGCTTCCAAGGAGCAGGAAGTGCAGAAAACCACATGGAAAGTTCATGTATGTGGTGAAAGATAACATGAAGGAGGTTGATGTGACAGTACAGGAAGCGGAGGGTGAGATTGAGGCAAATGATCTGCAGTGGTGACACCTAAAGGGAGCAGCTGAAAGAAGAATTATTTTATTTTCTCATTAATTTTTAAGTGTAATGGACATATTACAAAGATAGAGTAATTCTTAAAATATCTAAATTTTGGGTAGACAAATGTTTCTACAAACTAGCAACTCAGGTGAGATAATCCGTTTAAATCAAAATGAATAAGCATCCTGTGGATTACTGTTTCACCACAGACCCATTACAGATGCAGTGAGTACACACCAAGTGCACCATCATCGTTATTCAGCCTGACCATGACGGGAATAGTTAGCTAATGAAATGTAAACAGCTGTGTGTGAGTGGATGGTTTTAACGTCACAACAGTTTGTAATGAACTGCAGTGTAATCACTGGAGATAGTTTGGCTCAGCAGGAGCCTGACCCTGCATTTAACCAGCATTATCCCATGATCTCATTAAAGATAGAGCTGCTGTACGTGGACGTCTCACACACTATCAAACGTTTTCATAATTCCTCGATTACTGGGGGAGGCCCTAGTACAGCATGGAATTCCCAGGCTCCCCAATAAAAAACAATAACAATTGTTTTGACCATTTTTCAAGTTTTATTTAGCTTTTAACTTCAAAAAGCAGGATTTGGGTATTTCCAGTTAACTTCAGGGTTCATCTACATGCTAATGTGTGCTATTGACTTATTGTGATCTGGAGAAGGTTATGTATGAGATAAGAGATTGAAAGGTATGAAATCACCACCTAATAACCAATCACCAAATAGCATCATTGATCCTTGAATATCCCTCACGGATTTTCTAGTCTAAACTCCTTCTTCAGCCAGGGAAAGACTCCAATCAGGTGCACTGGAAGGTTTTGGAAAATGTGAAGGAGGGCATGAATTTTGGTCTTTTAACTGTGTTCTCATAAGTTTCATAACTTTTTTTTACTGATAACGACTTTCCCCGTGACTACTCATACTATGCCATATTGATTAAGTAATAGATTAATTAACTGAATTTTTTATTTATTTATTTTTTTACAATCAACTACTGAAATATCCGATTTTTTCACACGGGTCCACAGTAAAAAAGACAAAAGCTGTCTACGTCATAATTACACCCCGGTCTGAGTATTGAACTACCAGAGTCTTTTTTTTTTGTAATTTTCCACAATTATTTCTCACGATTTAAGCCCAAATAGTTGTGAAATAGCACTTCTTTTTCTTATTTTAAGACATCCATCAAATTAAATGTGTATTTAAACTTTCTTTAGACTGAGAGAAATGGGAGTTTCACTTGTCCTGTCCACTTGAGCTCAAAATGAGGTGTGTGTGACCCTCAGTGTAAAATGAATGTGACATCCCTGATCTGATCTTTGACGTTAATACAATATCAATTCTCCAATGTCTTAATTACACGTATTATAATGTAATACTGATAAAATTAAATTATTTTATCTTCCTGTGTAAGATCATCCGCTTTGCTCCCTGTAGACCTGCCATTGTGTGTGATTGGTCAGATTCCACCCTTTTCATATGACCACACTCATAGCTGCATTGACCCCTGGGTTGACTTATCAAGTTGATAACGACCTTCATGTGACAGCTTATCATGATTGCTAATCTTAGAGTAAGGTAAGGCAAATAACAGAATTATACCCTGGGGCACAGGACTGAATAAAAATTGTTGGTAAAAAAATTAAGTTTACATCACACAGAACTAGTTGGAGACAGGTTTGCTTGCTGGCTGGAGATGCAACAACAAACCCCTGCGGAAGCTGGTGGGAAGCATACCTTTAACTGCTTGTTTGGTGGTTGAAGTCAGTCAGGCCCACAGGAGAGACCATATGTTCAGCTTCATTTTAAGATTCAGTTTGTGTTTATTTGCTTTTCCTCATGAGAAACTAAAGACAGACGTTCCACTTCACAAATATTTGTATTTTCTCCCTTTTGTTTATTGGCAGTGAGCATGTTTTCTGGTCCCCATGGATTAACATGTGAAAACACTGCCGCTGATGTAGGAGGCAAATATCTTGTTGTCCCAGCTTGTTTTGGATGCAGCTCGAGCAGCAAATGTTCTATTTATAGGATCTATTTGTGATTATGTTATTAAATTTTCTTAATAATTCACAATATCAACAATACATGGCACTTTGTTTAAAAAAAGTTTCATTTCATATTAATGAATGAATTACACACTCACTCAGTGCATGGGGAGATTTCAGATCACACAAGGCATGTGTGTTTGCTAATAGTAACACCCTTTATTACTTAGTAATAAAGTAAACATATGTGCTTTACTCAGTGCTTAACTATTGAGATGTGATGTGACACATTTGTTTCAATTATAAATTGCGCTGCCTGACAATTTATAGCATTTTACTGGAAAATTATTTTCATTTAGGTTCAACTTACTGAGTAAATTTCACTCTCATGCTTTCTCCAATGACATTTCACGTCATTTGCAGGGTGAGTGTTTTCTAATAATTACACTTGGCATGTCTTAGAACTGAAGTAAACACGTGTGCTTTGCACAGTCGCTTAGGGACTGAGATGTGACGCATTTATTTATATTAGAAATTGCACTGCCCGGCTAAAGGTCGAAGTGCTGAAATATTTATTTCTGGTCAAACAATATGGCTTCTTGTCACCATGGAATCCAGATAAATTGATACAATCCTTTATTAAATTACATGATCTCAGTGAGATTGAGGGTTTTTTTTCTTAAGAAAGACGCACAACGATATATAAACTGAGACAGCCACATTTTAAAAGGCACTCTATCCATGATCACTAATTTAAAGAAAAACAAACAAAAAACATGTGCAAGGGTAGTCGCAGACTATTACACCATACAACGCTGCGCTTGCTGGGAGGACGGCCCTACTTTCTCATATAAGAGGCAACGTGAGCAAGAAAAGAATCACCATGTAATCTGGTAAATCGGTGCGCACTCTAATACACAGGATCCAGAAGCTTCAAGGTGGATGAAGAAACAGGCACATATCATCGATATCCCAAAAATCAAATGTAGACAAAACTGTGCACTGTACATTGATCTTACAACTTCTGAATGAGAAACAAGATTTTTTTTCTATATAATACTCCAGTCTTTGTCTCTTGATAGGTATTCTACATGGTTTTCAAAAGTGAGTCTAGCATCCAATAGTCCTAACTATTTACACACTATCCAAAAAGTAACTTGTTCCACGTTTTGTCATGTTATAACCTTACTCCACATGGATTCAAAATTCTACACAAAATACCCCATAATGATAACGCGAAAAAAAAGTTAGCTTGAAATTTAAACATTTATATTTTTAATAAATTTGCAGGGATGTCAAGATAACCTTTTTCACTTTGTCATTATGGGGTGGTGGGGTAAATAAAAAACAAAAATATGAAACATTATAAAATATGTCATGACCGTTCAGGTGCTTTGTGTTTCCAAAGATGATCTTGCAGATGTTTCTACAACTTGATTGGAGTCAGAGTGTGGTAAATTCAGTTTATTTGTCATGCTGAACAAATTATGTTTTTATTTTAATACATTTAATACATTTAGAAGAATTTCAAAATGTGGAACAAGTGAAGCACCGTGGATACTTTTCAGATGCACTGTACAGTTATAGATGCTAATTAGCCAAACTCAGATCCTTTAAACAGGAAAAAAAAATCCGGATATGTCAGAGAAGTGCATATCTTGAAAAGTGGCTGTTTATATAAAACAACACTGAAGACTGCAGGCAGGAAATTGCAGAGGAAATTAGCTGCTGGAATGTTTAGACTCCGTCATTGTTATTGACACTTTAAAAAAATGCTAAGCTAAGTGTATAGCTTCCTAAAGGCTGTCTGTGAACTGATGGCATCCAGATTCTCCACAGACACGTGAAGGCAATTCATTAAAATGTGTAAAATAGTTTAGTTTCGAGAACAACGCTACACTATGACTTCAATTTTTATACATCTAACAAACCTCTTAATCCTGATTTGAGGGAATCTTAGGATGTCAAACATGCATTTTCATGTGGCTTGCTGTGAAACTTGGTCTTGATTAAAATTGAAATAAATTGAATTGTGGTGTTCATAAAAATAAATAACGCACTTGAAAAACACTAAAACAACGAGTATTTCCTGAACTCATGACTTAATTGCTCAAAACACAAACAGCTTTCAACACTAACCATGTTGTAAGGACTTTCATTTTGAAACTTTCCTTTCTTCTCTCCCTTCTACACTTGCACTACAATAGAGAGCACACAATGAAAAAACTAACTATAACCTTTCCTTAAACCTAAACAAGTTATCTGACCTAATCCAATTTTCATTGTAGTGACAATACATCGCATTAATCTAGCTAAGTGTAAATAGCAGTAAATACTAAATATTGAATGTTGTTGTGCAGCACGCAGGACCGACAGCGCACAATGTGCTTTGAAGTCACAGCCAATAAAGGTGTAGTTTATGTCTATCAACAGTGAACACCCGTGTGCACACCTGTGTGGATCAGCACGCTTGTATTCAAAAGGTTTCCCCATGTAACGGTCTGCTAGAGGGTGTAGAGAGCCATAGCCATGTCCCCCAGGGCATGAAGCAGGCATGGAGGAGATCCGGGCTCCAGACATCCAGAGGCCCCAGAGTGCGAGAGCCCAAGGAGGACCACCGGAGGGGCATCCGTGCCACCCTCCTGGGAAGAGCTGGGGAGAGCCCCAGACGAGATATTGTCTCTGAACACTGAGGACTTCATAAAGGAAAACTATTCACCCATCACAACTTCAAGAGATAAAACTTGCTGCAGACACCTTAATATGAAGGAATTGCTAGAATTTTAAATAAATTCCTAAAGATGTGCCTTTATGCCAGGGATTTGAATGACTGTAACCTCAGGACTGTGCTCCCAAAGTTTCATCAGCTTTCCGACAAGGAATAACAACATCCTGGAACACATCTACAGCAATGTAAGGGGCGCATACAAGGCATTGCCCCACCCCCATTTTGGACAGTCTGACCACATTTCTGTGTTCCTCTATCCAGCATGCAGGCAGTTCGTCAAACATTCCTTCCCAGTTAGAAGAATTATTAAAGTTTCAAGTGAAGAAAATGATTCAGTGCTTCCTTTGATGCTACAAACTGGGGTGTGTTTTAGACTGCTGCCTTGAGAGATGACTGCTCTGTGGATTTAGAGGAATATGCATCAGTGGTTACCAGTTACATCAGCACCTGCATTGACAATATTGTCCCCACCAAGTCCAATAAAACATATCCAAATCAGAAACCATGGTTGAACTGTGAGGTACGTTCCATGCTGCATGCACGCTCCACTGCATTTGCCTCTGGTGATGCAGAGTACTACAAAAAGCAAGATTTGACCTACGTAGATCCATCAGGGAAGCCAAGAGGCAGCACAGATTGAAACTGGAAGGATACTACAACAACTCAGATTCTCAATGCATGTGGCAAGGCTTGCAACACATCACTGATTTCCAGCAGATTAGCAGCAGGGTAACAGTCAGCTGCAACGCGCTACCAGACGAGCTGAATGAGTTCTACGCTAGCTTTGACAACCTCAACACCAACCAACACAGAGGGATTCTACCAGCACAGGCAGCACGGAGTTCTTCACTCACTGTGACGTCAACTGAGGTATGCAAGGGTCTGAGGAGGACTAACCCCGAAAAGCAGCCGGCCCTGACAACATCCCCGGCCGTGCTTTGAGAGTCCGCTCTTCAGAGCTGGCTGAGTTGTTTACAGACAGACATTTTCAAGTTGTTAAATTTGGATTAACCTCCAAACTGCTCAGCATCTTTTACAGATGCACAGTGGAGAATATTCTGACAAACTCCATCAGAGTGTGGTAGGGGAAAAGCACCCCTCAGGATAGGAAGGCTATCCAGCGTGTCATTAAAACAGCACAATTCATCTGCGGAGTACCCTTCCCACCACTACAGGACATTTACAACACTCCTGCCATCTGGCAGATGCTATAGGACTGTGAAAGCAAGGACAACCAGATTAAATTAAACCAGAAATGGTTGGGTCTTGTTTACGACCCCTGACTGAATAAAATCAAGTGAAATTGAAATGACAATCACGCAGAAGTGCTACGTCGGATCTACTAACTTGACTGCAGTATTGTTCATTTAGAGATCTTTCTCCTTGGAAGCTCTTATCCTCTCTTCTCAGAGATTATGCATGACTATTTATATCCTGCGTACTTAATGTATGTCACCCGCCTGCTATACTTGATTATGCAACAACCTGCACCACTTGTCAGAAACCTGGAAGGGAAAAGAGTGACATGCTGACAGTGGCATGTGCCAAATCTACGGTATTCACTGACCATAAAGAATTAGCCTTAATTTGTTTTTCCCCACCTTACAAATTCAATAAAATCTATTTAAACCCCAGTACGCTATCATGGTCTCATCCATTTAACAGTGCTCAAGCCAGTGTAAGTAATGGAAATCTGTTATGACATTGGAGTTTCTGACCTTCACAGCCACTCATGTTGCACACTCAGTGATCAGGCCTTGTGTTCAAGTCTCATCAGTTTATGAAGGCATGCGTTGAAGGAGGCAAACAAATAAGTGTGGTAACATCTGTATTGCATGATGGCACACAGCAGGACTTTTCCTCTCGCCCAGCTGTCACAATACTAAGTGAGATGAAAAGAAGCAACACAAAAGAAGAGCTGGTGGAGGAACAAGGAAATAGCTGTAAAGAAAGAGAAACAGAGGATTGAGGTGATCGTGCAAATTATTTATATATAGCAAGACGGATGGAAATACTCTAGTTCTATTCATAGAATGGGTTCGGATATTTTGTGGGGTGTAGCTCAAAAGATAATTAAGCTTTGATAATATGGTTTTCGTAGTGATTTTAACAGGTTAAGCTTTCTAAAAGTGTGAGCCACATGAGTCTAAAGAAAGACACATTTTCTAGCATGTATGGCTTTCCTGCTAGTACAGGAGAGCCATACACATAGAGTTATCAGCTATATTAACCTTTACAGTTTGCTGGTCTGATGCATTCAGGTGTGTTTTAACACAATGGCACAATCTTCCCAGGAGAGGGGGTGTTTTAGCAAGTTTGCCCCCAAGGTCAAAAAATGCAAGGTTTTACATGCCTCAGTAAGCACGTTAAATGTTAAAGCTCATTACTGTACAATTAGAAGAAGACTGAACAAGTAGGTCTCATTTGGAAGGGTTGCCAGGAGAAAGGCTATTTTCTCTAAAATGAAAATGATACATGAGTTATGTCTTGATACATGCTCAATCATCCAAGTAAGGAAATCCCAAAAAGTTGATTGTGTTCATCTGGACGTAGCGTTTTCAGTGGGGGAAATGTTTTGTCACTTATCCAAGGGACTTCTTGAGTCTCAGCTGACTGCAGGTTTAAACAACCTTATAAACAGTGCATTTGCACAATGAGTGAAACTAGCACCACTGGCGAACAACGGGCTGTCAGGTCAGTTACTGAAGAAGTCAGCTGGATGAGTGATGAAAGGTTTCTCCCACTGAAAACACTACATCCAGATGAACAGAACCAAATCTGAACAAACCACAAGGCTTCTGGAACAATGTCTAGATAACCAAAGTATTCTGGAGTCAAATGTGAGTCCAGTCAAAGTTAATAGATTTTCATAGGGCTATAAGTACGGCTGTAAAACTTTCATTCTGACATGACTGTATTTGTTTTTAGGTTTATGGTTTGTGTTGGTGGTTGAAACCAGTGAAAACACACAGTTTGCAGCAGTTAACATTAGTTGAGTAAGAAAACAGCTAAGTGGAGAATTTGTAGTGTTTATCTGATCCTTTATGCAGTTTGTGTGTCTTTTTATTTATTTATTTATTTTTATTTTAAATTTATTTTTTAATATTAAAAATTTCCTGCTGCTAGCTAAACTAGCTAGCTAGCTATTGTTGGGAAAAACAACTGAAAAATGTAAAGAGAAATATATTATCAGCAAAATTACTAGTTAATTAATTTGTATTGTTGCTTTACCTATTTCTATTAGAAGAGGAATAGCTGTTTTAAAAATGACTTTGAATTACAACCTTTTGTTTGACAGGTTGTCTAATCATGGGAACACACGTCAGCAAACACCCAATTCCAGGAAAAAAAAATCACAATACAAGAGAATAAAAAGAACATGGCAGTACAAGTTAGCTTTGCAAAACTGCATCTGAACACACCACAAAACTTCTCAAACATTTTCTTTGGACAGAACAGACACCTCATGCCAGTTCATTCATTGTGTCAATCATGAACTCCTCTGTATAACAAACTCAAATGTGAAGCCATCTGACAGCTAAAGCTAAGTCATGCAACTCTAGGACAGTGATCAGAAGCACAGCCGCAAATCTACAACAGAATGGCTGAAAAACAAATCATCCCAAAAGCCCTGTCAATGTCCAGACCTCAGTGATGATGTGAGGGACTGTTAAAGTCATAAAGAAAACGTTTACTTTGATGTATTGCTGCTAAAGGTGGTTCTGCGAGTTACTGAATCATGGTGTGAACCTAGTTTTTCACAGGACTGTAAACATAATTGGTAACCAGAATTGTAATGATGCATTATCCAACCTTTTTTTAGAAAATGAATTGCTGTTTTAAATGACTTTACAACCATCACTTTTAAAAACCCTTCTTGACGGGTGCAATAACAATGGGAACAGAAGTAGACACCCAGTACCAGGAAAAAAAGCCAAAATCCAAGAGAACCTATGGCAGCTCCACATACCTCACAATCATGGCATAACAAAACAGACATGCTGTTCACTGCTTCAAGATAAAAACTTGAATCCGATTATCTCTGGATATCACTCACTGAACTAGAATATCACTCCTGCAGATGACAGCGTATAAAAGTTTTCACTCATGGTCCTAAAGATACTTTACAATTTAGGTTTGTGCCAAAGATTTGTTTTGTTATTCCATGATTTATCATTCAGTCTATGTGTGTATTAGTAAGACAGACGTTTCAGCAGTCAGTCTTTTAAATTGATTTTTATGGCAGACACATGCTACACTGGGGTCACAGAACATACTGTGGACTGCACGTATAATGTTTACAAGTCCAGCTCTATGCAAAACTCTGTGTGGTCAAGCTCATTTTTTTTCTGTACATGGTACACAGGCTTACTTTTTCCCGGAGCCTCAAGAAGAGCTGAGAAAGGCTTGGCAGAAGAGCTCGGCTCACAGTAGTCTGTCACATTTTCCTGCTGAGGGTTTGTAAGAGCTGTGAGGAGGTAGGAGTTTCTCACATTTCCACAGAGGGTGAAATTCCAGTACTGATTGAAACAGTGCACTGCAGCGTGGAAGCTGACCAACACTTATGGACAACAGACAGGCTACTGTCGTGGTTTTAAGATAAGATAAGATAAGATAAAACTTTATTAATCCCTCGGGTGGGTTCCTCTGGGAAATTCGGTTCCAAATAAGCACAGCACCGACAGAAGTTATAGAGTTACAGAATATTATATATATATATATATATATATATATATATATACACACACATATATAAATACAAAGACATATATAGATAAAAATATACAAAGGGGATAAATAGAATAAATAGGAATAAAATAAAAATAAAAATACAAGTGGATTGCACATTTCAAGTATGGAGTCTATTGCACCGTTGACTATTAACAAAAAGTATTGCACAAAGGTAATTGCACAGTGAGGTGCAGAGGCACTACAGCTTAGTTGTTCCCCCCTCCTTTGTCCTCCTGTTTCCCCTCCCTCTCCCCTCCAGAGAGGAGTTAAACAGTCTGATGGCGTGTGGGACAAAGGAGTTTTTAAGTCTGTTGGTTCTTGTCTTGGGGAGAAGCAACCTGTCACTGAACAGGCTCTTCTGGTTGTTTATGGCCGTGTGCAGAGGATGCCCAGCATTGTCCATAATGTCCAGCAGTTTCTTTAGTGTCCTTTTCTCTGCCACTGTCACCAGAGTGTCCAGCTTCATGCCGACCACAGAGCCAGCCTTCCTGATCAGTTTTTCCAGCCTGGATGAGTCCTTCTTTGCTGTGCTGCTCCCCCAGCACACCACAGCATAGAAAAGTACTCCAGCAACCACCGACTGGTAAAACATCCTCAGGAGCTTCCTGCAGATGTTAAAAGACCTCAGCCTCCTGAGGAAGTACAGTCGGCTTTGGGCTTTTTTATACAGGTGCTCTGTGTTGCATGACCAGTCCAGTTTGTTGTCCACCCACAGCCCGAGGTACTTGTACTTGTTGACCACCTCCACCTCCTCCCCCTCTATCTGAACCGGCAGTGGACCTGCTCTGGACCTCCCAAAGTCCACAACCAGTTCCTTAGTCTTTGAGGTGTTGAGTTGCAGGTGGTTTGTGTGACTCCATGCGACAAAGTTCCTCACCAGACTTCTATACTCCTCTTCCTGATCATCCCAGATACACCCCATGATGGCTGTGTCGTCTGCAAACTTCTGAATGTGGCATAATTCAGAGTTGTAGCAGAAGTCAGAGGTGTACAGGGTGAAGAGAAGTGGGGACAGCACAGTTCCCTGTGGTGCTCCTGTGCTGCTGACCACAGTGTCAGACGTGATGTCCTTCAGCCTGACGTACTGTGGCCTGTCGGTGAGGTAGTCGGAGATCCAAGCGACCAGGCAGGGGTCCACCTCCATCCTGTTCAGTTTTTCCTGAAGCAGACAGGGCCGGATGGTATTAAAGGCACTGGAAAAGTCAAGAAACAGGATCCTGACCGTGCCTTTTCCCCCATCCAGGTGTGAGTGGGCTCTATGCAGGAGGTACAGGATGGCATCCTCCACTCCGACACCCGCCTTGTAGGTGAACTGTAGTGGGTCCTGGGCATGTTGTACCTGTGGTCGGAGGAGGTTGAGGAAGAGCCGCTCTAGAGTCTTCATAAGATGTGACGTCAGTGCCACCGGTCGGAAGTCATTCAGCTCATTGGGCCGGTTCCTTTTGGGGACCGGGACGATGCAGGATGTCTTCCATAGGGCGGGCACTCTCCCCAGTCGCAGACTGAGATTGAAGACTCGTTGTAGTGGCTCCCCAAGTTCAGCAGCACACGCCTTTAGCATCCTCGGACACACCTTGTCTGGACCTGCTGCCTTTCTGGGGCGAAGCTTCCTCAGTTGTCTCCTGACCTGATCCACTGTGACACTGGGAGATGATTGGAAGGAGGGGGGGGAGATGTCTTGCTGTTGAGAGAGGGATTGGAGGAGGGGGGTGTCATCATAGTGTCAGGAAGGGGGGGGAGCGAGGGAGGAAGGAGAGTGGGGAGAGGGCTCTGTAGTAAAGGTGAGGGTGAGGGTGGGGGGGTTGTGGGCTGGTCAAACCTGTTGAAGAAGTTGTTGAGTTCGTTTGCCTTCTCCACAGTCCCCCCCACTGTGCTTTTCTTGGTGTTGTGGCCTGTGATGGTTTTCACACCATTCCAGACCTCCCTCATATTGTTCCTCTCCAACTTCTGCTCCACCTTCCTCCTGTAGGTGTCCTTTGCTTCCCTCAGGCAGCGTTTCACCTCCCGCTGTGCTGCTTTCATCTCCTCCTTCACTTTGCTCCTGAAAGCCTTCTTCTTCATGTTGAGGACAGCTTTGACTTCCTGTGTTACCCACGGTTTGTTATTAGGGTAACACCGTACCGTCTTAGCAGGGGCGACCGTGTCCACACAAAAGTTGAGGTAGTCTGTAAGACAGTGTGTCGCCCCCTCTATGTCCTCACCATGTGGGCTCAGAAGCACATCCCAGTCTGTGGTGTCATAGCAGTCTCTCAGAGCATCCTCCTTTTCTGGGGTCCATCTCCTGATGGAGCGTGTTGTGACAGGCTGCCTTTGGACGAGGGGTGTGTATTGTGGCTGTAGGTAAACCAGGTTGTGGTCTGACTTCCCTAGTGGGGGGAGGGGGGTGGCTCTGTATGCATCTCTCACATTGGCATACAGTAGGTCAATTGTCCTGTTGCTCCTTGTGGGACAATTCACAAACTGGTGAAAAGCAGCCAGAGTAGAATCCAGTGTGGCATGATTAAAGTCTCCAGATATAATGATGAAAGCCTCTGGGTTTTGTGTCTGAAGTCTTGCTGTAACTGTGTGTATTTGCTCACAGGCAGCTGTTGCGTCGGCCCTCGGAGGGATGTAAACACACACACAGATCGCGTGACTGAACTCCCGAGGTAGATAATATGGCCGCAAGCTAACAGCTAGCAGCTCCAGGTCCGGACGGCATACCGAAACTTTAACGGAGACGTGGCCGGGGTTGCAGTATCTGTTGTTAACGTAGACAATGAGTCCCCCACCCCTGCTTTTTCCGCTGGCCTGCGTGTCCCTATCGGCTCTCACAGATGTGAAACCGCATAGGTCTACGTTAGCCTGTGGCGTTAGCTCGGTTAGCCACGTCTCCGTGAAGATAAACAAACTGCACTCACGGTATAGTCGGTGGTTGTTCAGAGCACACAGTTCGTCCATTTTATTCGGTAGCGAGTTCACGTTGCCCATTATCACTGTCGGGATTGATGGTTTGAATCGCCTCCGGTGATCCGCTCTCCTCGCTCCAGCTTTGCATCCTCTGTAGCTCCTCTTTATCTCAGCCGGGATGTTGTGTCGCATGCCGGTCTGTCCCTTTGTTCTTAGTGCCAGCAGCTCCGCTCTCGAATAGATGAAGGAGCTGGTTCCAGAAGTTTTAAAAAGTGCATTATCCATCTTGTATTGCTATATCTAAGAGGTATAAGTACAGTAACTAGAGGAAGGTGAAATAAAGTTTGAAAGCCTAGTCTAAAAAAGTTAAAAGTTAAGAAAAAGTGCGGCGTTGCAGAGCTACTTGGAAAGGCTGCCGTCACTCCAGCGCCATCTTGGAAAGACAAGGATTAGGCAAGGATTCAAGCGACACCTTGTAGAGCACTCAAACTCCGACCTTTATTGTTTACTTCCTGTTTCAGAACCCCGTTTCACAATAAAACAGGTTATACTCAAACAGATTACACCACAGCTACTGGTTTTCTTTTCTTCAATCCGGTCGTTAAGTGCTGACGTGACGAATCCTACTTCCGGGCCTAAAGTAGTCTGCGTTTAAATTGGCTTTTGTGTTGTTAACATGTTTTGTATTTTCTTCTATTTAATCTCAAAAAGCTCCTAAAACAGTCAGTGATCACTGTTGACCTCCTTCGGCTTTTATTACCGCTAATCATTTATTTAAGCTCAGTTTTTAAAACCTTAGGATGTAACTACAGCCCAGCCCATGCAGCAGTATATGAATGACTAACCTCGTATTGTGGATGGATTATCTCAGTTGTTCTCCTGGCTGAAGTTTGGTCCTTTTACAGCATCCTGCCATGCGATTACATTTGTTCCTGACCACCGAGAACACTCACGTTAACTTTTATCGAGTGGAAAAAAAGTTAGCTTGTTTATATTATGCTAACATAGCTGTGTCGCTAGTGGTCACGTAGCACATCATTATATACCAGCTAGCCAAACTTCAGTAACCCTACAAACGTCACTGCTGTTTAGTTTTCTGTCTTCATTTATGTTGGAAGTGATAACAGAGCTGTACGTTTTAATTTGTTTCCAAAACCCCGCAGTCAGGACATGCTATATTGTATTTAGATAGAAGCTAGCGAGCTAACTTCCTGCTAACTTCTAACTCTGTTAAATGTCATAAATTCCGTTTTCATGGATGCCTGGATGTTAAACTCAATTGTTACACCTGGTAGAGCAGAACGCTGATCATTTTATTAAAGATGAAAGACTTTAGACAGTTTTTCAACTCTCAGTAATGCCATAGTGATCGTTTGATATATGGACCTGCAGCGGAGTTTAGGCCCAGACACGGCTAGTGACGTCAGACTTAACGACCGGATAGAGATTGAAAATGTGACGTCATTCAGGGGCAAAACCGCAAAGGATTCTGGGAACGAGTGGCAAATGGTACTAGCGTACGCAGGCTTTCACATGAAAACAGTCACACGGCGATAAAAAGAAACACAAAAAATGGCAAGAAGCTGTTGTATTATTAACTGCAGTAGCTGGTCGCATGACAGCCACAGGAAGCCTACGGATAAAGAGATCGGTTGTTATCGGATTACGTCGTGGAGGAGAAATCGTTTAAGCCATGTTTCCGAAGTAACAAAGAGCCGACGGATGGCCTGGATTGCAGCCATTCCAAGACCAAATATAACGTTCCAGAACACACCAGCTTACATGTTAGTCTGCTCCAAACATTTCCACAAAGTCTTCTTTTGTAGTTATTACGTAATTTATCATAACATAATTGTTGATGTAGGTTACAAATAAGTCTTATATTGATTTGAATTGAATTCGGTGTGCTATGCTGCTTTGTTCACTGTGGCTTTGTGAGCTAATGTTTGTTGTGTTTTGTAGGAAAACCAGCCTACAAAATGCTGGAATGCGATCCAGACTGGGCACTCTCTACCAACCTGGGTCATACCGAGTGTAAAGCTGCTACCACAGCGAGATTTGATCGGTTCTACTACACTAAGCCAGCAGTCCTGGCCTCTCTACCACACCCTCTCTGGTTCTCTTTGTAACATTAGCTCATAAGATATGGTTGGATAATGCAAGATAATGTTCCACTGCATAAATAAATTGTATACAAAGGTCTAAACTCTGAAGTGGCCAACCGATGTGTAAAACGAAACTCCATGAACCACTCTTTCACAGTCTGAGTGCAATGAATAACAGCATTGTCACCCTGGAACATACCCATGCTGACGAAAAAAGATCAGTAAATTCAGGTTGACTCTAGATTACAAAATGAGTTCTTCATACTCACGGTACTGTTCCATTATTTGGATTCACTCTGACATTGGCAAAGATAAATGCTCACACAAACCTGGTTATAAACTCGCGAAGTTAACGTGGGGTCTCCCCTCATGTGACCAACTACAAACACGGAGAGATCCTCTTCTAACAAAGCGACCGATTTTAGAAAAAAAGAGAAAATGTAATATTAGGAAAATACAAAGAAGTTAAACAGAATCCAGACGGCTGCGGACAAAGCAGCAACATGAATGCATGTGAAAGGAATAAGTGCTGTGCAGTAGTTTAGTATTAAAAGACTGACATTTTGTGGCTTTGGCCCAAAGTCTTGTGGTTTAAACAGATGCAACTTTGCAAACCTATGTTCCTTTTAGAAAGAAGAAGCGTTCTCCTGGAAGCCCTACCAAACAGGACATACTTGTTCAGCCTTTTTCTAACTGTAGGGTCATAACCCTAACATTTAATTTCTCTGAGCATTGCACGGGTTGGTGTGAATTTGCTGGGAGTCCACAGATGGGAAGGCTGACTGCAGTCTTGAATGCTTTTCACTTGTGAATAAACTTTTTCACTGTAGAATGATGGATTTCAGATGGATTTACAGGCAGCAGCAACTGCTTCTGTAAGATCATTGCAGACGTCTTTCCTCTTTCGCGTTGTGCTGACACAACTGACTGCTCCACACCAGCAAAATGACACAATGTCTGCTTTTATCGACAAGCTCACATTTGCTAACCATTTAATTAAGTTAATCAATGCTTTTGATTTGCAGCAGCTGACTTCTCTTTACTCTTTTAATTAAGAATTCTTATTTCTAGTGGAAGCAATTTGCATTTTGGCTTAATGTTCATTAAATTCACAGTGTCATACATCATATACTATAGCTCATCTGGTACAGGACCAATGACTTTTTATTATGTCATGATACATAAACCCTCAAAAGTAAAGAGGGTGTACCTTTGACTGACTACATATATATATATAATTTCTCATTATTTAGTATGATGTGGTTCTTTGTTGGGTTTTTAAGTCTTGATTTAAAAAAACAGGCAGTATCTGGTGTAAAAACAGAACAAAGGTAGGAAAATATAGCATATCAAATTTTAGCAGATCTGCAGGGAAGAATTTGTAGGTCTGAGAGTAAACAGTAGTTTGATGATTTTGTATTTCAAATGTCTTTCAAGAGTCTCCTGTTCATGAAAACCCCTGTTCTTTTTTTGGGGATCATAGTTTTGCTGCTGTTACTGAATAAATTTGGTGATTTTTCTTCAGGTAGGATTTTAGCCTGAAGCTTGATGTGTTAGATAGAATACTTAATTTAACACTTGCACACACACATTGCTTTCCATTTGTATAAACAGCAAAGTTCACTAAAGCTGCATGCTCACAATTATGATATTAGCTGTCATGTTGCTAGCCTATGCTGCATGAGTGAATAAGAAGAGACATTAACATTAATAATGATGAAATAAATAAACACACAAATCAAAAAGCACATTTAAGTTGTAAATATACATTTATTTCACTATTAAAATATCCACTTCCAAAATAGAATGGCAATAGCACAAACTTCCAGGAAGGCCCTACAAATTATTGGCATAAGGCTTGTTTTCCTACAGTAATTACAATCTTTCTGGCATCTCTTTTCTGGCTTAGTCAAACATCTGCAGTGCTTCAGAAATGTACACTGGTCTAAAGGAGGCTTTTGAGAATAAATACCCTATTGCTAGTTGTTCTCCTACACAGGGCTTGACCCCCAGGCTGACACTATAGTCTTGTCTGTTGGCAGGTTCTCCTCTTTCTTGGCTTTAGGATAATTTCTTCCTTGGCGTTGTGCGTTTGCCACTGTGACATCGCCCACAGGACGACCGAACATTACTGTGCGTTTTAAGCATTAGCACTCTACACAATGAGAATTGAAGGAATAAAATAAAATAAAAAAGAATGAAAAATACACACAAGGGGATTTCATTTCATTTTTAAAAGAAGCACTGTATTTGTCTACCGCTGTGTTATGAGGGCATCAAGAGGAAAGCGGCTTTTTGGTTATAAATATAACTTTAGGAATCAGTAAAGACTCATTTTGCATAAGCTTTCAGGCTCAAAAAACTCACACATCTTGGGATGACATAGACATGAAAGACTTGCAGAGCTGGATGTAAAAGCAGAGAAATAAATCACTGCTATGGTGTTCAATTTAGCCGACCCTAGCAGCTTTGTGCTGTCGTGCCCTTTGTTGTTGCATGCTGTTCTGCAATTCAGATTGATAAGCAGGTCAGAGTTATGGGCATCATGTCTGCAGAGACTGCGTCAGTGATGTGTGTGTATTTGTGCCAGAGGGGGATTTTTCTGAGTCAATAGGATGTGATGGAGGAGGCTGCATCGTCACACTAAGCTGCTGTGATGCAGAGGCTGGCAGTCTGTCAGAGATTACAGACAGACCAGGAGCAGCACGGTCCTGTGTGCCGGGGTGCAGGTCTTGTATGTGCACCTCATGCTCCTCACATTTCCTCCCTTTGCCATGCTGAAACTAGCTTGTTCTTTCTGCTTCCTGCTAGAGGAAGAGCACCATTTCGATAGTAATTCATCTTCATTTTTCACCCTTGTGGCTTTCTGAGGGTAAAATAAAAAGAGACCTGCACATTCTTGTGTAATGCTTCTAAAAAACAGCAAGAGCAAATGCAGAAGCCTTGTAAATATGTTGCAACCACTGTTAAATGTTTGTCCTTTAAAATCAATTATGCTTGCTTGTTATGCATATAGAAACAGAGATGCAAATCCTTCTAGTGCTCCATTTCACAGTTAGACTGTCGAGCACGGAAAGCCATGGGCCACAGAAATTTAACATCCTTCTGAAACTGGATGGAGAGAGATATGTGTGCTTCGTGGCTTACTACAAGAGAGGTAATCCTGGGTGTCAGGCTGAAGGGGAGGGGAAGGGAAAGGGCAAGAGGACAGAAAAGGTCACAAGAGGGGGAGGGGTTACTACTTGAAGGAAGCACGGACGGTGCGACCCTTGAGTGGCTGGGGTGGGCGGTAGTTGTCCACCATGCAGTCCTGAGCCGCCCCATCAGCGGAGAAGAGCAGGGTGCGGAATTTGGCCATCTGTGAAAAAGGAGACGACGGTCGTAGCGTTAATCATTCCTGCTGTGACTGTCACTCACACAACACTGGCTTCCCCCTGCTCAGTCACTGAGAGCTTTTCACTGGGGAATTGCGCTTAGCAGTTATGTTATTGTTGACAGTTCTTATATGCTTATTTACTTCCTTGCTCCTAGTTACATGACATGAGAAACTTTATAGCATTCCCATGTCTGAAAGTATAAATGTGATGCTACAGCCAGCTATTGTCAGCTTGGCTTAGCATAGAGCAGAAGCCTGAGGTAACACATACAACACAAATTCCCCATTTGAGCACATGAGATGCTTAAAAATTAAAATGTTTGGTGGGTTTTTCATAAAAGAGGGGTCAATGCTACAGCATCTTGTCTTTGTACTAAGCATATATTAGTTGCTACCTGGTCAAGTCAAGCCAGCAAAAACACATTGTAAAGAAAGAGCAGCATGTCAGTTTTCAGTAATGTCTTTCAAAATAAATATTGGCTACCAGAATAAAATATAAAGTAGGCATGAATATAAATACATCTTTTGCACCCCTTGGTAAAAAGAAGTGATTTTGGCTATTGTGTAAAAGGTTGAATGGTCAACTTGACTGGTGGAGCCTGGGCTTGCTTGTGCCATTTTCCCAAAGGGCCACATGAGAAACTGGGACAGTTGTGGACGGCTGCACAAATGAGCTTATAAAGTGATTAAACTAATACTGAGCAGAACTGAATTCAGCTTTTTGGTTCAACCCTTCACAACAGTCCCAGTTTCTCAAGTGGTCCCATGGAAAAATCGATTGCCAATACTTGGTCTAAGCTAAGGTAAAAGCTACAGGCATTAGCTTTCATGCAGTACATATGTGAGAGGGGCATAATCAATCTCAGCTCTTGGCTAAAATATTTTGTATGAACATGAAACTAAAAAAACAAAACAAGTGAGTGGCTACGTCATAGTAACATATGATTGCTTTTGATTTATTAACATAGGATAATGAACACAGTGTGTTTCTTCACTACTAAGACAAACCATTTCATCTGGTGGGTGTACCCTCTTATAATTAGCTGATAAATAATAAGTTGTGTTATTATCTGCAGAACCAGCTATATATAACCCTTCATATGAAGGTTATATCCACACAACTCATATGTTTACCCCTGAGATACATTCTCACCACCATGAAATAATCACGTGACCACGAAGACTTAACCTTCACATGGGCTCAAGGCTCCATTCACTGGGACAAACCAGCCGGGGAGCTGTTAGTTTAGAGGAATGGGTGGTTAAGAGGCAAATACTCATTTCAGTGATAGCATCAGCTGTAATTTTACAAATAAGCATAAATCTAGGTAAGATGTGTTTAGGTAGCTGAAATTACAAACACAACACAGTCACAGTGTTTCACCTACAAAATGTGCTGCATTTGCGGGATGAATATTTCCTGTTGACTGCCCACATGGTGACTGATAACGCTGTGGTAAAGCGCCCAGTATCTGTGTGAACTCTTGTTCTCACTCATTGCCCCAGTTGGCCAAGTGTCTGCTGTATTGCATTTCTGTCTGCTACAGAGGTTTCTTCTTCTTGTTTCACCCCACAGTTAATCTGAACAATTAAGCCCTTTATTTAGATTGTAGTACAAGAGAGGATTTGCAGACAGAGCTATTCTAGACCGTGGGCATAAAGCCAATCCTTCTGCTGTAGCTGAATGGGCTCTGTTTGCAGCAAACATACCTGTGCAGAGCTGGTGCTGATTGGTTCTTTGCAGACAATCCAGGTAACGCTCTCGTACAGAGGGGGTGTGGTCAGAGAGCCATCATAAGTCCAGTAGTCTAGGCAACCAGGGAGCAAAGTAGAGGGGTCGAAATTTTCAAAAGAGGTCTGCTTGCCCTTTAAAAAACACAGGGAGAGAAGAACATTGTAAGAAAACTATCAGGAAACAAATCTAAAAAAAAAAAAAACATCTCTTATTTTTACAGAAACACACTTTGGACTTGATGGTGTCAAAGGCATCAAGAAGCTTCTGGAGATTTGGATTTTCACCACCAATCTGAAAAAGAACAAATGATGCACCGCAGTTAAATGTTTATCATGTTTTGATGTAATACTGCATATAACGATACTTTAACCATTTCTGCTCACCTTCAGGAAAACTCCAACCACAGCGAGTCCATCGGGCTTGCTAGCAGCCTCGCTGAAACTTGTATATTTGGTGTTCCAATGCACCAGATGAAGCTAGAAATAAAATTATATTTACATTTTAAAAAATCCTTACAGGAAACTTTATGCCTAAACTGTAGATGAAACAATAGTATAATTATTTCTATTTTTGATAACGTAAAGCAGATGTTGGGAAAATTAAGGCAATAATACTCCAGATGAGGTCCAGTGACCCCAAGAGGTCTGCAAGGAAAGTAGTAAACTAATAATAATCTTGCGTTACATCATTAAAAAGTACATCTATACTATTTATTTCTTCGCCAACAAACACGGATACTTACAAAAAACATCACGTCACTCTGCCATAAAGGGATTCACTTTTCTCAACAGCCTCCTTCCGCTGCATAGCTTAGCCAGCTAACTAGTGTCCATGGATAGTATTTGACCAACGCAATTAAAGTTCTGTTTAGGGAGTGCTTCTCTGAGGTTAAGCAATGGCTGGGTGAGCAAACAGTAGATAAGGAAAAGGCAACTATTTGTGGCAAAACACATCAAATTGCAACCACACATGCTGCCAAGCATGATGGGAAAAGAGGCCAGCTCCCTAATTGCTCATATTTTCCTCCCAGGCGGCCTTTCTTCTTCGATCCATTATAATTCAACCAATGAGATTTCTGTTTTAGACAAGATTTGCCACTGACAAATTTTAATGGCCTCTAATTTGCCCCCCGCCCCAGTCTCTTTGTTGCTGTACATCAACATTAATCAGCCATCTCGGTATTATCATAATGATCCAGATATTCCCTACCTCAGCGGGATATTTGGTCCCAGCCACAGTATGTTCAGAGCCCTTGTTATCAGAAGCTCCCCAGTGGAAATGAAACTGCTTGAGTCTGTATAACCCTGAGATCGGTCCATCCGTTAAACCTGCAGAAAGAGAGAAAAATGGCAGAATGTGGATAAAAGTGCTTCACTGTTCAGCACTGACATAAAAAGATCTGACCTGCAAGAAAACACTTCAAAAGCGCTGTATTTGCGAACAAAAGGAAATGGAATAAGATGTGATACACACATGTAGACACTGTGACTGTGACACACTTCCATGGAAGCAGTCTCAGTTCCTGTTGTGTAAACCCAGCTAGAGATATGGCTACATTCAGTTCAAAGTAATGTCCAGGTATTGTAAACACCAGACCTCTTTCCACTGTTGTGTAATGTATCTATTTAAAGAATACAAAGTAGTTCAAACAGCAGCAATTAATCCTGTATATTGTTCTATTTCTGGTGCAACATCATATGGAGCCTCCCAAAACAGGATATTTATTTGGCAGCTGTTGGCCTTGAATGATAAAAAAGTAATCTGTGTCTACATGAAAAATGAAGAATTAGTGGAGTATAACATGAATGTGTTACACGGACACCTTTCTTAGAAGTGCCGGGCCTAAAACAGGTACAGTAAGATTCTAAGAAAACATAAGAAACCACTTTGTGTGAGCATTAGAGATTTTATCCCTGTGACTAAGTTGATTATGCAATCATAGTCTCGATTATCCCCTATCAGAGCTACTAAAGAAAAACAAAAGAAAACACTCATCACTCTGAAATCCTAAGGAATCCTAAACAAAAGTGGAGGACATGTCATTTTTTATGTTTTGTTTATCTTTTAAAAGTTTTAATATCACCAGAATGGAAACACACATAAAATAAATAAACAAATAAATAATATTTTACTGAAAGAGAACGATATTAGCATTAATTTCATAGTAACTGTTTCTGTGCACACATGGGGACATTAATAATTAACAAAGCTCGTGTATGAGTAACCTTCCCTTTTTTTGTGCTTTTGACCTCACTGTTAGCAGAGCTGGCGTGGGAAAGGTTTACCAAGGGTTAGATTACCAGTTCAATCGCGCTTTGTGCTTGCCTTTTCAACGAGACCTCTGCACCTTAAGCAAATGTATTCATTGTAAAAACGACACATTTCATTTTTCAAAAACAACATAAAATCTGTGCCATCGCTAATGGCGTGGTGTTAAGGAATCTGGGGCGCATCTATATTATAAGCACAGTATTAATGTCTTTCTAGTCTAAAGCTTGAGTCTGTGGCAGCTGTGGAGATGACTGCATTGTATAAATCATCCTCAGGAGCCTGATTTTTATTGTCCGCAAACCTGGATCCAAGAATCTTATAGCTTCTCGGTTACTGTGAGTAATATGAATGTAAGAGAATGTGTTTTCTCCGAGAAATCTGAATCAGTATCTGGACGGTTGTACATTTATGAGTATTAACACTCACGTGAGCTGTCGGTGTCGTCCGCGAAGGTCACTTGGACGGAATGCCCGTTGTTGAGAATATCGAGGCAGGTGGACGGGTCGTACTTCAGGGTGAGCGGCTTCAGCCCCGCGTCATATGATGCTTGGCCCGGTACGATGTCAATAGGAGACTGACGGACTCCATCGGCAATAGGGAAATTTTCAACCCATTTCTGAGGTCCTGGAAATTACATAATAATAATAACATTGTATTTAATATCAATCTATAAATATATTCTTTTAAAATTTTAATTATCTGCGCATTTGGGAGCTGAAGGTGTGAGTGCGTCTCCAAATATGCATAGTAGGCAAAATAAATCAATGTAAAAAAAAAAATAAAAAAATCTCCGCAGTGATCCGTGAATGCACTGTCCTTCGTTCATTTAGCAGCCCGCTTGCTGATAGGACTGGTAATATATATATATATATATATATATATATATATATATATATATATATATATATATATATATATATGTAGTGCAATCAGCGGCTCACCATTGTTTGGTTTGTATCCCCAAGACATGGTGACAGTTTGGATGTATGAGCGAGCAGGCAGAGCTGTAATCCCCTAAAGCTAAAGCGACACGTCCCCCAGTGCAGAGCAGCTAGTGTCCTCCACCTGACAGCTGCAGAGCTTATATAGGGTCCCAGTGTGCGGCGTGTCCGTCCGGCAGCCCGGGAGGAGTTTAGATGCACCGCAACGCTGCAACACGTCGGATCAATGGATCTCTCTCTCTCTCTCTCTCTCTCTCTCTCTGTCTTTCTCTCTCTCACTGAATCTGCGGTGGTTTAAACGTTTCATCTGCCAGCAGCGACGAAGCTTTAATATCTCTCGAGCGCGACGAGCGCGTGCTCACCTTTCATCTAACGGATTTTACGCGTCTGTCGTGTGAGGAAGTGAAGAAGACACGTAGCCCAGTGACACATTCAGACGGACAGTTAAACGGGCTACAGTCGTGACAGTGGAAATATTGCGGCAGTAACGCGCAAAACAATCACCAGATATCGATAGAGAGGTAGATGGATTTCGAATAATTACACAAAAAGTTGTCGCAAACACCAGTTAGTACAAATGTCTGCAAACGCACAAAGCAAGCGTGTGAAATATGGGTGGGGGGGTCTGGAATATGAACTTTAGAGCTTGTCTGATAAGATTTTCATAAAAAATAAAGTAAAAACTAATAGGCCAATTTGCTGCATGATTTGCATGATGGCTGTCAGTGATGCAATAAAACCTACACAATTGGCCAGTGTCACATGAGCCAGTGTTCACTGATAAAGACAAGGTGCAAATGACTGTCACAAATTTCATTAACACATTTTTTAAATTAAAAAAAGGAAATGGCCGCGAAGCAAAAAGCACGAGTGTACTTCGAATGTGTCAAGAGGACAAAATAGTAAAATGGTACGCTAGAAATAAATGTGATTTACTTGGGGTATTGGGGGCGGGCGGGTATTACGTCTTCCTCCAAATACGTCTTCCTTCATAATCTTCAATAAACGCTTGCTTTCCTGTTGCAACTCAGAGTACAATGACATAATAAGGTTTTTCAGAAAAAAACAACAAAAAAAAACAAAAAACACGCAGGTAACGATAAGCGCTGTGGTGGAATTATGATGCCACCTGCTGTTGCTTCTCAGGCAGCACAGCAACGTGTTGCCGGTACAGGGACCTGATCCGTGAAGCTTTAAAATGAACTGATGAGTTTGCTCAGTGGTTGGGGCGACTGGCTTAACCTCTGCTTCACTGATTATCTCGCTCCTTCTGCCTCAGGAGCAAGAAATGATAGGACATATATCTGATATGCGCAGTTCATCGAGGCACAAAACAGAAACTGAAGGCCAGTTTGTTCTATTATTATTTCAGACTATAATACATATAAATATTTAGCCTACAAATCAAAGTCAAATGAGGCAGTATTCACCGATAATGAACAGGTGCGTATGAATTGGTCCAAAGGAAAAAACGAAAACGCGACTGTGCAAGAGGACATAATAATAGACTGCACAAACCAAAATAAAAAATGGTCACTGCACAAGAGACGTGAAGAAGGGAGTGCAGGCGGGATGAAACGGTTGGAGACGAGGGTCATGGGTAATTTGTGACAGCAGTATAGCACCAAGAGTGAAGGGAAGATTTACAAGATGGTAGTGAGACCTGCTATGATGTATGGTTTGGAGATGGCGGGACTAACAAAAAGACAGGAGGCGGAAATTAAGATGTTAAAAGTTTCATTGGGAAAGACCAGAATGGGAAATGAGTACATCAGAGGGTAAAAAAAAGGCAAGGCTGGGATGTTTTTTTTTGTGTTTTTTAAAAAAAATCAGAATACGGATATATTGAATAAAAGATGTTGAAAATGGAGCTACCAGCAGGAGGAAAAGAGGAAGATCTTAGAGAAGACATGTAGAACATGGAGTGGGTTGGTGTGACGGGGCATGCTGTTTTCTGCTGTGGAGTTCCTAAAAGCGAGCAAAAAAGAAAAAATGCATCTCAGGCAAAAGCAAGTTATGGTGGTGTGAGATGATAGTATGCTGCCACCAGCTGTTCATTGAGACCACAACGCATTAGGTAAAAAACCCTGTCGTGATTTTTTTTTAGTCCCGACGTACAATAAGAGGGTAAACAGACTCACTCATCGAGAACTAAATGATTTTTAATTCAACTTTAATGTATTTTAAATTATCACGAGATTTGAAAAGGTGCCCCAAACCGTATTGTATCCCCAAAGAACTTTAAAACTGTTCTAACGATTTTAAAAATAGCCTAAATATATAAGTTTAGTTTCTGTGAATTAGTTATCTAATTCACAGTACAATACAAATAAATTAAATAATCGTTTATCTCATTTGTCCTAGAAAGAAAGTCAGCTACTCTCTCCAAACAGGTGACTGGGGCGTTAACGTTACGTTTCTGTCGCAGGCAAATGACGTCACTTAGAAGGCACGGTGGTGTTTTCAAGTAGCACGAGGATTTTAACGCCACTCTTCGAGGAAGTTCGGTAAGTGGCGTATAAACATCTTACAGCCGTACACTTACGAACTGTTATACCAACATAAATAACGTCAAATAAGTCGCTTAGTTTCATCGTCGTTATGTGTACTATAACACAGGCTAACATGTGAGGCACTCAGCTAACTAGCTGGTAACCGTACTGGATTTCAGTTTGCCTGAAATATTATTACATGTCGTTAAAGACCGTAATACATATTATTATTATTATTATTATTATTATTATTATATTTCTGATGGTGTTCTCCTTGGCTGTTTGTCTTAACTCTTTTCTATGCACTGCTGTATGTGTATCAGGTATTTACAATGTCTCCCTCTCACGTTGTCTATTTGCTGTCCTTCCGTGTAAATGCAACACACTGATGATAAATTTTAGTCTTTAAGCTTTACAGTTTCTTTGGAAATTCCTATAACGTTACCACAGGTCACAGACTAGTGCATTCCTAGTGCCAGTCCCGAGCCCAGCTAAATGGAAGCGTTTTTATGTTCCTGAGCAAGATCTTTGTTTTTTCCCTGGCTGGTCTCAGACGTGCTAGTTTGTGCCCATGTACACAAGATAAAGATTTTACATACTTACAGCATGAAAAGTTCCATATTTCCACCAGAGACCCAGATAATAGGTTGATTAAAGTGATTCCGGCATCTGACTTGGATACCTCCTGGATGCCTCCTAGGCGAGATGTTTTGGACATGGGGGAGACCCAGGACTCACTGGGGAGGCTGTAGCTGTCACCTGGCTTGGGAGGGACTAAGTGTCCCCCTAGAATGAGCTGGAAGAGGTGGCCGGGTGAGGGAAGCTTGGGCTGCCCCCGTGACTCAAACCCAGATAAGCTGTATATCCATCCATAAGTGCAGGCAATAAAAAGGATGAGGTTGGAGCGACTGGGTAATGTAGTGGTTAGCTCTGTAGCCTCACAGCATAAAGCTGGTTCCCCTCTCCTTAGCATGTGCCTGCAGGTTTACTTCAGGTATTCTGGCTGCCTCCCAGAGTCTGAATATATGAAGAGATGGTTTGAGCAGGTGATACAAATGCTGAAATGCTACTGTGGGGGCCCATGCTCAAGTCGATACCACCGCCCTACTCTACTGTCCTGTCAAAAATGAAGGCTAAATATGCTACCAGAAAAGAAAAACAAAAAAGAAAACAAATAAATAAAACACATATAATATCAGCATAGGCCTTTAGCTACAAATATGCTTGTTTTTTTTTTCACCCAGCTCTTCACCCACATTATGACTCCTTATCCACTTTGATTCCAGTTTTCACCAGACCATGAAATCTGCATGTACAGACTCACCAGTTAAATTGGGTGAAATCATTGTCCCCAAATAAGGTTAAAAAAAAAAATGTAAATGACAAAGCAATATATTTTCCCCCCTGGAGGTTATACTTTTGCTGTTGTCTTTACCTTTTGCAGATTTCAGTTGTGCCATGTTTATTGCTTATTATGCCTCTTGCAGAATCTGCAGTTGTGTGTGTCACCTTCACTGGGCAGGAAGAATTTGTGAATTTATGTAGTTTATAAATCAAACTCCAACATCAGCCCTCTGTGTACTGAGAGGGCTTTTTTTTGTTTTTTGAGCAGGTTGTGCAGGAAAATGTTAATATAAAAAGTTATAACACTATAAAACTTGACTGAATTAGTGCATTTTCATTTGACTTACAGCCTTTTCTGACATCATCTACACCTTTTTGACCACTGTTTTAAGGCCCATGGCCGTAACTGAGCTTTTTGGGGTAAAAAGAGGTGTTGATAATCAGGTGGCTTTCCAGGCACGTCTAGAATCAGGAGCAATCTATGAATCTGTGAGTGTGTGATCAGCACAGAGACTGCAGGCAAACACAGGGAATCACTGGAGGAAGAACATGGTAGAGAAAGTAAATAATTTCCACAAACGCATCCATGCTGATTGCCGTTCTTTCCACAGGTAAAATGGCAAAGAATAAACAAAAGGGGAAAAAACAGAAGAACGTCTTTCAAGTGGCAAACAAGCACTTGAAGAACAAGACCAAAGCGAAACCCGTCACAACAACACTCAAACATGTAAGATCTCTTTCATCTCTTACTCCCGGTTTTGTTTTCTTTGGCTTATTGGGTTTTGTCTTTGTACATGTATTATGTATCCTCCCTTGTTCGTGGTGTTTGTTGCATCTGCTCTAACATGATTGCGGTATCACAGATCAATACAGTGAAAAAGGAGAAAGTGGAGAGTCTAAATCAAATCTTCACAGAAGTCCAGAGGGATGTTAAGAGCATTTCAAAGTCAGTCGCTCCTGAACCAAAGAAACAAATACAGGTAAAGGAGGAAATCATGGACTTTTAACATTCTTTTAGCTGTGTTTTTAAAACAATTTTATTTCTTTCAACATATATACTTTTAAATTTCTTAGGTTGTCAGAGAGCCACCAAAGGAATCTGTAAATATCGACAATGCCGCTCAACTCTTCTCTCAGCTATAATGGTATAAAAATAAGTGATTACCACGAACAAAGATGATGGACTGAATATGCTCTCACAGCATTTTGTCATTTCTCTTCGAAGTGAGGACTACAGATGAGCTGCCAAGAACCTGCTGCATTAATATGGGAGTGAAATCTCAAGTGCAACTCAAGGTTTTTGCGTATTATGTGCACAAAGAAATCAAATCCAATTACAGACTTGAACACTGTAAATTGTAACGTTCTTTCAGATTATGCACCTTTGTGTATTTTATTAATATCTTTTAGACTTTGAATACACGTTATTGTCATTATTGATTCTCAGAAAATGCTTACGTTAGAGCAGATTCAAACTGTAATGTTATATATGGCACGAACAATAAGTTAAATGAAACAAAATAAAGTGTTGATATGTCAGATGACTCATCTTTTCATTAACCGATTCTCTTTAAAACTCTTTGTGTGCCTTGTAGTCATTTTTCAATAAACTTTTCAAAAGAATTCTCCCAACTACACGAATTTCATCCTACCCTCTTTGATTTTTGTTTTTCTTTGTAGTTCAAGGTTTCAACCCCCTTTGACATGTTTTGGTGTCTCTCATTTAGCACAAATGAAGACACAGAGGAGATCACTGTGACTTCTATTTGTGAAGATGGAAATGCTCGCCTCTGAGTTTCGGTACGAGTGGTTCTTATATAAAATGTGACCTGCCAAATTTAGTGCTCCAGTGTGAGTAAGGCCTATGTGTTTTTATTCGTTTAGAATGACCTAAAAATAAGAATATTTGTGCTTTTGCTGCCCTTGAAAAACATTTTTATATCTTATATCAAATTAGATGAAAAACTGAAAAATCCAATTCTAAAGTTTTATTGTTCACACATTCTCACGTTGGAAGGTGAGAGTGATATACATTATCAAAACTCGCATTCCCTATAGACCTTTAGTTTTAATTTTCAAACTTTTAAGAAATACAGTACTGTGGAAGACTCTGGAGACTTTTCTGATTATTTCTTTATGTTTTGGTTCTAGGCAGCCAGACTTTCTTGTAACTGTTTGTTAAATGGTCTTGAGCAGTACTCCAGGGATTCTGAACGTCTTTCAAAGTTTTTGCTTTGGAGCTTGGACCTCACCATCATTGAAGCAGTGTGGGATCATCTTGACAGAACAGAACAAAAGGCAGCCAACATTCAAAGAATCTTGGATTGTCCTTCAAAAATCCCAAAGAACTATTCCTGAAGATTACTTCAAGAAATTACAGAAAAGCTTGCCTTAAAAGAGTTCAGGCTTTGTTGGAGAATAAAGGTTACCAAACCAAATATCAACTTTTAAGTTTGTTTGAACTACAAACTCTATTTTTCCCTTATATACTGTATTCCCATGTGTGCTTGCAGGTATTTCAGTAACTTCCAACTCCTACCAGTACTTGATTAAATTTATATTAGCATGACAACTTGTTGACTTCTATTGATTTGACTTTCATATGGACCAAACTATACTTATAAAAATGAAATGGTAGCATTACGTATGCTTTTGATATATTAAAACGTCTTAGTGATTTCATGCGTGACCCTGAATGTGATCTCGGCTTCCAGCTGCCACTCTTCATAAGACTGAGTTTGACACCCCTGCTCTAGAGATGGCTTCTCATGTTTTGTTTGTTTTTTAATGTGTTGCTTGTGTGAAGCCAGTTATAGTGCCATTAGAATTTATAACCTAATGTTACTGAGTGGAAATTATTGCTCAACTTCTGGAAACCCATAGTGGTTCTGATGCTGTGTTGGCACCAGCACCAGATATTTTTAGGTGGAAAAACATGAAATTGATTCTAGATTAGGAACTGGCAGAACATCGGTGGTAAAGCGGTATTACTGGCAACCTAGGTACACACCTGGAGAGAATCAGTCAGCTGCAACTGCAATCTCATTGCTACATGCCACTAAGGCAAACACACCAGTCCATTACTTATTTTACAAACGTTCTGCAGTGAAAGAATACAGTGATATTTTTGTCAAGTCGTATCAAGATGGGTTTTGCTGTTTCTGTGGACTGCATTATGTTGTTTGGTGTCTGCGATTTCATCAGCTAATAATGTACAAACTCTATTTGTTGGCCTCACACCGTCATTTCTATCAGAAGGGCAGCTGAAAATGAATTATAGATTTTTTGCCTCCACCTGCAAGCAGAGAGCCGTTATCAGTATGCTGCTGCTGCATCCCGCTGTAGCAACTTGACATCAGAGGTCACGGGTGTACGAGCACCAAGCTGATTGCTTGTCTCGGTGGCAACCTCTGACTGAGTTAGTTGGTCAATAAATCTGGGGTGAGGTAAGAGCACAAGTGAGGCTGGTAAACAAATCTGCACTTGGCTGTGTTGACATAAATAACCTGGCAGATTAGATTTTCAAGGTGAAGATGACATGATAGAAATACTGGCCTGAGTGATGGCTTTCACTACCTATGATGAAGTTGGGTAGCTCCATAACCCTCAGCCTGTGGCAGGAGATGGCTGCCCCTCCACGAGCCTGGTTCTGCCAAAGGTTTCTTCCTATTAAAAAGGAGTTTTTTCTTCCCACTGTCACAAAGTCCTTGCCCAAAGAAGGTTGTGTGATTGTTGTTTTGTCATTGTAATATTGTAGGGGTTTTATAAAGTGCCTTGACTGCTTTTGTGATTTGATTTAAAAACCAAAATGAATAAAATAGAATTGAGTTGAACTGAATAGATAAGAGTGGAAGTATTTGGAAAAGGTTGCAATGAGATTTTTGGCCACATGGGGGCAACAGAAAGAAGCTGTAAATACTGACCTCGCTTCTTGAGTTGATATGGCAAGGTTTTGAACAACGACTTGTTCTTGTTTTCACATGGAAATGACAATAACATTACAATTCACTGGTTTTAATGCTTGGTTTGGTCTCTACTGGGTAAAATATGTCTTTTTAGCAACTTCAGTCTTCACTGTTTTCATAGCTAGTTGTTTGATATGATATAGGCCTCTGATCAATACAGCTACCTCCCTAAAAGCAAGACTGGTCACAGTGAACGAAATGATAAGAATTGGCACCATGATTGACCCCTTTCATATTATGCAAATTATTTTGATCCACTTTCTATCTAGAAGTATTGATCAAGGTCAGCTTTAAAGAATTATATTTGTAAAACTGAGTATAAGCAGGAAGTCTTCTCCCTTTTTTCTTCAACTGAAGTAAAGTGACAGCAAAATCTGGGGAAAAGCTTAACAAGTAGGACACATTTACTCTGAAATCCATTCACTTGATGCCTTTTGGGGGAAAACATTTATTCCTAATACAGAGGAAAAGGTTTTCAGGTGGAAATGATTGGCGAGGGGAGCATAGCAGATGCAGTGTTAAAGTGTTAGCCTGCGAGCAGGTGCTTCCCACTGTGATCCAGATGGCTGCACCAGAGCACAGGCAGTGGGGTTTGCGCCGCTACACACCCTGGGAACAGAGATCATGGGAGCGCACACATACGTACACTCATTGGATTTTTTTTTAATTTACATGCACTGGTGGGGGGTAGCTGGATCTGTGGGTGAGAGGACCAGAGCTCTGTTTGTCATGGCACAGTGTGTTGTTAGTCACGTTTAGTGCTGCTAGTCATGCAAAAAGTCCTGCAGAGTTCTGCTCTTGCTTGAAAACTTATTCCTTTGATGCAACTTTAAAACTTTAAAACCATCTATTTATGTAAGACCTCGTCTCAGTCTGTCTCGGTGAACCCTGTGAAAGACAGTGCTGATGATGGTATGTGTTAAAGTTAAAATTAAACAAGCTTTTGCTTTTCTTGAGGTACTCCTATTGTGCCATTAAAGAAAGAGCACCCGGAGACATTTGATTGAAGCTGATTAGTCAGTTGCTTAATTGAATGTAATCAAAAGGGACGTTTTAGACAACCACCAGAGTTGGAGATGTCCACAAGATGGTGCTCTGGATGGGCTTATCATTATGCACGGTGACAAGCGGGGAAGTGGATCTGTAGGTGTGTGTGTGAGAGAGAGAGGAGAGTCGGGGACACAGAGATCGAGAAAGAGAAAAAGAGAAGTGTTGGGCTCGCTGAATGCCAATAAGAAGCTGAAGGCCTATTTGCAGTATGTCATTCCCAGCACACAGCTGGGTTTTTCACTCTGACAGGACTAGCAGCAAAAGGTTACAGCACCTGGACTTCTCCCTGTGAGAGAAATACGAATCATCGTGTTTGTCTGTTCAAGAGAGAGACAGACTCGGTGTGTGTGTGTGTCTGTGTTCTCTGCTTGTGTTTGCCTATGCAGATTTGCTTTTCACAGCCATTTTCGGATCGCAGCGGTTGCCACAACCCAGGCATCAGTCTTCCAAAGCCATGATGGCGGATACACTTTGCTTTTAATTTCTTTCTAATTCCACTTTTAAAAAGAATAAATGCATCAAGGATGTGCTGCACATTGTAAGCTTTGATGGCCATATGAAATATGCTTTTAAAATAATTGGACTGATTTGGTCTCTTTAAAGAGAACACAGCGAGCTATTTAAAGCAAAGCAATCAACTCTGAAATATGAAACAGGAACAATTATGTTACTCGAAAGGTCAAAATGCCAGTCAAATTAAAACATTAGTCACGATGAAATTATAAAAATATATATCTGACACGTCTATTAGGCCAATGTAATGAGCCACACTTTTTCTAAAATGTATATTTACCCAAGAAATTTCCATTAATGAAGAGCAGTTTGTCATTGACTACCCTTCAGAAACTAATCCCTTTACTCGGTTGTTTGAATCTCCCTTTAATGTCTTTAGCGGCATTTTGCCAGCAAGTTCGACAGCCAAGATTCACATAATGATTAAAGTTTGCTATTCAGACCAGGGCAGAGCAATGTCTCTACTGTGTCCTCACAGTAACTAAATATTCCCATCATGCACTCGTGCTTGCAGACTTATCTCATATGAATCTGTATATTTTGCCTCGTTTTTCAGTGTTGAAGTCAGGGATTTGGGGCTGCTGCTGTGCCCTCAGTGTGATTTGCTGTTTGATCGAGAGTCTGTGCCTCCAAAGGAAAGATTAAACCTATGCCGCAGATACACCACTACCATCACTGACAGATATGATAAAGATAGAGCCGGTACTGTGATTTCATTCATGTTGGATCTTTCATTAATCAATAAAGAGAAGAAAAGGAAAGATACGTTTAATTAATGGACAAATGCCTTTGCCGTGTTTTAACTTGAGTATCCGACTAACGTTGTCTTGGGGATGCTGAATTTAGCTTGTATTCGATTTCTTCAAGGACCGAAGAAGGCTTTGCAAAAACTTCATGGAACAGTTGTGATTTAAATTCCTCGTGTTTTCTGTATTGCCTTGGGTATATTTGAAGTCTTTATTAAAAGGATTTCTCACTGTGTTAATCAAAGTATTTAAGTTTTAGCTGTGACTAAATTAATGGTCTTAATTTTCTTTTAGGAAAGTCCATTTAGCCTGCTGTTTTGTACCACCTCCTTAAAACTTAGACACACAGAAATAAATTGGCATTCTGCAGTTCCTTCTGTAGAAATATATATAAAGAACAAAGCCTTTGCATCAAGGTCAGGGAAGAAAGGGAATTTTTAACACTATACAGATCCAAGCCCACTTCCTGACAGGTCATTGCCTTTATAAAACAAGAGAAAAAGTTCATAGATGGAAGATGTACTGTTTTATGTATGCTGATGCTGATTTGGACTGGTTATATGTTAGCAATCTCTAGTTTTGATTGTTGTGCAGATTTGAAGAATCAATTTATGAAAATCATCCATCAATTTTCTTAGCTGCTTATTGATCCTAGGCTGTTAGGTTACCATGTACGGTTGATTTAGGATTAGCAATTAAGCTAATGAGCATGTATTTGGACTGTGGGGAAAAAGCTGGAACAACCCACGCATGCACTGGGAAAGGATGCAAACTCCATGTAGAGAGTCTGCAGCCACCGGATTAAAACCTTCTTGATGTTCCAGTTCTAACCCTTACATCATTGAGCTAACGTCATTAAATAATTCTCTTTAATTCCTGCCACACGGTTTAAACATTTAAACATTTTAAATTATTATTTCTGATAGCCAGTTCTGTCTGAATCTTTTCATTATATATGAAGCACATTGATGATTGTTGTACTACCTGGTCATTAACAGATAGAACAATAATCAATACAACAGAATCACTTTTGAAGACAGCCATATTTTGATTAAAATCGCCTTTAGAGATCTGAGATTTGTAAACATGGTATTTTTGTTTTCTATATAGGGTTGCATTGCCCTGCCAAAGGACTGTCAGTGGGATTGGTACTGGCGCCATCACTAAAAGAAATTGTGACGTTTGTCACAGGTGAAACTACTTTTGAACAAATTGTGCTGTCACTAAAGGGAAATAAATATTGGAATAACTTCTCATTTCTTTTAAGGCAAAGGAAATAGAGTTATTATGGTAAATCCTCTGTATACATCATTGTAATTGTATTTTATTATGTGTCCTGTTGTATATACTCTCAGTTGTGCTTTGTATAATTTTATGTTACCTGTTCGAATGGAAAAGAAATAGTAAAAACTTATAAAAGACTTGCATACGATGTGGCCTACTTCATATAGTGAATCATATAAGACTCATATGATTTACTCATGAAAGTGGCCACTTTCTCATTACATATATTGTTTTAGTAAGTATCCAAAACATACAAGTTTCATTTATATAATTTTTTTAAGGGATCTTATATCTGTTTTCACTCTTCTATGCTTTTCATACAATTTTCACACAAGACAGATACAAACTTTATAAGATTTATATATATCTTTTCCATATGGGTGACTTTTGTTAGAATCTGGCTATTTGCATCATATATTATAGTCTCATATCCATTAATATTGACTGGCCCTGATAAATAAACAAATAGGATTTTTTTTTTTTAAAAGATTAATTTTATGAGAAAAGTGATGTAGCAGTGGGAGAGCATTAATTGTAATTGTTAATTGTAGCAATGACAGGGAACAAACAAGTAGCCCACTTACATGAATCTGAACTTTGAGGCAAGCAGCTGAGGCAACAACCAGTTGGAGGAATTGGTAGATGTTGAGTTACTGCTGACTGAAACGTGATGGAGTGGGAAACCAGAACTTGGCGTGTTTACAGCAGCAGTTGCCGATTATTTTATCATCTATATGCGGACAGGGTCTCACTCTGCATCCCACATTCATGTACTGGTCAGATAGTCCCATTCCAGAAGCTGCGAAGTTATTCAGAATGTGAGAATAACAGATAGATCCATTGATGGTTTAATTGCAACCCAATACCAAACTGGAAATGAAGTGGGGGTTTTTAATAGGAAAATGCAGTACATGAATTTGCACTGTTAAGCAAAACTTCATTCAGATAAATGTTTACCTTCAGCTCTTGTTTTTTGTTTTGTGTGTGTCAAGAGTACTTTTGAACCAAAAGTTTCATTGACTTTCTGGGCAGTTTTGTTCAAATGACTTTTCCAAAATACAAACAAAGTGTGATTATCAAAGAGCATTTAAATACACAATAAAACCCAAAGCTGTCCAAAATTGGATCAGTACAGCTGAAAGACTCCAAGGCCAAAATATGCAACCTTTGATTCTCAGTTGTGAGCCATTTGGGAGAATTTGGAAATGCAGAAACAAAGTTTTGCCAGAGTAAGCTTTAAAATTTTTTAAAACTGCATAAATTACTCCTAAATTTATAAAATCTTTAAAAAAAAATACTGTTTAATATGGTCTTGTTTTGATTTTTTTAGTAAAACTCTTAAATTTGGTCTGTCCAAAGTTTGGGCGTGTCCACAAACAGCTTATAGGGTGCAAAGCCTTGGTTCTTAGCCAAGTCAACTCCATGCCACAAACTGTGTCTCGATCACAACCAAATGGCAAAAACAAACAAGCCCAGGCTTCTGCAGTTCTATTTTCCATCTGCAACAAACCACCAGAGCGTCAAGCGACTGCAAGCTGTTTGGCTCGTAGGGAATGAAATAGGCTTTACACTTGAGAGAACACAGCGCACTGAGTTGCTTTTTTTAATAGGATGCCAGGCACGTTGCTCAAGTCACCAGTGAGGTCCCACCTGCAGGTACTGTGGGCCAGTCTGTGTCTGAGGGACAGGAAAGGAAGGAGAGAGGAGTACGGCTCAGAGGAGATCTGGAAAAAGGAACGCAAGCTTTGCTTGTCAGGAGAGGGGAGAGAGCTTTCTGGTACACCTGTCAGACGCATGAGCAAAGTACATCTGTTCATCCCCTCCTCCTTCGTCAGATGTCACAGTCTAAAAACAGGGCTTTCTGAAAACACAGCACACTTATTTCTGCCAGCCTCTGTCACACTGTCTCTTTGTTTTTTCACACAAATATGAGCGCACACACATACATACACAGACAAAGAGCAAGAGATGCAAATGGGTTTAGAGCAGAAATGCCACAATGCAAACACAGCCTGTAAAATACAACACCAGCATTACAGATTTTAGCTATCGCTGTCCAAATCCCTCCCTCATCCCTCTCAGCTGCTGTTCTGAGGGATATATGTGTGTATATATATATATATATATATATATATATATATATATATGGTGTGCTAGTGAAATCAGAGGGTGTAGCTGCAGGAGTAGGAGTATAGAATGAGAAGCTGAATTTTCTGTTTAATATAGGTATTTAATCCACAGTTTCAGTTTTTAAATCTTTTATGATGAACATATGTTTGCATACAGATCATTGGATGAATACTTTTAGGTGACCTTGCAAATACCATGTACTTAATTGTATCAGAGTTTAAAACAAGCCAACAACAACACCAATGCATCAAGAACGGCAACGGATATAAAAAATCTGTTAGATCAAGCATGCGGCGCTACCTGCTGTGGCGACCCCTTGTGAATAAGTGAGCAGCCGAAAGTCTCTTTTATTCTGAAATGTAACTAAAGAACACTGAAATTTGCAATGGCCAGATCAATGGAACAGCCAATGGGATATAAAGTATTGTAATCTGCATAAAAATGCAAAGATGATATTTACTTTTATTGGGGAATTAAAAGAGGTCCAAGAATGGATCCCTGAGGAACACGTACTGATGGCAAAGAGACTTGACCTGAAAGCTTTGGAGAGTCCTGTCTAAATTCTATTTGCAACACTGTGCAAAGTGTAAAGTGATATTCAGAATTACTGAGGGCTTTTATAATATTAAAGACAAATTGCTGCTGATGTTGCGCTGATGCATGATCTAAATCCTGACTGCTCTGACTGTAAAATGTTATTTGACTCAAGACACAGTGTCAGTGGAACGTTTACTAGGCACTTTAAGGTTTTTGCAAGACAATTTTGAGATGGGATGGTAATTATTTAATTCACCTGGGTGACCAGCTTTATGCTGTGGGAGAACCTGCGCAGCCTTCCAGATTTTTGAAATTTTACCTGAAGCAAGTTATAAATTAAAAATATGAGTTGCAGAAGCAACGATTTGATCAGCACTCAGGAATAGGAGGGAGGAATCTAAATTGTCTTCACCCTCAGATTTGTTTGGGTTTAAAATGTCCAATTTACTGTTTACTGTAAACCTCCCTACAACTTGTTAGTGAAAAAAGAGAATTTGTTGTCAGAGTTTGAAATACAGTACTTGCTTGAGAATATAGAAGTTTAGGGTACATACAGAATTATATATCCAATTTATAGTCCCATTTACAACTGGTGAAAAACAGTGTTGTTTTGTGTAATTGGATCATTTTACCAGTTTTCCTCTTGATGTTCTTTGCAATGTGCTGAGTCGCAGTCCCCCAGTTTGTCCTTATGAGTGTGTGTGATAAATAGTACACATAATATGTAAATGTGGGTTATAGTATAAAAGCTGCTTTTGGAGGTCTATAAGACAAGAAAATCACTGGAAAAATACCAGTTCATTTTCTGTTTCACTATGTGAATACAGGCAGAGCCCTCATTTAATTAAAATGATTGCATTCATTATTGAATAAATATTGACGGATGAAATGAGGGAGGAGTCTCTGTGGACTGTGATATTTGCAGATAACACTGAACTGTGGTGAGAGTAGTAGTAGCAGGTCTAAGAGAGCCTGGAACGGTGGAGGTATGCACTATAGAGAAAACGAATGAAAGTCAGTGGAAGCAACACAGATTATGTGTTTGACTGAGTGGAAGACAGGTGGAAAAGTGAAGAGTAGGCGAGGAGTACAAGTAGTAAACCATTTAAAGCAATAGATAGAAAAGAGAGATAAAGAAGACATTGAAGGCAGGGTGGGGTGGGTGGACACAGGTGTGACAGAAGAATAGCAGCAAGAGTGAAAGGAAGGGTTTACAAGGTGGTACTGAGCTGTGCTGTGTAAGGTTTAGAAAGGGTGACACTGACAAAAAGATGTGTTCAGTGGGAGTGACCAGGATGGATAAGATTAGAAATGAATATATCAGATGCACAGCACAAGTTTAGTGGTTTGGAGTCAAAGTTAGAAAAGCAAGGCTGATGGTTTGAACATGTGCAGAGGAGAGATAGTGGCTATATTAGGCATAGGATGCTAAATATGGCATTGTCAGTCCAGAGGAACACCTTAGAGGAGGGTCATGGATTTAGTAAAGAAGGACATTCAGAGGGTTGGTGTAAAAGAAGAGGATGCTAGCGCAACCTGTAGCATCTTCTTTTGAGAGAAGAAGATGAACATTTAACTTAAAAGATCTTAAATTATACTGATTTATTAAAGCTCTACTTTTTGCCAACATGCTGAGGAGCATGGTTGTATATACATGTATCATTTATTAATATGTACAGAATAGTCCACAAGGACTTCAGTGACTAGTAATGTTTAATTAAAATTCGCCGTTAAGGTTTAGCTTTTAGCAGGTCACCATGTCTGAGCCTTGTGTAGCAATTAAGGACTCCCAGTAAGTGTTTATGTTCTCAGTTGTTAATACAACTGGTGTTCCTCCAACTGTGTTGTGTATGGGGCACAAAAACTGAGATCTCTGAGAACTCTTATCATATAACGTAACTGTTTTCTAAAAATGCTTAAACTGCTTTACCACACACTCAAAATAAAGAGGTTATTGTAACTTAAGTTGCACAATTTTTGCACCAATTCATCACATTTCATAGTTCAGTGTATTTTTACTTTGTAGTTTTTAAAAGCTTAACTTCATTTGTATGCGTCTAAAGGGTGCTACAAATGTACAAGCAGCTTTCACCTATAGTTTCGAGAGCAAAATGTTCATGGTCCTTCAGCATTGCTTTTGAAATTCTCAAAAAAAATAAAAATAAACAAAAAATCTCGTTTGGAGTTTGAAATTTTTCATTTAAGCGCCCTGAAAACACACAAGGTCACACAGTCTTCAACCAAAAAATACAATTTTTTTAGGATGTCTTTGCAGCTCTGTGCTTGTCCTTGCTTCGTGTCGCCTCAGTTGTGAACCAAATCTGGCTAAACCGCTGCCGCATCATCGGTTTTAATCAGCTAATAAAATGACCCCCCACCCCCGACTCCTCCCTTCCCCACCTGAAAACTTAAACTTTTAGTGAAATGTTTTGTTTTTTTTATCTAAAAAGATTTTCTGTTTGTTACTATTCATAAACAAGTCATAGTCAGTTTGCTCAGTTTTTGGAAGGGAGGAAATCAAACTGGCAAATGTCATGAAAGTTGGAGCTGGCAGATCTTTTCACTGGCAGTCAGCAGCTAGCACCCTGGGCAATATACAAATACAACATAAGCATGTGAATGTGAACATGCTGAAGACGAGTGTTCACACAAAAAGTCCTTCTGATTTTTAAAATTCTTTTTATCAGTTTCTGATACACTATTCAAAAACAATCACTCTCATACTATCTGCTATCTTTTTGCAGGGTATTTTGAAGCAGATATTTGAAGTCAGACTTGAAATTCCAAACAAAATTCCAAACAGGCCGGAGGTGCTTACAAACTCCTTAACTTCATATTTCAAGTTGCAGATAAAAGCACAATTAGTCAATTGTAGTTATAGGATGATTAAGAATTTATGATAAGAGCAATGATAAGCAACATCCTAATGATACATTTCTGTAACAGGGAAGAAACAAGATTCAGCCCAGCAGGCGAGGGTGACTGGAAGTCAGCAGCAGAGAAAAAGACAGATTTGAAGTTCTTGTTTATGAGAGGAGGTCTGAGTTCTAGGCAGGCGTTAAGGTGGGATTTAGCAGGTAGGGTCACACTAAGATCAACATGGGCAAAGTAATTACTTAGAAAGAAGTCACACAGTGATCTGCTTTGTGAGGTCCAGCTGATTTTTCTCCTTTGTACAAGCAGCGATGACCCGACCTTTGCTGCTTCTCCAGTATTCACTGCTCTTTGTGGGTTTAAGGCTCCAAATTAACTCAGCAAGATATAATGTCTCATAAGCTATACAGCTGATTTCCTCTGGACTGTATAAAGCTAACATAAAAGGTAGAATTAGGTGAGTGAATCTAATTAAAATCATTGCCTCAATTAATTGATGTAACCTAACAGTGACCATGAATAGCCTGCTCTGTACCAGCCCAGCATAATGAATCACTGTGAACTTCACCACAGCATTGTGATCTAACCAGTGTAGCCTGCACTGAACAGCCTGGTATGTTAACCTTAAAATAATACAAAATTAGTATAATTCAGTTTGTTTTGCAAACGTATTCAGCTACACATCATGTATAGCGCCAACATCTGATTTAAAACCTCTCAAACGAGGATGTTACATGTAAGATTTAAAATTCCAGTTTAGCCAATTTCACTTGCAGAGCACTCCTTGCCTTTGAAAATCATCTTTCATCTTCCTCTTCTGTCCTCTCTTACCTACATCTTTCTCATTTCTGATTTTGTCACATTCATTTTTTTCTCTCTCTCTGAGAAATAGACTAACTTTACATTGAGCTCACACACTCATTTTGTGCTAAACTGAGCAGATTCAATCAAAATGACCTGGCTCTGAAAAAAAACCCTTTACTCAGCTTACGCTTGCTCCTTTTATGTGACGCTAGCTAAATGCTGAAGTACTGCGAGCCATTTTATTTGCATCTGCACCATGAATGCATCACAGGGATGAGAAGAAAAAAAGGGTGTGAGTGGGCTGTAGGATGTTTTCATTAGTTTCTTGTTACTGAGCAAGTATCTCCATGCTGTCATTGGAAGTAACTGCCAGGCTGCAGCAGGCAAAAACGTAACTAATTTGACAGTAATATGCGTTAATCTGCTTATCATATTTAAATGCTCATTAAGAGAAGGTTCTGGATTGTTCTGGCCCACTTTAAACTCTGCTGGTAGGAGGGGACACCCTGCTGTCAGGATTGGGGTGAGCAGATCAGTGGATGGATCATACTGGATGGAAGGTGCAGGAGCTGAGGCTCTTTAGGATCCGTGGGGATGACAAGCAGCAACAAACCTGGGCTGTAGCCAGCAGGTGATGCGGTGCTGCTTTAAGCTTTTAAACTGTACTGATTTATTTTATGTTGCCTTTTTGCTCATATTCCAATATCCTGAACAATGAGGTGGAAATATGAAGATAAGGGAATATGGACTCACTGACATTTTTGCAGCATTTGCTGAATCATTCAGTTTCTAAGAGACATTTTTTTCAGGAAAGCATTCTTCTCTCCTTTTTTGAAAATGGCAGGTGCAGAAGCTAGATGTTTAAACTTTATGTAAATTCTAACTGGTAACAAACTTTATTGGCTTTTCTAAGTTTGTACTATTTTAAATATTTTCTTGGATCTTAGTGCAGAACAACGAATATGTTGTACTGCTTGAAAACAAAACAATAGAATATATATTAACCCTTTAAGACCTACCATAGAACCAAGTCCGCCAGAGCTTATCTTTATATTTTTACATGCTGTAGTCCCATTTTTGGGAGCATTTCAAGTTGCTATACATCAATACAACCATTATAGCCCAAATTTTAATAATATGTATGCATTAAGTGCATAGTAATTACATAAATTGCAAAAAAGTGCAATAAACTACAAAAAAGTTGAAAATCGTTTTTGTTTTTTTTAACATATATTTCTAGTTAGAGAAATTTAAGAGGCTTATCCCTCAAAACTGTAAATACAAAAAAGTTGCACAAAATAGTTTCCCATCACAGGAAATTTATTTTGAGCGTCTTCATAGTTTTATTTTGTAAATACACCAATTTTTATATACTGCAGGAAAAACGAAAATAAATATTATAATGCAAATTTGCAAAAAAACAGCATGTGCATCAAAAGAAACTATTTCCAGCAGTGCAATTTGACTTCTAAGCATCCCAGAAACGACACAAAAAGTCATAAAGTCAAACATAACCTTTAAAAACACCAGTATATGCTTGTATAGGCCCGGAAGGTAAAAAACTACATTTCCGCGAAATGACGTCACTTCCTGTTTTGGGCAGGTAATGGCGGACATGCGATAGATCGCGCTGACGTCTATTCCAACTAGGAAGTGTTAGGAACAGCTGAACGGATCGGCAAAGTGTGTTTCTGGAATATTGTGTTTTTGTTGCTGCAAGCGCTTTTTATGCAGTTTTTGCTATATGTGGAAGGAAACTGTGACCTAGGACAAGCTGATGGCATAAGCTGTAAGTACAACTCCTGTGGTTTCATATGCAAAAATAATTATTGCGCTAGCTTATGTGGTTGCAGTGCTACGGGATTTAAAAATAGTTACGCAAAACAGAGCGTGCCCGCTCTGACCGGCTCTAAAGGGTTAAAAAAAAGAAAGGCTACGAGTTAATCAAAATCTTTGTTGAATTAGCATACAGCTTCTTGGCATAACCATGTGTACTTGTGGTATTTCAGGAGTGTCTTTGAGAGCATTTTGTTCCAAGGCTGAACAGAGGTAATAGAAAATGAGGAAAGAGAGGTGAAATAATGTTCAACAAAATTCTCCAGTTGGCATCAAACCAAGAATGTCTTGCACACAGGTTGCTTTTCAACCGCCAGGCCACATAGGTTCCCCACAAGGAGATAAGATTGGATCACTGTAGTTGTCCTCAATTTCTTTTTTTTTTTTTTTTTTTTACCTTCAAATAAATTGGTAGCCACACTGAAAAAAAAATCAGAGGTTGTCCAGATCCAAACACATCATTAAAGTTCATCTGAAGCTCATATTTGTTAAACCTCTTACATCTGTTAGGTAACAAACTTTGGTGGCACAGTGCTCAAGTTTATTTAGTGCAGTGTTACTGAAATGAAGGCCAGCGCTTTGAACATAAAACAATGTCTGCAAGAAACTGCTGGTTTTAAAGGGAAGTTATTTCGCTAATTTTCAGCTCAGTGTTTTTATTCTTGGCCTCTACTAGAATAGTTTTGCATTATTCAATTCAATTTTATTTATATAGCACTAAATCCCAACAACAGTGGCCTCAAGGTGTTTTTATTATAAGGTAAAGATCCTGGCAATAATACAGTTTTATGATGATTCATAGTTGACTGTGAATGCCTTCTGATGGCTGCTCCTTGTACAGACGGTTTGAACAGCAAACAGAAGGAAGATTCCATGTTGACAGTCTAAGCTGTGTGCCTGTGATGACCATATACAGTCATTTTTCATATTTTTGCACATTACCAAATACACCTACCATTTCTACAGGAATGACAAGGGTCTCTCATTATACATTTTGAACCCTCAGAGAGTGCACTGCTAAAGGGAACAACAAAAAAACTATATCTCAGATTCTACAGGACTTAGGTCAAAAAACTTTAAATGTCAAAGTTCATGACAGTAAAATTAGAAATAGACTGAACTTGTATGGTTTGTGTGGAAGGGCTTCCAGGACAAAGGCTCTTCTTTCTAAAAAGAACATGGCAGCATGATTTAGGTTTGCAAAGTTGCATCTGAACAAACCACAAGACTTCTGGAACAATGTCCTTTGGACAAACAAGACCGGAGTCTTGTTTGTTTGGTCATAATGCCCAGCACCACATTTGAAGAAAGCCAAACACAGCATATCAGCACAAACACATCATACCAACTGTCAGCACGGTAGCAGAGGGGTGATGATTTTGGGTTGTTTTGCAGCCACAGGACATGGATTGCTTGCAGTCATTGAGCTAGACATTAACTCCTCTGTATACCAAAGTATTTTAAAATTAAATGTGAGGCAAATTGACCTCAAATGGGTTACATAACAGGGTAATGTTCCCAATATGGCTGAAAAAGAAAAGACTAAAAGTGTTGCAATTAAAATCCTGTGCTGGGTCCTTAGGAGAGCTGTACAAAATAGCAAATACCTCAGTGAACTGAAGCAACATTGTAAAGAATTGGCCACAATTACTCCACAATGATGTGAGACACTGATAAAGTCATACAGAGAACAGTTACTTCCACTTATTGTGACTGTAAAGGTTACGAGATCTCACTGACATCAAACAGTCAACACAACAATCTGTTGCTATGAACATCACACCACTCTCTTGGCAGTATTGCTGCTCATAGCAAGAATACATATGCTAGCATCAATATCTGAAACGTTGGCTTTGTTTAATACGAGAATCCACCATCACAGCAGTATAAACACGACAGAAAATAAGGAAAATAAAAATATCTTTATCTTTAATAAGCCACAGCAGTTTGTGAATTGCTTGATTGAAATTATTTAGCTGTAAAAAAAAAAAATCCTTGCTTTCCACAAGAATAACAATTTCCCCAAAAGATAAGTAACCAGCCAATGTGAAGAAACTGCATTACATGTATAACAAACCCCCAAACTTTAATTTTGCACTAAATGAAAAATGCCATTGTAAACTAATCTCATTTGGGAATAGTGCTAAACGTTGTTCTTGAAATAAAAATCTATCATATTTTTGATTAATAAATCTTTGGACAGAGCTTGTCTGCTAGAGGCACTACATGAAAGCCTTCATATTTACTGCTGGAGAGATCTTTTCTGTTTAAAAAGGAAAAAAAAAACACCCTCCTGGCTCACAGAAAGAATTTCTTTTTATGTTATCAGAGGCAGAAGCATTGTTTATATGGAATAAATGGAAGAGAAGCACGAGCAGTCATAGCAACCTAAAAAATCGTTGAGTGACAGACAAACTCAGGGAAGATTGCAAAGCATTGCACACACCATTTGACTGACAGGCAATACCTGAAAATGGATTACTTGGCTGCTTTGAGACCAAGTTGTCACCAAAATAAATGTTATAAATAGGAATCTCCTGTCTTAAAGGCTTTAGGCTTGTAACTGGCATGATTTTTAGCACATATGTTGCTACCACTGTTTTACAGGGCTGCCAGATGAAGGCAGACACTTGTACACCGAGTGGTAAATCTGTGTTGGATGAATGCCTCAATGAGTGCGATTTAAAATCCCATCTTTCTGCCTGGTGTTTAGGCCTCTTCAGACCCTGCCGATAAGAGAGGGAAGTTTTCAGCCGCATTACAAGTAGAGAGAGGATGATGACAGCAGGGCTCACCTCACCCCAGGGAGGTGAGTAGCCCAGAGGTGTTGTGAAGAAATGGATTTTAGGAACACGGCTGTGCACCGAGAGGACCAAAATGGAGGGAAGCGAAGGCACACAGTGGTAAACACTGCAAGACAAAATGGGAGGCACAGGTGGAGAAAGTCTAAAGATCAATACTGGTTGTCAGCAGAGAGAAGAAGAATAGAGGTATTGAACGATGAAAATAGGAGATAAACATTTAGGTTGAACATAGAATATAAAGCAATAAAGTGTCATATTTATACATAAAAATGCAACAACCCTGAGCGCACAGGTATTGTTGCATTCATCTTTATGATAATTCAAATATATGGAAATTAAATATTTAATTTCATCCTTTTAAACTATGTGTGCGCCTCAAAGTGTAGTGGTTTACACGTTTACTTGGCAAGCCAAAGGTAGCTGGTTTAGTTTCAGTAAGATTCACAAATCCCTCTTGGATGCAAGAGGCCATCTGATGTAAAACTGCCAAGTCAAATGTGCAGGACGCTCTGCTGCTGATGACTCCTCGGGACAAAGGAGCAGCTGAAAGTAGCTTCATCTATCCTTTTAAACTCTGTTCTTCTCCTCGACGAGCTCTTGAGAGCGATATCCATTATTTGGTGCTCAGCAGGTGCTGTGCAGAGTGTATTATTCAAGGTTATTTTGTTGGAAACAATTTCCTGCTGTGATCAAATAGTGTATGTATTGTAAATGGTTTCCACCATATAAGACTAGCTTGATAATTTCCACTGACCGTTACAGAGCTCCTACACAAAAGTACGATGTAAACTTTCAACTTCTTTTGAAAACTAACATGATTCCAGTTGTTTATTTACTGCTTACATACACAGTGGTAATATTTCCCCGAGGTTATCAATGATAATGTAAAACAACATTTACATAATTTTTACCATGTCTGAATTATTTGTATATATTTTTTCCTCCTCACTTCCAAGACTCTGAAGAATGTACGGAGTGTTGCACATAGGATGGGAATTAAGAACTGGTACTTATAGTTACCTGGTTTCCAGTTGTTCAGTTCCTGCCATCACAACTTTGGCTCTTCGAAAGCAGCTGCACAAACAGCATGCTAACTTTGCTACGGTGCATGCTAACATTAAGCTAGCTAAGAATCCAGAGTGATGTTAGAGCTGAGTGAATAGTAACAAACCGATGAAAAGTTAGGTTGGAGCCTCCATTTCTACCTGTTCATGTTTCTACAGTAAACTCACAGCGACGATCACTTTAAAGGTTTTCATCTTTGTCAGCATTGTGTTCTTACTTAAAAACTAAGAGAAAGCTCATATCTGTGTCTTCATTAGGATAGGGACTTGTGTTAGTGTGTGGGACTGTAATCTGTTTTTTTTATCCTTAGATGCTAATTATGAGACAATACATTTTCAGGTCATTTTACGGAGAAACGCGAAAGTAATGTAACGAGTAGTATAATAAATTACTTTTTTCTGGTCATAATTAAGTAAACAGCTACAATACTTTAAGGAAAGTGTTCTGTGTAATGTGTGTAATAATGACTTCTTTTAAGTATCGACCCCAACACTAATCACAACAAAGTTGGGAAACACGTCCAAATGGCACCACCATTTGGCCACACAGCGTACAATTTATTTCCACGAATGTAATGTCTTTGTTATGCTGCTTAGCGATGGTGGTGGCCAATTAACTCAATCAGAATCGATAAGAGAAATGATTGGGAATCAAATCGATGTGTGATATTAATCATTTACACTTTTAAGTATCAAGGAAATTGAACATCAGAACTGCCCCCACTCAAGCCAAACAAGATAATAAAATAGCATCTCAAATTAATGAGATGCATTACTGATTAGCTAAATGTACACCATACATCCAGCCATTAGCTTTAAATGGACAAAGAAAGCAAGCATGGTGGTGCACTGAGCTCTGCCGCTTCACAGCAAGACGGTTCTGGGCTTCAATCCACATGCTGACTGTGGCCTTTCAGTGTAAGGTTTGCATGTTCTCTTCATGTACTCTGTTTTCCTCTCACAGTCCAAAACATATATAGAATCTGTGGTTCTAAATCAGTGTTGGTATGAATGAAAAACCAAAAACCAAAACAACGACTTAAACAAAACCTTATTAATGGTCCTTTTGGAAGTAAGTCTTAGTTCTTGGCATCCCTTATGCAGCCATTCTGGGCTAAAAACACATTCCCCAGCCTAAGTAAATTGGGAGAAAGCCATAACCTACTCAGTGGTCACTGGGGCACAAGATAGCACACAGAGTTGATAAAAGCATTCATATAAAAGTTTGGTGACTTTGTCTCCAAATGCACTTTAATAAGACTTTTCCTCCAAAGTTAGGTTTGTACTCACCGAGCGCAGTTTTATGACATTATGGCTTTATTTATGACTCAAACCAGAGTGCCAGTCAAAGGAAGTATTCTACAGCAGTAAAGGCAGATAAATATTTATTTTGTAAAGTGCACTCACTCTTTGGTTGAAGGACAGTGCTTCATTTTACATCAGAAGACCCTTTTATCCATTTAACAAGCTCATAATGTAAACTAATGGTTTTGGCTGTAGGAGAACCAGAGAGACATTTTGCTATTGAAGGAAGTTCCTCACTGAGTGAAATGAGTAAATCTTTAAATGCTGAGGAAATACACTCTAGTGGGTTCCTTTTCATTCCTTTAGCAGATACGTTGGGCCATCCTTTAAGAAGGAAAAGGAGAAAATGTCATCCTATAACACGCTGGAGGCGCAACATTCAAAGTCGATGCACAGCTCAGCTAAGTGTAACTATTATTTACTGCAAACTTTATAGTCAGTGATTGATGAGTAGACTTGAGGTTGATCTTCCAGGTGAAGCATATAAACGGTAGAGATATTAAAACACAGAAAACAGCAGACCTGATATTGATGAGATACATCATCATAATCAGAGTAGAGGACTTCTCTAAGCGATGCTGTTTTATTTTCTTTGGACTCTGCTCTTTTCCTCCTGCCATGCAGCTCAGTGCTCAATATTGTTTGGCCAGTATATCCACTATCCCTCCTCTGCACATGCTCAAACCCCTCAAGCTGAGCTCTTCCCTCTGATATACTCATTTAAAGAGTGGTGCCACAAAATTGCTGGTGTAAAAGCTGAAACACTGATGTCATTGCCACAGCTTTTAATTGCAGATCACATGATTTATTTCCCCTTTGAAATTGAACCCACATTTAACTACTTTAAGTTAAATACGAAAACAACAACAACAAGCAACACATGTAGGCTGGTTCTCAACTGGCTGGACCAGGTGTATGACCGCAGACTCCAACCGGATGTTTTTTTTCTGATCCATTTATTCAAACAGCAGCTGGAGAATAACAGACTTCATTTACAAAGAACATGAATTGCAGTGTCATGTAATTTGTACATAAAATATTTGAATAAATAAAAAAAAAAAAAAAAGACAAGTAAAGCCAGGCTCAGTAGTACTCTTTACTTCAATTCAGGGTCAGAGCTGTAACGCGATGATTCCTGTGACTTACATTTTGATAAAAAGGAAACGTCTGGGAATAAAATGTGTGTGACGAGTGAAATAGAACTCAATTCAGTTTGCTGTTTAATGTCTTATGAATGGCAGCTTCTCACTCAGAAGAAATGTGAATCTTCTTAAAGCTGATGTTCAACAGTTCAGTTCTGAATGAGCAGTTCAGTTTTCAAAAACAAATGTGCTTAGTTAGTGTGTAAGTTGCACTCATATGTAAATGGACACTGATCATTAGGTAACAGAAGATAATTTGTTACATGCAGTATAAGTGTGAAAGCGTTAATGTGCTTGACTTTACCTTCTCCCTGCAAAGGATGATACAAAACTTAGATCCCCACTGAAGAGACTGAAGTGTCCACCTAATTTTCAACATTATCCAAGAAATTTAAACATGCTGTGATAAATTAATTTTCTTTTTATTCTGTAAAGGGAAGTTTGCACTAATTATAAAAATTGGTAGTTTTGTGAGAAGCTCTTGATACTAAAAGCTTTACTCTATGATATTTTCTGTATTTTAGACTATTTTCCGTTATGTGGCACTCTCTGTTCAGTATTGGTGTCATACCTGCATTTATCTTAACCTTTTTCTAGCAATTTCCTCTGCCACACCAACCCTCTGCATGTCCTCCTTCATTAAATCCATGAACGTTTTCAGCATCCTTTCCTGTCTCCTCAGATGTACTTAATTCTAATCATGGCCATTCTGGTCAGTACCAGTGAAAATCATCAGTATCTACAGCTCCTCTTATTCGCTACCTTTACTTCAATTCTTGCATCTTCAGTTTTGTCTCCCTGTGATTCGGACAGATGTATTCTGTGTTGCTTTTGCTAACTTTCATTCCTTTTCTCTCCAGACCATACCTCCACCTCTCCAGGCTCTCTTCCACCTGGCCACTACACTGACTACAAATTAGTGTTGTCTGCAAATATCATAGACCTCTGCCTGACTTCATCTCTTAACCTGTCCATCACCCCTGTGAGCTCAGAGCAGATCTTTTGGGGTCAACCCAACCCTGCAGTGTTGGAGCATGCTTGTGTACTCCTGGTTCTGGTCCCAGTACTAGATAAATGGGAGAGTTGCATCAGGAGGGGGTATGTGGGGCAAAATCCTTTCCAAATAAAACAAGCAGCTCAAGAATAATATGTTATGTAATATATTAATTATTTGTATTTTTCAAACTCTGAAATTCACAAATGCTGACGTTGAAATCATTGCATTACAATGCATACTGTAATGCGTTTTTGATTTTCGGTATAAATGCTATATACAGTAGTTACTGATCAACACTCCAAGGATCAGTGGGATATCTAATATAGAATCACAGCAAACATAACTCATTTCTTTAACCATGTAAATTAATCTATGAACATGCAACAATAAGAAAAAGAACCTCTACATTACACTGCCTCTCAACCCCATCTGTGGTCCTCAGAGCCACAGCAGAAGGTAGTTTCTTTCGGCCGTACAGTACAAGTTTCATCAATGCACGCAGACTGTATTTCCACAATTCTGCTCTCAGAAGGCAATCTAAGTAATGAACTGTGTGAAAACCCATCTGTATTCCATTTTCAATTTGGCGCATCTGCAGTGCTATTAATGATCTTGCAGACATGTTTGTATGCAATGTGATTTGCTTTGTTGCATCTTTCCGCAGCAGCACACACAACTTATCGATGTGTTGAATCACGAGATTGGATTTGGAATAAAGTTGAGTGCGGCGTAATATCTTCATAACAGGACATTTAGAAGCCATTTTTCACACACAATGAAAAGACTGAAAAACAATGAAATCATTAGTTCTTAAAGCAAAAATGTGTTTTAAATAGCTACATTTCCCAGCAGAAAAAAAAATGAGGTTTTCAAGACGATATCGTCAAAAAATAAAAGATCCAAGGCGTAAAATTATTTTCAGAAATGATGCCTTTTTGTAGGGGTGGCAAAACTGTTTTATTTGTTTGTTTTTTATAGCAGTGTGGTATTAGCAGCTATAGTTACAACCACAGCTTGTAAAGTAAACAGTGCTTCATAAAGAAACTCAATTCTAAAAGAAACTAAAACATGGCTGTGGGTATGTTAGTGAAGCACGCTAAATATGTTGAGGCTGCTGAAAATTATCCAGAGTCGACTGCTTGTTATTGATCTGTTTATCTTCAACTGGATCGAGTGAGGTGATACAGTTAAATTTGATCTTTAATGAAGGCAGATAATCAATTTTTCATGCAAAGAAGAAAAAACATAATTAAGATTTTGTGTATCTCAAACTAAGCGCCCAGAGCTGTTATAGGATAATTATTTTTGTTGAAGAAATGACAAAATAAATTTAAATTACTCAAAATATAATAGAAATATAATTGGCAAAAAGCAGTGTTTGTTTGTTTTTTAAACTGTGTATTGAGGCAGAAAAAACATAAACACTTATAAAATTGTCATGTTATTTTTTTTCTCTATTTTTTTTTTTTTCAAACATCTGACACAAACAAAAGAACATAACCATTTATTTGGTGTAGTGTTTTCTTCCACTCAATGAAGATAACTCCAGTTTTCAGTATTTGATTTTAGCATTTGATTTGAGAAAGCTCAAACTTCACTGTCTGCCATCTGTCTGGCAACATTTGGTGCTTTGCAGACAGTGAAATGTACATTTCACTCAGCTATTTGATAAACCAGAAACAGACTGATGCTTTAAATATGTGTTTAGCATGTTAGCATTGTCTACAAACCCCCACAAACAAACCAAACAAACAAACAAAAATGAGCTTTAAGATTCAAGAACACTACTGTATACAGAGACTGCAGATTTAGGTGATAACAGCTTTTAACTAGCTAACAAACATTTGGACAATGAATGACCATTGCTGTGACATTCATTCAAGCCATGTTTGAAAAAATATCTTGTGCCAATGTCCAAGATGTGGGAGAAATGTTTTGTCACTAGTCCAATTTAAGATTTCTATACCTGGATGATTGTGCATGCAGAAAGTTCTAGAGCTGTGCTTTCCTTAAATCCAGCATCACAATAGTGGCTTTCCATTTATTTGGCTAGATCACCATGGTAATTACTACTTAAGTTGAAAGATTCAGAGCTCATTTTTAGAATAAATTGTATCTAAATCGTGCTTTTCTACTTGATTTGACCACTTAAAGTGCTTTTCTAAGCCTCATTCACATACACATTCATACATGTATTCACACACTCACACCCCAATAGATGGATCAGGGCCAACTAGGGGTTCAGGGATACTTTGACAAGTAACATCTGTTATCTCTGACTGTCTTTAAGCCAGCTGATTCAAGGAACACCTGGATATATTGAACTTGCTTTGCAGTACACCTACATCAGGAAGGTAGTTTACCATTGAAGATAGGATAAGCTTTTGTTACAGCAATGACGATAATGATATACAGCAAGTAAAACTGAATATTTCGAAATCAACAAAGCAGAATTTTTCAAATTAAAGAGCTTATGAGGCTCTGCCAAGCGGCTCCATTGTGTTGCAAAGAATCACTGCATGTGTTATGAAAGCTTTCCTATATCTGTCCTTGTGCTAGCAGAGCTGAATCACTCTGTTATAGAAAGTGTTGCGTGGATATTGGAGAGAAAAATACAAAACTTGTAAATTTGAGTTATATCATAAGGTGGGATCACACTCAAAAAATCCTTTTCATAGCACTACATTTCATCCTACTGAACTAATCAGCCATCATGCTTAAAATTAATATTTTAAGTGAAAGGGACAATAGGACAGAGGACATAAAAGCTTACGCTAAAACTTTAAAAATTGTTTTACAAAACACAAAAGAAAAAAAGTAAATTGAATTATTATTTTTTGTTATTAAGATGGCAAATTATAGTTATTTACTATAACAGAAACTGAACAGAAAATATCGTTTACTGGTTGGAAACTATTCTTGATGAATTTCTGGCTTCTCAGAGAAGTTCGGTGTGTCAGCTCAAATTTGGGGATAAAAATGTTTAAAATTCAGTTTGTTATTTGCCTAATAAAAAGCAAAAATAATATTTATGGTTTCAAACAGACTTTTTACATTTTAGGATTGGTGGTCTATTAAATTTGTAAAGCACTGTCTCTGAATGTCGTAGCCATGTTTTGTTTTTGTGTTTTTTTTTTTTTGTGTTTTTTTTTTTTTAAATGTTCATTGTCTTTTTCTTACATAAAGCTGATATGTGATCTGTACTTTTTGGTTTGTACTTTTGGACCACTAATTGGAAAGCAAAACAGCATCCTCTCTGGCTGTCCTTCTTATAACCACAACAGCTTCAGCTGTTGTCACTATCACCTCAGTGTTGACTAGTTATGAGTGACTCCTTTTCCATTAGCAATACAGAATTTATCCATACCAATGTTTAGTGTTCAGTGTAGCTTTAAAGCAGCTGTCATATAATATATATATACAAAATAAGCCTAAGCCCACCTTCATTTTGGAGAAATCCATGATTTGTTTTTTAATGAGAGATCATCTCACTTTAGAACCAACCTCATCAATTGATTTTTTCCACTAGGTGTTTTGCAAACACGGCACCGCAGAGATGGAAGTTGAAAACAAACCTCATTATGCCCCGTGACACTGCAAAGCGACTGCAGGTGTGTTTGTTTTCGTGAGATGGGGAGGGTAATGTGAGGATTTGACCTGCAGTATTCAGTAATTCCAGCTACACAGTCTTAATCTCATCTCATTTAAAGCTCCTCTTTTCCATCAAAACAAAAGAAGCCATCTCACATGGAGCCCAAATTGATTATACCACATCCCCTAATTCAAAAAAGTTATTAAATCAGACCAGTATTCTAGTCATTCTCATAAAGCTGTAGGCCATCTCATGGATGCCTTCTCCTCCGCTGCTGGATTCTCCGGAGCTCACTCCATCACCTTCCCACAAAGTCCTCCACATTACCCTGAGAAGCTGTTTGGGAAAATCAAATTATGCACAGAGATATCATTTAAATTCAGCAGCCACCATCACTGTTACCCGTGATTTATTGATACCTAGGAGCAGGCATTAATATTGTAGTTGTGATTAAGACTCATCTGACTCGGTTTATGATCTGCACCCATTTTGATGTCTTTATTATATGCCCTTCAGTCTGCAGGGAGGTTAATCTTGTGTTGGAACCAAACTGTTTGTCAGACATTTGGGGGGTTGTACAGTAGGGCTTCCCTTGTTATGCCTAACCTTTCAAAAGGTTGCAGTGTTTCATTTGACATTTCAGAAACAGACCATTTGCCTTGACAGGCACGCCATCACCAAATGACAGAATTAATTTTCTCTGAACTACTGCTAAACCTAAAACCCCAAACATTATGTGGTTCGTTGGTTTTCCATGACAGTTAAGTCATTTAATGATATTTCATGACTAACGTTCTTTATAAATTAAATAAAATAGTGCAAGAATTTACTAGGAGGGTAGCCAGTCAATGAAGTAGTATTACTTGTTAGTAAGGCTACACCTATAATTTCTTAATAACATGTTTTCTTTTGAAAACACTTTTGGACAACCCAATAAAAAATGGAAAGTAAAGAATTAAACTAATTCTGTCTTCTAAATATGTAAGAATATGCAAAGGTATCCTTAATATGGTCAGGAAACCCAGTAGCAGCATATTAGAAGTTGGCTGTAAATGGGGGGTTTCTTAAAGGGGGAAGAGCAGAAATGGTTTAACCAAAGAGCTGCACTGAGTCCCAGTATAAGAAAAAGAAGGATTATTATTGAACAAATGAATCATGCAAAGCTACCACAGTGGTAGTAGTACAAACATATGGTGATTTAATTGAACATAATAGACCCACTTTAATTTCCATTTCACTCTCACCTGCATTGTTTCCAGCAGCAGAGACAAGCATGCTGCATACTATCTGCACACCACATGCATAGTTGTGGTGAGAAGTTTACATACACTCATCATGGCCATGAATGTCATGACAATTTTGGGCTTTTTTTTTTAAACTGTCAGTTGTAGTCAATCAAGATCACCATTTAAAATGCAACTCTGGTTTATCTCCTGGAAAGGAGAAGTCACACAAAACAATGTGCAAACAAAGTTATGAAATATGATTCAATAAACAAGTTTGTGGTTGAAATAGTAAAAAAATATAACTTTTTCTGCAAGGATTTTATGTTTTTTGGCTGATTTTAGATCAATTGCGTTAATACAGTATGTCAAAATGAAAACATAACTGTAAATTCAAACACGTGAGGTTGTGCTGAAAAGAATGATACCAAACAAGGCAAATAAATAGTTTTTAAAGGCGAAATGCAGAGGACAAATCAAAAGTAGTCAAAAATGGCTAATTATACCCTGGACCCCAGAGGGTTAAACATTTTTTTTTAAAGTAACGCAATAGTTACTTTTCAAGTAATTAATTACTTTTAGAATCTTGTAACTCAGCTAATATTTTATATTTATTATTATCAATTATGTTTCCTAATGCGATTTGTATCATTTGGGTTTAAAGTATCAGAACATAATACAAAAGCATATAGCCTTTAAATGTAAGATGAACAGTAACATGTGACATCACATTGTGTCATTATTTAACCAAAGATAAGTCAAAATGCAGAAGCAGAATGTAAACAACTAAGTACATCTTTAATGCTTAAAAAGAATTTAAATGGAAGGCACCTGCCAGGTGCCGCTAATAAAACCTCTATAAAAGCAGAAGTTTTGACAGTTTGTAGGTCTGGGGCATTCAGGTGTTTGTTAACGCAATGCTGATGAGGAAAGACTGCAGAAGTCTTCGACAAAGAACTCTTGGTGCTCATTGCTCTTCATAAGGTAATTTCCAAATCATTTCAAATCCATCATTTTAATCAAAAATGTAACATTTAAAGGCCCCACTTATCATGTCAAATGTTAATGTCAGTGAAGTGATTCATACCAACTGTCAAGCACAGTGGTGGGGGGGGGGTTATGATTTGGGTTTATTTTAGAGCCAGAGGACCTGGGCACCTTGTAGTCAATGAGTCAGTCATGAACTCCTCTGTATACCGAAGTTTTCTAGAGTCAGAAGTAATACGATCTGTCACAGCCAAAGCTTGTCTGAAACTGGGTTATTAAATAGGACAATGATCTCAAGCAAATATACAGCAGAATGGATAAGTGAGCCTTTTTCAAAGTCTAGACTTCAACCACGTTGAAAAGCTTTTGCAAAATCTTAAGAGAGCTGTGGGTAAATGAGTACATTCAAACCTCAATGACCTCAAGTCATTAAAGTCATTGAAATAAAGAAGACCAGACAAAAATTGCTCTAAAATGATGTAAGAGACTCGAGAAATAAAATAAAAAGCATGTCAGGATTTTACTTGAAACAATGTGTCTGGTTAGTCACATTCCCAAATAGATTTTCCATAACAGACTTAATAATCGAGTAATGTTGCATTAACCAAAAACATAAAACAAAAACCATATCACATTTTAAGTTAAATTGAGATCTGATGTTGTTATTCAACATCATTAGGCATATCGTAGAAACATGAGCTAATTTCATTTGATGGTTTTATATTTGAGAATTTAGTAAGTCATCAGTCGCATGAGATGAGATTATTTTTCTTCTCATTACTGCTTAGATTGAAGTAACTCAAAAAAATTGTTTAACTGCAGGGCAAAAACCTTATCTGGCTAAAATGTTTTAATCCCATTATATCTCTTGGCACACCCAGCTTCCTTGGTGGGCGTGCTTTGCAGTTACCGATCACCAAATCCAAAAAGCAGTGCGATACAAGGTCCTGGAAGACACCTGCATGTCAAAACTCAGATAAAAATGCAGGTCTTGTGTGAAATAGCTTTAAGTTCAGAGGGATTTTGAAATCAATCACCTCTTATTCAAACCAGTGAAAGCCACAAGGCACAGATGAAGAGTTTTCAAAGAAAAGAGCAATCATAGTGACTGTTGGTCTCTTACTGACTCACAGTGGGGGATTTTCTTTTCTTCTGCCTCCTTATACAATACCACAGCCTAAGTCCTTGCACTGCCTTAGTCACTGCGCCATCATTCCACTCTGGCACTATTGATTGCATCAAATCCCTCCAAAAGAATGAATGGAATAACCTTCCTCTCTGTATCCATTTCCTTTAAACTGATGGCAGAAACACAGAGGGTGTGGGGAACGCTGGGCCAAGGAAACTAGGCAAAAGGATTGGTCTGTGTGGATTCCCGCTCTACTGATCATGTGCATTGAGTGCCAGGCTGACAGTAACCGCAGACAATCATCCTCATCCCCTCTCCCATCAACCTCATCCCCTCTCCCATCAACCTTGGTTTGGCTCGGCCAGCCACAGCCTGCACAGAATCAATCAGCACTGACATATGGGCAGCCGTCACGGTGGTGACCAATTTTGGCATGCAAGGCTTTCCCTTAATCGACAAAGAGACGGAGATCAATAGCCAATTTGGCCTTGGAATGAGGCTGGACTGGATCAAGGAAAATTCATTTTCTTATCCCCTTTTTATTCTGGAGAAGTCGGGTAAAATATGACGAATATTCACGACCTGTACAGTAAAGAAGTGAATCATTCATCTGTTTGAGTACAGATAACCTTGAAAGCAAAGTCAAGACTGAATTTTTGATCTGAGGTTTTTGTATGTGGCATATATAATGTGCCAAGAAAATGACAAGGATTTTAATACATAGAGTATGTTTCTTCTGTTTTCTTTTGTTGCCTTCACTGAATCGAGATCTGCTCATTTTCACCAAAAGCAATGCAAAAGTTAAGCCTGGAAAGTAACTGAATACATTTACTCAAGTAGTGTATTTAATGTTATTTTTTGAGCTTACTTGAAAAAAATTCATTTTGCAATTTTATAAAATCACACTCTTTTTCCAGCTGAAACAAACCTTTGTGATCTCATTTTTTTTAGTTTACATTTATTATTTTCCATCTTCTTCAGGTTCATCTCTGGCATGGACTTCCAACTTTATATAGACCCTACAATATTAAAAGAAAACCCCAACAAGGAGAATGAAAAGAGAGCAAATGAGTTTCCATAGAAACATAAGGCACAGCTGGTGGTAGCGTATTGGCTTTAATGTGCCAGTAGAACACAAAACAAGAAGAGCACCCTTTACTTTTTTACTTAATATAATTAGCTATTATCATTCCAATGACAAGCTAAGCTAATAGGTGTATGCTAATCGATAACTCGGCATGGTGGCGTCCAGCAGGCCTATCAGCGTCTCATTGGTCAAATCAGTAGCTGGCTTCACGAGGGATATAGCCTCATCCAGCTTATCAATAGTATAATTTTTGTCCATGATCTTGTGCCATAATGTAAAACTGGTTGATACACACAGGGACAGCATGTAATGGTTGTTTCGAGGATCAGAAATTTTCAGCTCTCTCAAGCTATCAGGTTTCTCCTGAAGGACATAATTCAGGCAGAAATTGTAACAGTTGTCGTAAATGAATAAAGAGCTTGAGAGATGGGTGTAAATCTTGCATACAGCATTGCCTCCATACAGCTGGCCAAGCCGATAACAGCATGTTCAATTCTACGTTTTTTTCTTTCTCTCAGCCCAAAAGAGTTAAAAGTAGCCAATGTTTCATATAAAGAAACAGCAACTAATACAGATTCTTGTTCCCAGAACTCATTAATGCTCTCAGATGACTCGGGTTTCTCTTTTCCCCCCTTTCACTTCTAATACTTTACATACATTTTACTGGAAACAGTTGTGCTTTCTTCCCTAAGTAAGAATTTTAATGCAGTTCTTTAACACTGGTATTGATTTTCCCTTCTATATACAAACAAATAATTATGTGTTCAGTCCACATTTCTCGCTCTCTTTGGAAACACCATCACTGCCTGTCTCATCCTATTTTAAAGTTTTGTCACAATGTGAATTATAATTATAGCAGTTGGGACTAAAATGACAATAATTTGTGGTTGTGCATGAATGGACAGCAGCCTCTCGAGAATGTAATTGGAGCAGGAGCGGATTCAGTCACGAAACCTGAAGGGTTCCTTTTCTACCCATTCACTGCTCATAATTATAATGTGACAATTCTCTCTACTATGTTATAATTTTCCCATTGAGATGCATATTAACTTGTTTCCATTAGGAGCCTGTCTCCGTGGAGAGTTATCTGGGGGTGATATTGCTCATATACAGAGTTATCAGTGGTGAGAAAACCATGGCCTGCAGGCGTTTGAGGTGTTCACGTCTTCCTCCTCAGGCTGTCCTCGAGCCTCCTCGGCCTCGCCACAGAACAAAAGGATGGATTCAATTATGAAGTGACACCTTGAGGCATGTAACAAAAGCATGCTGCTTCGAGGGAGATCACTTAAAATGTATCCTCCCTCTTTATCTCCTGTCTGTCTTCCTGTCTCACCCCTGTCTCTCTCAAGTCAGTGATTCCTATAGAATAAAAAAAGGAGGAAAAAACACGTGTCTCATCTCTCAGACGCAAAGGGCTCCCAAGGTCATCGTACCCTGAATGTGACAGGGAACCTTTCCTTTGGATTAAACAGTTTTATTGATTCAGAGCAATTAGTGCAGAACCGAAGGGATAACTCAGCCCACACAGCTGCATAGGTAATGAGGATTACTCCCTTCTTGTTTCCAGCAGTCAGATATGTTCACTGCATTGAGAGATGTGTTTTAGCCTTTTTTCCACTCTCTACACTGGCTGGTTGCCATTTTTTCACTTTTTATCGCTTGTTTTACTTATTTAGTATTCTGCATTGAATTTACATACTGGCATCAACTACTTAAAACATAGAAACATAGAGTAACAAAATTAATGTTGCCATTCTTTGTTTAGATGTATAAATGGTATTTACACTGACTAAATGCATATAGCGATGTTTATAATGGCAAAGTCACATGGGGTAATACCTGAGCCTGCAGTTCCCCTTTTAGAGTCTTTCAGCTAATTCTGTTTGCTTTTAAAACCCATATTTTCACTGCTTTTTACACTCTTACTATACCTCAAGCAAAAGGTTATAAACGAAGAAGATATTTTTCTGTGTTGGCTGAGTGCATAAATAGATGCAAAAACACTAACTTTACACAGAGATGAGTGGGTACAAACAGTTGATGTGGGAACAGTGATGTTTTAAAAAACAAACAAAATATAGAGTAAAGTGTAACCTAACAGCAACAACTCCCATCAAGTGTTAGCGATAACTTGTAATGAGTCTTTTACGGCACAGTGGAGGAATTCTGGCCCCTTTGCAGAATTGTTGTAATTCAGCCACATTGGAGGGTTTTTGAGATGGAGATGCCCGAACCAGTTCACTGGCTCCTTTCGATGTGGAAGACCAACAGTGCTACTCTGAGCGTCTCTTTGATGGCTGAACTCTTCAGAAAAAGCTAGTTTCCACCGATTGCATCTGCAATGTCATTCTTTTTGTCACTACCCAGACCAGAAAAGGGTGGGGTGCCTACTCTGGGTTAGGGATGACCTCATGCCGCAAGAGTTTAACTATCTTGGGGTCTTTTTTATGAGTGAGAGGAGAAGGGAGCGGGAGATTGACAGACGGACTGGGGCTGTGGCTGCTTTGATGCGGGTGCTGCATTAGTCTGTTGTGTTAGAGAGAAAGAGAGAGCTGAAAATAACATGTGTGCCCAAAATTGCTGAAGGCTTTATTAGACTGAGCACAGTCATCACATTAAACACAACAGCAAGCAAACTCCTGCAACCAATTGTCAACCGGGGCAGAAATATATACATTTCCCTGGTGACTGGTGGAACCAAGGATCACTCAACAATCTCAGGGACTGCATGATTTCACTGACTTCACATTGACACATCATTGCTCTCATTTTTTCCTATTTTTCCCTAGCAATGGGTGGTTATCAGGCAGTTGCCAAATGCTCTTCTGTGGCTCTTCTGCTCTTCTGTGGCCAGTTGTGTAACAGGTGTCTTAGACAGAAAAAAATCATAACAACAAAACCAACCAACATAAATATGATAAGAAAGAAAAAGAAATGACAAAAGCCACAAAGATAGATGTGATTCATAACAGTACATACTCGAGTAGTTAGCAGTTTGAGAAAGTTTAATAGGGATGTTTTGTTAAAAGGGTCTCTCACACAGGTGCATTGTAGGCCAGACAGTCTCAGTGATATTGTGTGCAATTCACATCAGTTGCTAATTTTTTATGCCCTTCTGTTGGTCTACATTTAGCGGTGATAGCACCATCAACAGCAGAGAAAAAGAGGCCTGCCACTAAGTAAACAGAAACAGATACAATACAAACATCTTAAATATTAAAATAACTTGGCTTATAAATTTTAATGAGAAAATAAATGCATTTTAGCGAGGAACACAGAGCGTAAACACAACTTTTGTTTGTTTACAGGATAATACCTTGGGGCACCTTTTAAGCTCACAGGGTATAAACTTCAAGCCTGCAGCCTCAAAAATAGTAAAGGTGCACAATTAACATCAAATCAACATCAAAACTCTTCTCAACAATCTCCTTCGATATAACCCTTTTAGCGCATATCTACAAACTATGTGAATGCGTTCTGACTTATATTGACTTCTACCTCAAGTCTCCTGTTTTATATTCCTAAATAAATATTTCTCCTTTCTAGAATAAGGTTTTGCCAATAACTATTATAGTTATGTCCATTAATTATCTTCCATGTTTTTCATCGGCCTTGGCTCACTTTCTGTGAAGAACATGACAAAAACACATTTTCAATGAATGCACACTGTAGCCACCCACTCTCCTAAATATTTACATTACATGTGTGGTGTTTGGGTCCACTCGGGGTAATAAGTGTGGAAATTGTAGTACTGTTTACATTCACTCTACCCTGTTCTACCTTGGCCTGTTGTTAGTGTGTGTGTGTGTGTGTGTGTGTGTGTGTGTGTTGGTTTGCACATGTGTGCACGTGTTTTGTCTTTCTGCTCCTGCTATTCCTGCAGAAATCTGCAGCATTATTACATTTCAAGCACCTGCACCTGTCACATTACCACATGTTTTACCCTCTATCTTGCAAGAACCATTCCATAGTTTCCTCACACTCTATCTCAGCTGCATATTGCAGAGAAATACATATTGATGCCAGCAATGGTCTTCTTGCCAAGGAAGACAGTTCAAAGAAATAAACATCATTTATGGTGAAAAACTTTAATTTCTATTTGTTCAAGGTAAAAAAGATTTTCCATCCATGTCATATGATTTTAATGACAAAAAACAAATTGCAGTTTATTCATAAAATGTGATCTAACAGAAATAAAGTCCAAATATGAATGATATATGTTGTCTATATCACTGAAGTAAATCACAAATCTACAAAGCATTTTTACATAAATTGTTATGTCTGTGTTGATTCAAATGAGCTTTTTATTTCATCTTTGACTTCCTGTTCTCATGCAACAATTTTGTCTGCCGAAACTGCAACTCCAGCCTAGACATGAAGTGCATTCTCTAACACGGCTGTCTTACCCTGACCATTACAATTCAACTTGCTCTGCAATATTCTCTCACAATGCATCACCTTGTCATGTTTTCTGTCTTAAATTACTCCGTGATTGATTTCATCTAAAGAACTTGATGACTTTTCCGTTCAGGGCTGGGAGGAATGATTGGTGTTCTTTGTTATTGAATCAATGTAATTTCATCCAATAGGCTTAAAATTGCAATGGTAATAAAACAGTTTGGAAAGGTATAGTGTAGCCCTGAAATGCTTCTAATCTTGACAGCGGTGCTACATCTACATGTGGTAAATGTCTGTTCACACATAAGGGAAGTAGAATTGCTTGGCAACCATTAAAAAATGGTTGGCTTTGATGAATCAGCTAGGAGGAAAGGGCTAATTGTGTACACTGTCAAAATGGCAGACATTAATCCCCCGCTCAGGCTGGCCTGGTTATCTTTCTACCCTCTAACTGAACCTAATGACTTTGCAACACCTCATCTGTCACTGCTGTCATAACTTTTACTGATTTCATTAAAGCCCCTGCAGAGATTAAAACTGGGACTCTTCATTCTGCCTTTGCAGCCTGACACATTATTGGCAACGCATGCAGATTAATTTAAATGTTTTCTGAATCAAAAAGTGAAAATATGCTCATCATTCCCCCCTCTAAGCTAACATAATATAAATGTTAATTGAGATTTGTGCAGTGAGCTGAGAAAATGGATATTTGCAATAAAGCAAATGCTCTCCAACTTTTGAAATGCAATACAGTATTGGCTTCTTCTGTGCTGTACGTTTACAGTACACTAACTGAGAAAACACATTTAGACAAATGAAAATATATAGTTAGGATGGAGCGCGAGTTATCAGTGAAGTGCTGCTTCTAAAAAGGCCCTTCTTCCAATGCAGTAATCACTTTGGCGGCTGAGATAATTTAAAGATTGAATTTTATACTGAAGTGAGCTGGTCAGCTGCTTGTTTGAACAAGTGAAATTAATCTGTCGGCAGCTATGAATACACGTGAGCTGATGGTTAAACCGGACTCGGTAACAGATTTGTTTAAATGAAAAATATATATGCACGTACCACACACACACACACACACATTTCCAGAGCTGCCTAACAGGCAACTCTCCAGCAGCAGCAACACCACCACCACCATTAATTTTAATCTATTTTTTATTTCCCCAGCTGTGAAAATAAAAAATTCAATATTGCAGAAGCTTAACAGCTCCACTGGAATTAAAACTGTGTAGTCAGTTTTATCCGAAGGCTCACTATCATAGCTGAATATCGCCTTTCTCTCCACGGCAGACACTGCTGTCGTTTGTGTATAAATGAATAAACTCTAGTGCATTAAGCAGGGGTGAAAAGTTTTCCCATATATAGGTTAAACAGAAACAGCTGTGTGTATTCATGCCAACCGCTGGTGATGTAGACTTGGTACAGCGGGGTAATTGTGTGTGGCATTGAAGCTGGCCCTCATTAACCTTACTGCATTACCTTTTACTGTGGATAAATGGAGGGCTTTAAATCAGCCATCTGTTGCTGCCCAGCTACCTCGCCAGAGTGGAAGTGACATACCCGAACCTTTCAAGGACATTAGTGTTGTAGACTAACAAGGAAGGGAGCTTTAATCAGACACAACAACCCTGCAGAGCTCAAGCTGGTTGATTCTTAACATCTTTTATCTCACATTGCTCCCTCATGGAAGAATTTGCTTTTATTGCAGCAGATGTTGATTTTTTACTAATTGCAAGGCTTATTTTTAGAGAGACGCCCCTTGTGAGGTGATGAATGCAGCATGACTGTTGCTGGTTTGATTTGAGCAACACAAGGGATAGGAAAAAATGATTTGGGGGAGTAGGCACAATCAAAGAAGAAACTCCATATGGACTAAAAACCTTATTCAACTGTGAAAAGGTTGTCTTGCGGAACCTATAGATTTTAGTAGACGCTGCTGTTTCCTCCAAAGAAAAATAAGAAAAAATAAGAAAGTGTATTCCGGCTATGACTTTTCACAGTTGGAGGATGAGCAATGTGATAATGTCAGCCAGTTTTCTGTTTTGCCCTGCTGAGTTCTGCAGTCACACAGTGTTGACTCTTGTTAAAAACAAGGCCAAATCAGGGTCATAATCAGCCTTGGAATCACGTTGTATGTTCCCAAGTGAACCCCAAGAACTGGACTGTTTATTAATCTGAGTGAGGGCAAGTGTAATGAGTTTGGAGACTGCTGCTCGACCGCAGGACACAAGTTTAAGTCTCGTATGCCCAGCTGAAGTGTCCTTGAGATTGGATGGGATTTTTCAGCACCCCTAGAAACCCTTTTTTCTGTTTCCCTGAACTCTGAGCTAAAAACATTTTCCTAAACAAAGACATATATTCCCTATCTCATAAATTCATCCTTTACTTTACAGATCCTGAATACATCTCCATCATTTCCCAAATGTCAGATAACTTTTTAGTTCTTTTTTAAAAAAAAAACAAAAAAAACCTCCCCATTTTAGTTACCCATCCATGTCCAAGTATCAAAATCAGCAAGCATCAATATGTAACATATGTATGGTTTTTATTCAGCTATGAGTAGGTGTTTTTTTTTTCACACCCATATACAGTTATGTGGAAAAAAAGAGTTTCCTCAGGACCCTTTGGTAGCTCGCTGAACCACATTTAGCAGCAATAACGTGAAGTAATCATTTTCTGTTTTAGTCACTGAAAGAATTTTGCCCCACTCTCCTTTATAACATTGTTTCAGTTCACTGAGCTTGGCCAAGTTTGACTCGGCCATTACAACATCTTGTAATTCTTTTCATGTTTAGTCATTCTGTTGCAGATTTGCTTCTGTGCTCAAGATCATTGACCTGTTGCTTGGCCCAACTTGGGCCAAGCTTTTTCTGCCAGACAGAGAGCCTCAGATTTGACTCTAGAATATTTTTGGTATATGGGGGAGTTGATGGTTGTCTTGATGCTCTAGTCCTGTGGCTGCAAAACAAGCCAAAACCATCACTACTCCACTATTGTGCTTCAGAGTTGGCAATTGTGCTGATATATTTGATTTAGTTTTTACCTGATATTTTCTTCCACATTGTGTCAAAACATCTCAACTTTGGTCTCATCTGCCTTGTTCCATAAGTCATAAGTTCAGATGCAACTTTGCAAACTTAATGTAAGCTGTGCCGTTCTTTGTAGAGAAAAGATGTTTTCTCCTTGCAACCCTTCCAAACAAGCCATACTTGTTCAGTCTTTTTCTAATTGTGCCATTTAACGTGCTAACTGAGGCTTGTTTAGTAGAAGATGCAGTTTGTGGATTTTTTGTATTTTCTCTGTGCATTGCATGTCCAGACTTTGGGGTGAATTTGCTTGAATGCCAGTCTATGCAGGCTCAGGAAGACTGCGCCAGTAGGGCCACAGTCTTCCTGCAAAGAGTCCTATAAAAAAACACATTTTCGTTCACATGCCTGTAGTACATGCTTCATCACCATTCATTTTTACCAGTTCTATACTAATGCAACTGCATTTGGCATTTTGGAAACCTGCCTGTGAGACATCTCTAGAGTTAGGGAATGCAAAACATAGTTCAGTTTAAATGTGAATCAAGTTTATATTTAATTCTGAACTAAAATTTTAGATCGGAAATTAATTTGACACGGGTCTTACACCCTTATCGTCACCTGTTTTTAAACCCTCTGCGCCAGAATTCAAGGAACATGGAACATGGAGCCACAGTTAAATTGTATTTGTAAAAAGCTCCCAGTTGAAGGCACAGAGTAATTTCAACTGGCAGCCAGCAAGACCGGTGCCATTAGTGAAATACATGATGACAAACTGCCATAATAGTGTCCAGTTTTCTGTTGACTGACATTAATTTGACATGCATTCAAACAGTGTGCTGTATGACTTGTTAAAATGTCATTGTGGTGACAAGTGTGGCACATACGCTGCATAATCAACCACAAATCATGATTAAATGAGAAGTCTGAAATGGAGAAGGACACGGTAATGAACGCAGAGAAGGAGTATGAAAGAGACACATCTTAATGATGCACCAAATATTTACAGACATCTGTAAACCATCTGCAAGTAATTATCACATCTGTTTACAGTAAACGCAAAAGCTTTCTTTTTCCTTAAGTTCATATTTATTTGTAAAAGGAAACAGGTGCTCATTGAAACATTTGACTAGTTAAATGACACAAACAGTTTTTTTTATTGTTTGATAACACAAATTTTTTATCTACAATGACAATGAAGTTTCTATTCATACAACAGTTATAATATAACGTTTTATACATGAACTGAAAATACAAAGTTACAGTAAACATGCCTTTTGATAAAAATATTTTTACAAAAAAATGTACATTTCTATACAACAGTTATCAGTTACACATCTCTACAAGTCCCACGATTCTGGTTTAAACCTGCAATTACTCCAACAAACTGTCAGTGTATTATTTTTTTTATTATTTTTAACTTTTAAAATTCATCTAGCCTTTTTGAAATAAACATAAGGGCTATTTACAGCGGAAAGAAAAGCGAGTTGAGCCAAAAGTGTTCTAAAGTGACCCAGATAAATTACGACAGTTAAAAGCAATGAGGGTTTTTTTCTGTGTTTTTGCAGAATATTTGACACGTCACCATACTGTCCATCAAAAAACAGGCTACCAACAAAAAAAGAACCCAGACAAAAACCCCTCCCCCAAAACAAACAAACCAAAAAAGATAAACATGTTGCAAAGCCATTTCCTTTAAACATGTTCGGGATACAAAAATAGTGCTAAATATTACACATTATCATCATTCACCAGATGCTTATTTTGAATGAGCTTCAGGATAATCTTTTTTTGATTTTATGCATGTTTTTCCCCAAGTAGCCCTGCCAGGACTGAGTAGTGTATTTATAATATTGTGCAAAGTGACTTTCCATTTTCGAAATCTTCTGCTGAAGGGAGTTTATTCAACCAAATCACAAAGAAAAAATTGCTTACCTACTCTTGGTGGCATGGAATTTTGATAGCCTTGGTTTGGTACTTTCAAGCTACAATAATTTTTGTTTATGGTTTTCAAATCACTGAACAATTAGAACTGATTCGAATACAACCAACACATTAACTGGTATTCATAGTTTTTGAGAACAATTATTTTCTCCACAGTCAAAAAACAATTAAAAAAACACCACAGATGAGTGTATTTTTTAGATCAATTACAACACTGTTTTTCAAAAGAATGCTCAGTGATGAATTTATATTTTATCTTGGTTACACCAGGGTGGATCAAACCTTTAGCAATTCAAGGAACACCAACTTAAAAACAGGGTCTCAGCTTTATCAGGAAATTATTGAGAAAGTCTTTTGTATTATTAACAATATGAATTATGTAGAACCAGTTTCTAATTTGGTATTTTGAGTGAAACAACCTGTGAAACTTTTATCAAGACTGAATCACATAATTAAAAATGTCTTATATAGCCTTCTTATGTATCCAGGATGCACCTTTTTAGTAGCGTTACTCCAAACAATAATCCTTCTTCATTAAGGAACCTTTAAACTATGCTAATAGCTTTAAAAGAATACATACCAGCTGATTACTTTGTTGCATCAATCAGCTGATGGAGCTAGCTACATGGCATTGTTAGTTATTATAGTTCAACTACTAATAAGAACTTCAACAATCTCAAATAGGGCTGGGCTATATCATACCGTTCACGGTAATACCGGTGTAATTTTGGGCAATAGGAAAATGAAATATCGCGATAGAACATGGGTAAAACGCGCATGCGCAGTGCCTTTGTTTACATACGCACATGGCGGCGACGCAGAATGAGAAGAGCAAAAGGGGATCGTTAAATGAAACGGATGAACCAGAATTGGTTTGTAAAAATGCTGCAACTTCAGTGGTGTGGAACTGGTTTAGCTTTCGTCCGTCAGATACACAACACAGCACTATTTTTGGTAGAGCGTGCTAGCAGGCCGTCGTTATTACCGTGTTGTTTGGAAAATACGGCACACTTAAAATCAATCCTTTGATTTTTCTGAAAATCGACAGTGCCCCTTATAATCCCGTGTGCCTTATGTATGAATTCTGGTTGTGTTTACTGACCTCGAAACGATTTTATGTACACGGCGCTCGAAAATCTGTCAAATGTTTTAGTACGACTTTGCTAAGCTACGAAGCCGCACCGCTTGATGGATTGTCGGAGCATTACGGCTATTGTAGGCAGGAGCCTCGCGGAGTGATACGTACTGTGCTTCAACATAATATTACCGTATTGTGTGTGTATAACCTCTTTTTAAGTTTTGTGGATATTATACGTGGTTATGCTGAGGATATGTCGGCCAATTTCCACTGGAAATGCCTTTTGGTTAAACTGTCAGCAAGGAATTTACATTTGCACTGTTAATTTTTTATATAACTTTAATGCACTTAAAAAAGCTGCTTGTTTAAGTGAAAATACATTGTTTTTGTTTTTTTTGCACTAATAAAGTTCAGGAGTCTAGTGTCAATTATATCGTCAGTTATATCGTTATCGCAAATTTTCAAATGTATATCGTGATAAATATTTTTGGTCATATCGCCCTGCTCTGATCTCAAATATGTATATAACATACCATTTAATATAAATACAGGGGGCTGAAACTGGCCTGTTTCCTTCTTACTAACATTAACTATATCATAAACATATCTAAGAATGGGGAAGTTCTTATTAATACCTTAGATAATTCAGAGGTTCAGCACCAATCAGACGGTTTAATTCTGGGTTTTTAAACGTATTTTACATTGCGGGCCACAAACACCTGATTTGGGCTGGACCAGTGAAACCACATTATAAATGTATAAAATTACAGAAGAGGTTCTGGCAGTTCACTGCCCATGCTGTCCTGTAATTCTAAAAAAAACAAAGTTTTCATTAACTCACAAAAAATTGTCCTTTTAATTCAGGGACTCAACAAGGACTGTTAATTGTGTCTGCTAGCAAAAAGACTGCAAAATAAAAACTCCTGTGGGTCGGATATCCTCCCAGCATGCAAAATGTCCCACAAAGTTTTTATAAGATGAAAACTAAACCTTAATGAGAAAAAATAGGGACGCCAACAATACAACATGAGGAAGAAGAATGGAAAGATTGTGTTATCCCATCATTCTATTGTTTGTGTTGCGACGCGTAACAAGAACTTGTCGGTATCCAAATTCCAGTTTAAGGCTTTTATATTTTTATAATTTAAACTACAGTATTTTGAAACCTGGAGTCAGGGTGTGATTTATGAAACCAAACAGAGGTGTGGGAGTTGTTTTCTTTCCCCATGAAAATAATGAATGTATCACAGTGGTCCTATATACTCTGAGGCCAGTTAGAATATTTAGTACTGCTGTCAAGGTAATGTTCATAGAATAACGACAATCATCCATTTAAAACACGACATTTACGAGAATATTAATGGTAAAATTAATATGTGTAATATTCTCTGTCTCATGTTTTCCCCTTCAGACACAGGTAATCGACTCAAATGCAAGAACACAAATGGTGAAACTTTTCAGTCAAACACTAAAACACTGAAAATTTTTACTGTAACGAAGGCGTGAACAGAATTTTAGCCGATATGCATCTTCATCAATGCTACACAGCGATGAGCTGAGACACCTGGGTCCCAACAACAACCTCCTCTCAGCAGGCTTGGAACAGCATCAGCTTCTTATTGTTTGAATTAACACTGCGGTGGTTAAATTTGAATGGTGGAAAAATACCAGAGTAAATTTGATTTGAATAACGAACACGTTGAACGCGCTGACATCCATTCACTTGCGACGTAATTCAATTTGCAGCAATTTATGTATAATCAGGTAAATTATAATTGCGCAGCTAAAGCTGAAACTATATGTAGATTGTTATGCAATCCACATAAACAGTTGAAGAAATTCCAATGTTTTCTTTTTTACTGTTCGTAAGCTGCACCGAGTGAATGGTCAAATGATCTCAGTGCCTAGTGAAGTTGCTTTAATGGAGCACTACGCTTTATTTCAAGTTCGATTATTTCAGAAATTTCGGGGTTCTGAATCAAAGATCTCATCCTGAGATAGTATCAAAGCCTGCCAATGTTTAATTTAAAATCATAAGTTCCACCATTTCAAAAAACCTTACTTTGCTGGCTCGACTAGATAAAATGGAATCAATGCAGGATGCAGAAGGAGAGGGTGAAGGAGAAAGGCGCTGGCTCCTGAACAGCAGCAGTCCATGTTGGGATGCACAAGCTGAGCGGGGAGGAGTGCACTGAGACGTTAGGGCACTGCTCCCTGGCAGGAGGCCTGTGCCAGTGTTGGCTCTCTACCACAGGAAGCCCTTTCTGCTTCTGAAACTTGGCAGGAGTTGGAATATATGATGGAACAGCCCCACAGGGCATTTGTGTGATAAATGGATAAAGCTGGATAAAGTTATGCTCACAGCTATTGGCTTATGTATGAGTCAAATCCGAAGCAGGCGGCAGCGATGTTTCATTCTTTTGCTGAATTTCCTACCACGGTCACAGATTGTTCTGTCATTTATTCATTTGATATTTGAGCATAAACAAAAATTCTTTGAAAAACAGAAATTACAGCACAAGGACATTTCAGAAGAGCAGTAACAATAGATCAAAAAACATTTCCATCTTTGAACATAATTTCATTTAGAAATCCAAATAAATCCTTTTATTCCTTTGACTTCGGTTTGATTTTTTTCAGTTTCAGGATAAGAGTGCGAGTTCTTCCAATGAAATATAAGTTGCACATGAAGTAAACTCGGGCCACTGAATTAAAATGGGTCTTGAATATATTTTCTTTAGAGATCATCACATCACATTTTGTTTGAGCTGCACAGTCAGGCATCTAAATGTGATTCGGCATCTCTCATACACAACTTACAGTCCTGAATGGGTGTCTTGATCCCTTACAGATCATTTCCTGTCTCTTCAAGGTGATGATGAATTCTAATACCACCGACCAGGAGCGTCTGCTTCCTCACCCTGAAGAGATAAAGGAGAAAACTTATGAAAATACATTACAGAACTGCGTCTCCTCCTCAAATATGGTGAATGCTTATAATGCTGTAAATCTGATGAGGATTAAGCTGAATTTTAAGGCTTGTCCATTCTGAATGGCCTCAGAAATATCTCGGGAAGTGCAGAAATATTTCCTGGTAGCTGGAGCTGCCTCGCTAATCCTTCTGGACATGACTTATTGAGGTTCTGCTCACTGTGATTTTCAATCCTTGGTGGGCCTGCGAGCTACACATTCATATATTCTCTCGATCCTCGAGTGGGATTTTCAGGTTTTTAAATGTATGTGCTGTGAGGGGGTTCGGTGAATTGGCCACTGATGGAATTTCAAAAAGGCAGACATATGGAAAGAAAATGGAAAACTCAAGTGTAACATGGTTTCATAAGAGGTGGAGGGGGGAATAAGCTGTTGCCTAAACTGAACATTTTTGCCTGTACATTAAGAAACTGTAGCTACATAGCAACCACATAGCATATGCTCATTTTGTACAAAATCCCACTAGAAATCAAAAAAAAAAATGCAAAAGCACACAAATGATTAGCTTAATTGAGCATAAAGATGGGAGGGAAATAGCTAGTCTTGTCATAAATGGCAATGAGAGGAATCAAGGGGCCTTTATTGGCAAATAATATAAGCTCATGTAAACACAAAGTCCGGAAAGGTAAAAAGTAGTGCTCTCAGCATTAATCTTGTTAAAATGACGTTGACGCCATAACCGCTGCACGCCGTCAACGCGTTAGCGCGGTTAGCTCGTTAATGCATTAGCTCCGTGCAGCCACACGCACGGGGCGATCCGCACTAGCTCGCTAACGGAGATTTGCCGCGTTAATGCGGTTATGGCGTTAACGTCATCTTAACGAGATTAACGCTGACAGCACTAATAAAAAGTTAGAAAACCAGGAACACATGCAGCATAACAACAGGGAATATAAACAGGTATCTCATAGAGGAGGCGGGCTATGAATACAGTGGGAGCTAATTAAACAATGGCAGATATAAGTGAATAAGGTAAAAAGAGTCAATGGCAGGTGAAGACAACAAGCGAGAAGAAAAACACCGGTGAGACTAAAATAACAACAGAATCACAAACAGCAACCAGAGCACTGTGCTACACAGCAAGTCCAGCGTATGCGGCATGTCCCTCTGTTATCTGGTTTCATCTACCCTAACATCAGCAATCATGCTAAGCGGTCACACAAAAGTGGCTATCAGCTCAACCGGAGGTTTAACAATCTAGCTATGAGCTAGTTTACATGAAAGCTGAAGCTTTGGCAGCATGTGACCATCAGAAACATGGACAGGTCCTCTGTCAAAAACCTCAGCTATGTTAGAGTAACAGGGTATCAGTGCTCTGTCATTAAGACATGGACGAATCACACCATCTATTATTCCACTAAATTAATATTTAAATGTTCATAAGACCGTTGTAGTTTATATTCTTTAAGCTGCAGCCCTTGGTAGTGGTAGCTGGGATTACTCTAAAGATTAAATCGAAAAGCGGAATTCAAATGTAGGCTTATGCTACGTACAAAATGATATAATTTTACAACGAATAAATCAAAATTGGGTACAAAAATCAACAGAGCTCTGCAGCCTCTAATGAAGTGAGTTTGCCTTAAGTCATCCAACACCAACAGAAGACAAACAGAGTTTAACTCAGTGCTACGCAGTGTTGCCAACTCCTCAGTAAGGAAAATCGCTATTGGCTGTCCTAGAAGTCGCTAAATGACGTCATCGCCTAATTTGCATAATTGGTCATGCTAATCTAATTGTAACCTATGTTGTTGGAGAGAGAAATAACATCGTGGAAGAGACATAAAGTGAGTAAAAAACGTCCTAAATGCATTTAGAGTTTATTTAGAACTACAAATTAAATTTCTTTTAGCAATTATTGTTTTGTCACAATTCCAACCCTGCTCCTTTACCCGGGCTTGGACCGGCAAAAGTGACCCGAAATAGGCACTCTGGTGGAGTTACTTTGTGTGTGTGTGTGTGTTTATAAGTAGTTTTAAACCTTGTGATCCACAAAACAGCATAAGAGTAAAAGAGTAAAAGAAGAACTGACTGCGTTACAGCACCTGCTGCTTGTTGAGAGTAAAAGCGATACGCGCTTTCACGTCTTTTTTTAGCAACTTTTTTTTCTAAAAAAAGTCGCTAAGGGGTCTGAAAACTCGCTAAATATAGCGACAAAGTCGCTAAGTTGGCAACACTGGTGCTACGTCCTCACTGAGCTACTCGTAAACACTGCCGCGCACCCATGCTGTGAAGAGCTAGCTAGCACCAAGCCAACTGATGATGTGGCTGCATCATTACCCACACCCTGAGAGGCGAGAAGCAGGGAACTCTTTACCTTAGGCCTCACCATTCATATCCCCTTTCACAAAATTCAATTAGATGAATGTTGTTTATGGGCAGTTCTGGCCCATTGGAATGTCATTATTGCTCCGTCTGTCGAATTCGGTATTAGATGCCCTTCAGTGAAGCTGGTCTTCCAAATGTCACGGAGCTTATGACTTAGGAGATGATTAACGAATGTTTAGAGAAGCTCAGGACACAGTTCAGCAGCTACGGTTTCTAATGAGGACTGGATGTAAGGTCTTTAATGAGGGCAGGCTGCAAGACCCCCCCAGAACCTTTTGCAGTCTTTTATTACGACTTCACAGCCGCTATAATGGATGCTTAGATCAAATACAAATCTAAAGCTCTTACCTGATCTCAGTTGTCAATATCCGATACGTGGTTTTCTATCTGTAAAGGAGAGCACATAAAGGAGGTTAACGTCACAGACAAGATACAGCCTTTTTAACTGAACACAGAGGTTGTATTTAATCTTTTCTAAAGGTCACTGGTGATATACGCTCAACAAGAGCAGCCATGCCAACCCGCAGAACAGTCTTTGTAGCACATTATCACAAAGTGTGATCAATGTGACCTTCAGGAAACAAATAAATCTCTTCCACCATGCCTCTGAAAAATAATCTCTTCCATTAGTGAGGACACGGAGCTTTCATCTAGGATAGCATGGCCATGTTCACCTGCTGGGTAATGGCTAATAAATAAAGCAGAGTAAAGAAAACAAGGCCAGTGAAATACAGATAAAACCAGTATCAATTGTTTCCATGTCACTACTTGAACTTGACGATTGTGAAATGGAAAACATATTTAAAACGTTCAAGTATTGAGGATGTTTTGAATAGGTGAAGCCAACATGCATTTTGGATTTGTTCCCCGGGACCTTCACCATACATCAGTCTCTTTTACTTAACAGCAGTCTATTTTTCAGCTGAAATCACTGGCGTAATAAATGTGCGTCTAAGCCACAGCTGACTGAGATCAACTGGCTGAGTGAATACAATCAATATAAGCATTGTGGGAACTATCCCGTCAGCGGTAAGACTGATTAGTTTCAGTTTTAGATTTTCCTTGATTGGAAATAGTAATCTTTTTGAATTGTTGGTAGTTTGAAACGTAAACATATAAATGCCTTCCTTACTTTCCACCACCTTCCTCACTGGTTCTAGGGGTTTTGACCAGTTATGGTGTTTTTATGATATTTTAATGAAAAGACTGCTGTAACTACACAAAAGATGTACTGTATCGTTTCATTAAGTAATCCTTCTGTTAGGCTGATAACTAAATTACGCCGTCACTGGCTAATGTCAAGTATTTAAGCAGTGCATTAAAATGAAGGTGAAAATAATTTTGCTCAACAGACTACATATGTCTACGTCTAGGTTCGATTTGTTGTACATTCAGAGATGCTCTTCTTCATACCTTGGTTTTCAAAGTGGTTATCTGTTACTGTCGGCTTCCTATCAGCTTGAAGCAGTCTTGCATCAACAAGTTATTTTCACCAAGAGAACTGACGCTCTGCTGATATTTTCTATTTTTCAGATCATTCTCTGTAAACCCTAGTGATGGTTGTGTGGGAAAATCCCAGTAGATAAACAGTGTACAATACTCAAAAGTCTGGCAACAACAACCATATCACATTCAGACTCAGTAACATCACTTTTAGTGAACTGCCGATACCAACATCGATACTGACACTTTAAACTTATAAAGGCAGTTTATGTAGAGGAGAACAGTGTGCGATGACTTCTGAGATTAATCGTCATCAATCTGAAAATCACACATTTGAATGACCTCCAAATCACTGTGATTTTTGTTCTCTACAATAATTAATACACGGTACACTGTACATTAGAGAACATAGACAACAAAACACACCTTTCAGCTTTTCACCTATTTTGAAATGATTTTTTGAGACCTAAAATGTCTCTAATGGACTTTGGGACAGCTTCTGTTGTTTAAATGGGCTACATACTGAACTACGAGGATAGAAACAAAGGATTGATCCATTACTGATACCAATGCTGGTGTCAATACTATTGGTATTTGGACTGATCTGCCCACCTCTAATCACCTTTCTTTCCCAATTTTGACTTTCGGTCTTCACTTCAGCAGGTGGTCTTGACTATTTCTACATGCCTGAATGCACTGATTATTGGCTGTTTTACTGTGTTAACAAGCAGAAATCTATGTACATCTATATAGTATAACACATAGTGTAATATATAATTATACAAAACTGATAAAAGTAATAAGTTCTCTTTAGTCAAATAAATTCATGTTTTTATATGAACCCAGCTGAGAATTTGACATTTTCCACTAAATTATTATTATTTTTAAATAATCCTAATAATTGAATCTCTTTGAGGGATCATCTTTTGTTGGCCGCTTCTACTGACCTTGTGAAAGAAAACCTCTGAACTGAACCTTCACTTCACGGTTGGACCCACACCACTTCATGTCAAGTCTGTCTTAAAAGCTCTCCTATGTGTATTGAACCCACTGCTTTAATTATAGCCTGCAAGCATGTGTATGTGTGTGAGCCTGTGCCTGTGTGTGGGCCTGAGAAGAGGCTTACTTCCACTGTTTCAGCCAGGGTCGACAGGGAGAAACTGTCAGTCCGGACGCCCTCACCATTCACTCATGTGAAGCAACCACTCTCTTAGATCTGTGGCCATGAATAATTCTGGAAAATTAACTTTCAGAAGGCGAAGACTGTCTGCCCACTTGAGATGTCCCAAAGTGCCTTGCTTTCTTCCCCCCTGTCAGGCCTGTCAACCGCTTCTCTTACCAGATGGTGGCTACCCTCCTCGTCATAGTCATCCTCGCCTCCATCGGTCATCTCTCCTGCCTCTACGTCCAGCGCCCCCTCGCCGGCCTCCTCTCCAGAGTTTTCTGCGGTCTCGGACACAGACTCCTCATGCAGGGAGTCACAGTTGTCCTCATATTTTCTCTGAGCCTCTGAGAGAGAGAAATGAGGCCACAGTGAATGAAGTGAGAGTGTAAGCAGGGCCTGTATTTTTCTTTGATAATAATAGTAGTAGGCTGCTTTTTTGCTGTTTTCCCAGTTGTGCAGAAACAGGCCATGGTTCTCCTTACACTCAACTGGAGTGAAGTAGTTTGTCCTCAGCAAGCAACTGGGTGACTAACACTACTTTTTTTATTTGAAGTAGCAACTTACTTACTTATTTTTTTACAAGCATGACATGTTTCACTTTTTTCCCCCCAATTAACACACGTGTGTACAGTTCTTAGCAAATTTACGAGACCGCCTGTTACATAAAAAAAAAAGCAGGAATGCACGTATGTTTTGACAACAAATTTTTCAAAAACTGTTAAAAAATTATATCACTTTTATCATTTTTAACAGCAAATTGAATTCACATTTCTATTTTAACACTGGACTTCTCTGAGAAGTCAGAAATGAATCAAGAGTAACGTTAAACCACTCAAATTATATCTGCTCAGGAATGTAAATCATTTCAAAACTTAAAAAAAACAAAAACTTTACAAGTGCTTTTTTTTTTTTTTTACTAAATTGGAAAAATTAATGAATCTAAAAATAATAATATAATTTTAACATTAAAAAATATTATTTTGAGTAAAGATCTCACATATACACGTGGATTAATGATTACAGAGACAAATGAGTTTTGGTAATTACAGAAACTGTTAATTTAGAACAACTGTGAGATATCCCTTAAACTGGGTGATGTTACAATTAATCTGTTTAGTACTCTACATGCTGAAAGGCACTGCTGGTAACATGTTTTTATTGTGCAAGGGTTCAGACAAGGTGTTGGTACTCCATAAATAGCTTCTTAAAGAGATCATATTAAATTTAAGGGATGTAACTGCACTGAGACAGCACACCTGATTTGCATTTAGATGGAAAAGGATTTAGATTTAAATTTTGTATAGTTTGCGTTATTTAAAACAAGCTCAAATATACAAAATCCATTTTTGCTAGCTAGTTACCAACAGATGTGTCAACCCCTGGATTTGCATATAGCTTAGGCTTCCTACTATTTGCCTCCATTTTCATCTTTTCTTTATTTATGAAGCCAGTTCATTTAAAGCTCCGCTATATGTGCATATTTAGGTTACAGTGTCACATGTCTGCATTAAATTATCCAGGCCACTTAACATTAGGATTATTTATTACACAAATTGTATTTTTTTTTCAAGATGTATCTGTGAAAACACATTTTATATCTTATTTTGATTTATTTTTATGTTAAAACATCATAATGGCTCTTTAGTGTAGTGGTTAACACTTTTCCTGAACAAATCAGAGATCCCTGGTTTGATCCTGGGAGGAGACACAGATCACTTTGGGATTAAGTCAGGAAGCACATCCAGTGCAAAGAGTTTGCCAGATCCAACATGCAGAGCTGCCCGCTGTGAGTAAGCGGCCCTTTATGAATAAGGGATCAATCCGAAGTAGCTTTATTTATGTACGCTGCTTTATACTGAATAGCCAAAATGTCTGTGCAGCCTAGTTTAAAACGTTTTACACAAATGTTTTAAGACCACAGCCCCAATATTCTCCTCATATCACAGTTTATTATGCTTTATGACTTTTAATCTTGATGTTAACTGCAGAACTTTATTCCTGGAGAGCACAGAGAAATCAACATCCGTGTCTTGTCTCTGACTGCAGCCAGTTTTTTGTCACCTTAAGAAAAAGAACTTCAAAGATTAAACACCTGGCGAGCCGTGACTTCTTGATATCCGTTTTAAGACTGGCTACCTGTTGCTTTTTGAATTCATTATAAAATATTTTAAAACCTTAATTGAGGCAGTCTGAACTTCTATTCAAAAACAGAACAAGTGAGACAGACAAAAGATGATCTGTAATAAAAAATTAAGGACATTTTATAGGAAAAAAGATGGGTACATTTTGTAGTAAATTGCCTCCGGTTTTTCATTTATCCGCATTAATTTTTCATTCTCACTGCTAACAAGCTCCACAGCAGTTTGCCTAGAACACAGCCGGGAGCCGGGTTGATTTACTCGGTCTTCAAGTGCCGTGGAAGTATAAGAGAGAAGTTGAAAAAAAGCCACACATGGTGACAAATGTGCAACATGCACTTTATGGCATGTAATTTAAATGACCTTCACACTGGGCTGCACTCTGAGGCTGTCCTGTAGTGAAGGGCACTGGTGAAGACCTCTCATATAAACTGAGTCAGCATGGTGTTGACGCCTGTCTGCGGTTATGACAGAGAGCTCCGCTGCTCTTATCTCCCACAATGTCACTAAGACTTATGACCAGTCTATGCTCTTAATTTCCCTCCCTTAGTGGGTGGTGTCCTTTTTCCCTTTTGTTCCCGTCTAGCTCAGATTCTGCCGTCTGCTTCTCACCGGTTTCAGCTCTCTGCTGCTTCTCAATCTTCTCCAGGCGTCCCAGCAAAGAGTCAATCTTCATCTTGATCTGAGTGAGCTCTCGTTTAATGGTCTGAAGTTGGTCCGTTTTCACTACTGAGGCACAGAAATACAAAAATGATTTAATTTGCATAGTCATTGTAATGATACACAGATTGCCTGCCTCCATCATATTAATACTCTTAGTCTCGAGTTTTGGATGTCATAACATCATCTGACTCACACTTTCCTCTGGGAAGAACATCTCAATCTGGCCAACTGAAAGCTACCCTGCTAAGACTATGGACCTGCTGCTTTCAATTTGAAGATTAGTGCACGGCTTACGCCCACCATGCTGTGCAGTGCTGCTCGAGTATTACTCAGCAGTGCCAATATCTGAACAAACTGTGTGCGATCGCTCAGTAGATATTAGATCATGTTATTGAGCATGGAGATGGCGTGCACCTTAGGGTAGTACCTGCTTGGCTGAGTGCATATTGTACATTTGGTTAGTGATATTGAAAATGCATCATTTCCTGCTGTTTGAAATGGCTTAAGTGTTCACAGCATGAAGCAGCCAAATGGGCTGTATTTGTATCTATGCTGTTAGCATAGACTGTAAATGAAAGATGGACACTACCAGTACCAACCAGGCTGTTTTGCAGCCATGACAACTAGAAGTCTTGTCACAAAGAAATAGATCCATCCGTCCATCCATCCATCCAATTAGCATGTCTTTTGACTGTGGTAGTCATGGTATTTGGTCTTTGACCCAGTGTTTTATGTTCTGGGCTTGTGATTCCTGTTTGCTTATTATTATTTTGATCATGAATAGTGGGTTATGTTTCCTGCTTTAGTTTTCTTGTGCTTATGTGTTTCTGATTATGTTGTTTATCCCTGGTGATTCAGGTTTATTTTAAGTTGATGAGTTTCCTTCAGCTTTTCCTTCTCTATCTTGTCCTCAGTTTTTTGTCTGTACCCCCCTGTGTCGCTCCCCCTCTCTCCACGTCTCACTCTCTCTGTGTCCCTCTTTCTCTTTGTGTCTCTCTGTTTCTCTTAGTCATGTCTCTGTGTTTTGTCTCCCTCACCTGTTCCCATGTTCCTCTCTGTGTTTTATTCACATCTCCCCAATCCCCAAACCCGGTTCTTGTTGAGAACCAGTTCCCACTGTTTCAATTCCTTGGAATTGTTTGCCATTTTTGCAAACGATTCCCTTATCGATTCCAGTCGCCCCGAATGATGTCACCACGTTGCGGAGCGTCATTTACCTGGCAGGAAACACGGCGCCTAAGCGGCTCAAACGCTCAAAAGTTTGGTTATACTTTACGAGAACGGATGACAACAGGGCAACTTGCAATACTTGCAAAGTAGATATTTCATTTAAGGGAGGAAACACTACGAATATGTAAAAGCATTTGCTCACAAAACACACGATAACCTTAAATGAATGTCGTGTTTTTAATTCCGCTCCGGACTCAACCCAGCAGCAGCAGTAACGTTTGCACGTCCTCTCCCGTTAATGCAGCAGGTAAATAATCAACTAACAGTGCATATTATGTTAGCGCGATCTGCCTTATTACAAAACCTGCCATTACTGTGCATTTAGGTGACCATGATGAGAGAGACAGACAGAGTCTGGCTCAGATGCTGGCAGTTCTCGCTGCAGTCTACCAGTAGCGTCTCCTTTCAGGCCAGGATAGACGAATGTCACCGAGCAGTGACTAAGTTTGTGGTAAAAGGCTTGAACCCATTTGCCACAGCAGATGCCCCGATTTTCGGTAAGTGAATGTGTTTAATTGTAGGCAGGGATATTACTGGATATTCTTGTGTAATTGCTACAGAATAATTTGTGTTATACTTTGTTATTGCTACAGAAGAATATTTATTTTATTATTTTACATTTACAATTTTTTTTTCCTGGGGGCCCTGTGACACCCCATTGAAGAGCCGTAGGCTGTAGATCTCTTAAGATCTCACTGTTGGGTTTGTAAGGCCATGTTACTCCTAAATTTCTATCTTGTTCAAAGAGAAGATATAAAACAAAGTTCTAAGCGAATCGACCTTAGTGTTCTCCTTTTTTAAAAAAAATCGATAAAGAATCGAATCGTTAAACAGAATCGAAAATGGAATCGGAATCGTGAAAATCTTATCAATACCCATCCCTAGACATATTGATACCATAAACTCTTAAGGAAAATGATTACTGAGGATCAAGCGAAGTAATTTTCTCATACAAGGATTGGACCCCTCATGGCAATCAAAGACACATTTCCATTCTTGTACTTGAGGAGCTTTGGTGTTGATGACCTGGCTAGTGCTTTTGGCCACTGCTAAAGTTTTTGCTGTCACTGTGATTGGTTTGTGTTTGTTAGCCTGATGATGGCCTCCTTCACTTTGACTGACAACCCTTTGTACCTCATATTGAGAGCTCCAGTGAACAGCTACCAAAAGCAAATTCAGCACTTTGAATAAACTCTAGGTTGTTTATCAGCCTATTTTTATTGCTGAATGACAAGGGAACAGACCTCACCTGGCAATAAAGCCGCTTGTCAGTCTACTGTCAAATTACTTTTGAGCCTGAGAAAAAAGTTAATGTAATACTTTTATTAAACCCTTTGAATTGAAGCTAAAAGTTTGCATTTCTTGACTCTTTGAGTTTCATCCACTCTGGTGGTGTAACAGACGTGAAATCACAAAAATCAAGTAATTGCCCAAACATTTGGAGGAGCTGACTGCATGTCTATAACAGATAGACTAATTGCTTTTCAAAGAGTGAGAAAAATTCGGAGACAAAAAAGGAGCCATCAACGACCCCGATGAAGGCCACGAGCTGAGACGCATCGCACTGTTTCTACAACAACTCTTAGACATCCATTAGCAGCTAAGCGTGTCAAAAAGCCATCTCTAGACCCAGCAGTCTTAGCTAATTATAGGCCAATCTCCAACCTTCCTTTCATATCAAAAATCCTTGAAAGAGTAGTTGTCAAACAGCTAACAGATCATCTGCAGAGGAATGGTTTATTTGAAGAGTTTCAGTCAGGTTTCAGAGCTCATCACAGCACAGAAACAGCTTTAGTGAAGGTTACAAATGATCTTCTTATGGCCTCTGACAGTGGACTCATCTCTGTGCTTGTCCTGCTAGACCTCAGTGCAGCGTTCGATACTGTTGACCATAATATCCTATTAGAGCGATTAGAACATGCTGTAGGTATTACAGGTACTGCACTGCAGTGGTTTGTATCATATCTATCTAATAGACTCCAATTTGTGCATGTAAATGGAGAGTCCTCTTCACACACTGAGGTTAATTATGGAGTTCCACAGGGTTCAGTGCTAGGACCAATTCTGTTTACATTATACATGCTTCCCTTAGGCAGCATCATTAGAAGACATAGCATAAATTTTCACTGCTATGCAGATGACACCCAGCTCTATCTGTCCATGAAGCCAGATAACACACACCAATTAGTTAAACTGCAGGAATGTCTTAAAGACATAAAGACCTGGATGGCCGCTAACTTTCTGCTTCTTAATTCAGATAAAACTGAGGTTATTGTACTCGGCCCTGAAAATCTTAGAAATATGGTATCTAACCAGATTCATACTCTGGATGGCATTACCTTGGCCTCCAGTAACGCTGTGAGGAACCTTGGAGTCATTTTTGACCAGGACATGTCCTTCAACGCACATATTAAACAAATATGTAAGACTGCTTTCTTCCATTTGCGCAACATCTCTAAAATTAGAAATATCCTGTCTCAGAGTGACGCTGAAAAACTAGTTCATGCATTTATTACTTCCAGGCTGGACTACTGTAATTCATTATTATCAGGATGTCCAAAAAACTCACTGAAAAGCCTTCAGCTAATCCAAAATGCTGCAGCAAGAGTACTGACAGGGACTAGAAGGAGAGAGCATATTTCTCCTGTTTTGGCTTCCCTTCATTGGCTTCCTGTTAAGTCCAGAATTGAATTCAAAATCCTGCTCCTCACATACAAGGTCTTAAATAATCAGGCCCCATCTTATCTTAATGACCTTGTAGTACCATATCACCCTATTAGAGCACTTCGCTCTCGCTCTGCAGGCCTACTTGTTGTTCCTAGAGTATTTAAAAGTAGAATGGGAGGCAGAGCCTTCAGTTTTCAGGCCCGTCTTCTGTGGAACCAGCTTCCAGTTTGGATTCGGGAGACAGAAACTATCTCTACTTTTAAGATTAGGCTTAAAACTTTCCTTTTTGCTAAAGCATATAGTTAGGGCTGGACCAGGTGACCCTGAATCCTCCCTTAGTTATGCTGCAATAGACGTAGGCTGCCGGGGGATTCCCAAGATGCATTGAGTTTTTCCTTTCCAGTCACCTTTCTCACTCACTATGTATTAATAGACCTCTCTGCATTGAATCATATCTGTTATTAACCTCTGTCTCTCTTCCACAGCATGTCTTTTATCCTGTCTTCCTTCTCTCACCCCAACCGGTCGCAGCAGATGGCCGCCCCTCCCTGAGCCTGGTTCTGCCGGAGGTTTCTTCCTGTTAAAAGGGAGTTTTTCCTTCCCACTGTCGCCAAAGTGCTTGCTCATAGGGGGTCATATGATTGTTGGGTTTTTCTCTGTATCTATGAAGCGCCTTGAGGCGACTTTTGTTGTGATTTGGCGCTATATAAATAAAATTGAATTGAATTGAATTGAAGAATGCCAAGATTAAAGTTTCTAAATATTAATCACATTTAATTAAATTCTCTGTCGCTCTTTCCAGGAAAGTACTGAAAATCGACAGTTCTTATAAATTCAACAAATCTAACGCAACCCAATCAACTGAGACTTTGTACCTCATTCACATTAAGCATTAACAGCTTCCAACAGAGGAATAGAGAATACGTGAAAAGAAAAAGATTTTACCTTCCCAGTAAAAATGTAGCTTAGAGTTGTGTAAAATGATCTTGAATAATTTCATTCATGTATTTTATCTTACTACAGATTCATTAGTAAAACTGCAACTTATTCACAGTTGAATCCATACAAGTTTAGTTTATGCATGCGCACAACTTCACATTATTTCATAAACAGTCAGAGGCCTGTGTCATAACACGAAACTGTACTTTTGAATGATTAAGTAGGCTAAAATGAATACTTCTGCTCATAAGGTAAACAAACAAAAAAGCCTTCAAACGATATCAGTGTGTTTCAAAGCCACTTTTGCATTTCACACACTCACAGTTGCGTGATCGTTGCTTCACTTATAGAGGCGCATGAGAAACAGGCGGCACAATTTTCCCTCCCACAGCTTCTGTTTACTGCCTTATAAATAATTGCTCTCCCCTACCTGCTTCGCCCGGGGTCTAAGTGTTCGCTCCACAATACACAGCTGACGTTGGAGTAAATGAAGTGTAACTCTATCATGTCAAAGTTTGAGTCTCAACCTTGATATGTCATATGGAAATAACAACTGCCGAATAAAAATAAATAAATAAAAACTCAACGTCATAACCAATTCAATCTGGTCCGTCTCACGGCTGCTGAAATGAGGGTGTACTCCTCAGCAGCTTGAACTGAGCAGATTAAAGAATTTAGACCAAACAGTAATAAGATAATCTCATTCCTTACCCCTCTGAAGCTGAAATGTGTCATCTTTTGAGAGGAGGGGGGGGGAAAAAAACAGACACCAGAAGTTGAGAAGAAAACATAAAATTCTTTTTGACACCTATCAGATTCTGTCAGGGCTGGAAAGAGGACGGCTGAGCGCTCTGTAAACACACCCACGAATTCCTGTAAAGCTTCAGCTGGAAAAACCAGAGACAGGAGAGGCACGCTAAATCAAAAAGTAACTTGTCTGGTTATCATTGTCTGCATGTGGCTCTTTAAGTTGGCTCCTGTGATGTACATTTACGCCCACATGCCATCACAACGCGAAGCCCATCCAGTCTACGAGCTACTTTGAACGATCTGAACTAATGCATAAAACATAAACACCTACACTTAGAGAAGATGTCAGTGCGTGATAATAACAAAAAATACAAATCCTGACATATTACCTCGTGGTAAACTAGATTCCCCCCAAAAAAGACTTTTTAATCTGTCACCAGAATTCGTCCTGAAAAACAAACACTACAACTCTCCCTCCAGTAGGATCCAATTCACACTACACAATATTTGTCATTGTGTGCTTTCTTTGAATCGATTAATGTGTCCATGAAAAAGAGTGAGAGCCCATGGTGACACATTGGAGGCATTAAATAAGTAATGTGTCAGGAAATCCCAACACCTACTCTCATCTTGTTTTGTAAAGCAACCTAAAATCTGTGAAAGAGCAGAAAATTGATCTTTCTGAAGGTAAAAAAAAAGGGGGAACAGTAGATACGCAATCATATCTCTACAGGGCACAAACTGAGGTATCGCTATCTCCTTCTAGGCTTTACCCCCTTCCATTTGTGCAAACCAACATCGATGACTAGACACACATATGCCACCCACTTCCCTATTCCAACATTATCTGAGCTCACTCTGGGCAGCTTCCTCGTCGTCCTTTGATGATAAGAAAATGTGGAACAGTTTCTAATTTATCGCGGCCTCCAGGCCTTTTTTCCTTTTGTGCTATCAGGCGCATAAGCTGCAGAGAGAAAACATGCCCGTCCTAATCCAACATTGTATCATCAGCGCAGCATCTTTAGATAGCTGGAGTTAAAGGAAAAGGCTGGGGAAAAAAGCCATTGTTATTTAATAAGCATCAGGAAAGATTTAGGGAATGAGTAATGGGTCTAATTTTAGGACCTCATGATGAACGGCAGACGTTTTATCTTGGGGATAGTGAGACTCTCTTGAATCACTGGTCTATGAAGATTAAACTGGACAAAGAGTTTTAGGGCTGGTGATGCTGATGTCATTTACTGGGTTTTAGGACATAATCCGTTAGTTTTAATACTGGAAAACAGTGATTTTTCTGGAACACATGTACCTCTTTTTAACCACATATTTGTAAGTATTCAGTAAAACTGAAGTAAGCTCACTAGTGTACATTCCCACATGGACTTGGTGCTTGGTTTGTTTAATTATTTAGGATGGTATCCAGTTAAATCCTCACCTAAAGTGTTCAGTTTGAAAGTGTCACAATTTTGGCTGTGCTCGGCAGTGTAAGTTCCCACTGTCACTCTTAGACTAGCTGTTTTTTTAACCTTAGTTTTACATGCAAAATAGAACACAAAGAAGAATTAATTAAAAACCCTGATACTAGAAACCGCGGCGACATTCTGAAATGTCTTGCTCAGGCAGAACGACAGTCTAAAACCCAAAGATTTTTAGTGTGTTATTATAAAAGGGTAGGAAAACCTGAAATTATTCCCATTGGAGGAGCTGGATTCAGTGAAAGAAAGAGTGGCTTTAGAAGAGAGGGCTGAGAGTGGAAGATGAACACAGTACAGAATCCAAAAGCTTCATTCATTCAAGTTGTCGCCAGCACAGCCAATCAAGCCTTAATCCTTCAAATGTCTGTGCCTATTAAATATTATAAATATCTTCTTAACGCAGACAACACACACTACATGACAACATAAGGTTTATTTTAGTGATTACACGATTTCCTCCAGTGACAGCAGCTCCAGTTTCTTTCTAAAAATGAAACAGCAGGAATATAGTTTAAAATGTTAGATTATTTGGTTCATGTGTCTATGGGATGTTAGAAAAATCTGCAATGTGCTCTCGCAATGTAATGCAATGATAATGTGACTTGTAGTGAAAAGGAATGCTGAAGTTTTTGTATCGATTACATTGTTGCTGTACTGGCCTGCTTTGATCAGTACACTCCAAACACTTAACAACAAGGTTATTTTTGTAACATTTGGTTTTTGTATCATTGCTATTGAGTTTTTTTTATCTGTGGTGCATCTGAGTTTTGTTATCTAGATTTATTGTTCATGGTTTCTTGTCTGATCATGTTAATTTTGATTGTTTGTTTCCAGTCTGTATTCCTCATCAGGGTGTGTAATCTTTAGTTAGCATCATTTGTGTTTCCTTTCTGTCTCCTCAGTCAGTGTTTAATGTCTCCATGTTTATCTCCTGTCACTGTGTCAAGTCCCCATGTCTTAGTCCTGGTCTGAGTGTTTGTTACTTCCTGTTTTATTTTGATAGTCCTTCATCTCTTGTCTCTTGTGTTAAGTTTTGCTTCTCCTCGTCTCGTTAGTCTGATTCCATTCATCTGTGTTCCCCGGTGTTTCCCATCTCTCTAATTACCTGGTGCGTACACACTGTCGGAGTCTCCTTTTGTTCTTTGTTGTGTCGTCTCTTGTGGTTGTGTCCCTCACTGAAACAAATGTTTGATTTTCCTAGTTTTGGTATTCTTGTATTTCGTACTTTGTTTTAGTTTAATAAAACCACCTTTTAGTATACCCCGTCGAGTTTGGGTCGTACTTCTGCCAGCCACACAGCCTACTGTGTGACAGCTATAAGTGATTCTTTACATCCTTTAACTGTAAAATTGAAGAGCATATACACAGAATTTAATTCCAGATGCTTTAATATTTATCTCACCTCATGCCTTATCCTCTTATGCCTCAGTCATACAGGTCTATAGACCAGGTGAGTAGTTTCTGAAGGTTGCTGACTGTCAATAGGTAAAATTGTAAGATTGTTTTGGTCACTAGCAGATTCTCATGGTTATCTGTAGTTTGAAAGGTGTTGGTTGCAAACGAAAGACACAACTTTTACTGTGAAGTTGAACACTTTCCGTTTTAAATTTCACTTTGCTAACAGGGTAATTAGCTAGTGTTTGTAGAGAAGTTGGCATCTTCTGTGCAAACTACGGGCGACCGTGGAAATCTGTCAATCACAAAAGCAATCGCAAGGTTTTCAGGGCAGCGCCGTGCCTTTTGTGGTCATTTTCACTCATCCAACAGTCCAACACTGTTTTGCTGAACCTTGTGGCAGTGGTGAACATGGCTGTATACAAATAAAGGGCTTGATTTGAGCTTTCCCAGCTTCAAATCCAAAAAGTAGAAAAGTCAAAATCATGGTATTCACCACTCTCTTGATCTTTGGTATACTTGATTGAAATTTGAAGCTTACTATTTTTTTCAGTTACTATTTTAAAAGCTACCAGGCTGCTACATGTTTTTTATTATCAGGATTTGCAAATTTCATTTTGATTTATTTGCACAAACTAGGATTATTATTATTATACATAAATAAACTCTATACCACTACCCAGAAAAATAATCAATACCATTTTCAATACGAAAAATAACAAAAAAATTAAATGGATTAAATGTTTTTTAATAAATACTAGAAAAATATCAATAATTAAATGGTTACTAAAGTATGAAATACAAAATATTTTAAAGCTAAACTTTTCACTTGAGATTGCGATTTCTGTTATGGAATTAGTGAACCCAAAAGTGTGAAAAAAAAAAACTCCCTAAAACACATGTATCCTCATGATCCAGTCATCTGATGACTGTCTCCCACCCCAACCCACCCCGAGTAAATTACTGCTTGTGTAGCCCAAGTGGTTCAAGCTGCCCACACTAGCCCGCCCTTTTGCCTGGACAGCCTAACCTTATTTTTCTGTCCAATCTATCTGGGCCACAATCAATACAAACAGTGATTTTTCATGGTCCTGGCAGGGGCAAATTAGTCTCCCAAACATACAGCACCACTGCTTAGACAGAGAAGAGAATTCATTGACTCTGTCCAAAAAGAGGATGGGAGATGCTCTTTTTTTGCTCTTCTCTGTAATACCAACTGCAGCTGGGTCCTCCTGACAGGCCTTACCAAGCTGCTCTCGCTGATAACACTGGCTAGACAGGCAACAATGAAACAAACACTGTAACCAATTACACAGGCTGCGGATAGAGACAAACGTTTAGAGAAACACAGCTGACCACAGCTCCACAGAGATGGCCCCAATCTCACTTTAATTACATTTAGGACGTTATAGTGCATCACCAGTTAATCAGAGCACCAAACAGGATCCAGATGGATGCTGGGTGACAGGAATAGCACTGTTTGCTGAATGGGTACTGCTTGGAAAGCTGGGATTATATTTGCGTTTTGCTCTACATTGCAGCGTGGTTCGCTCTGAGCTGCTAGAGTGAAATTAAATAGCTGTTTATAGAGGCGCTTCGCAAGGAGCACAGCTGAATTATGCCACTGCTCTTTATTCTCTGAGCCGTGGTTTTGAGATGTGCATTAAGCCGTCAGATTCAGAAGGGACAGAATACCATTAGCGTAATTAGGCTGTGCTCTGTAAAAAAAAAAAAAAAAAAAAAATTAAAGTAAAATCTGTCGGGTCCAGTGCAAACACAAGACGAGCAATAAAGCACCTTTGTTACGTACATTTCACTCCGGCGGAGGAGGATGATGTGGGAGGTCTGGAGGATGAAGACGAGGAAGAGGAGGATGTTTTGATGGGGAAGGAGGTCTTCCCACGGCGGGAGGAGGGAGCGAGCACCCTGGAGCGTTTCAGCGGGATCACAGCTCTGGGTGGGGGGGCCACTCTGCCATGGTAGTCAAAAAGCCTCAAGAGAAGAAAAACCTATAATATTACACTTGACTTCTTACGCATTTTCCATAGGCCCTATAGCAGTCAGAAAATGTTCATCTAAAGGGTTATTTGATTTATTTCACCACTGCTTCTTTCCAAAGCCCTCTCGCTATTTCCAGTATTGAATCAGAAGGCAGATTTGCTATGGATTACTCGAGTTCCTTCTCTCAAACAGCACAGGTAAAACAAAAGACAGATGTTCCAGTTCAATTTTCCTGAGATCCCCATTTCTGTTCCACTAAAGGGTGTGTTGCATGCATGGAAATAATCCCTTCACATATATAAGAGGATGAAATTGAGAGGGGTGCTTAATGTCAAATAAAAGTGTCAGCTTTGACTGTTCCTGGTGACACCAGATTGTCACAGCTCTCAATGTGAAGTTTGACATTTAGAAAATAGAAACTGTCTCTGCAGATAAGCACTCTGATCATTGGTGGATAAATGTGAGACAAAACAAGTGTTTCTTCATCAGCATGTTGATCTGTTCAGTCTGCACGACAAGTCGACTATTTCAGTGTACCTGTATGGGAACGTGAATAGAATTTAATAGGCAGGACAAGTGTCTCAAAGTCTGTTTTACTACCCATTTGCTAAGACCGAGAAGAGATGTGAATAGTAATTATTATCACAGAAAAACAGCTCTGCAAAGCTTTGAATTCTACACATTTATATGGTCATAAACAATACCCAAGTAGGCTGTGGCATTTAAGTGATGCTCAGGCCTAAAGTATGATGAGAAAGGCAGGATGGACTCATGGGTTGAACATTGTTCATGCCAGATTCTAACCCTACCATTCAAATGTTGCAGCAGAAATCAAGACATCAGACCAGGCAACAACTTTCCAATCTTCTACAACCCAGTTTTTGCGGGTGTGTTAGAACCGTATCCTCAGTTTCCTGATCTTAGGAGCGGCACCCAGTGTGGTCTTCTGCTGCTGTAGTGCACCTGCATCTAGGTTCAATGTGCTGTACATTCAGAGATGCTCTTCTGCATATCTTGGTTGTAAATAGGGTTTATTTGAGTTAACGTTGCCTTCCAGTGAGCCTGAAGCTTTGTTGCTTTTTACAACAAAGCATTTTCAGAGAATTCCTGTTCACTGGATATTTTCTCTTTTTCTGGCCCTTCTCCGTAAACCCTAGGGTCGGTTGTTTGGGAAAATCCCAGGAGATCAGCATTTCTACAGGGATTACATGCACCAGCCCATCTGGCACCAACAACCATACAATTTTTTTAAGATTTAATTTTGGAAGTTTTAGCCTTTATTCGATAATACAGTATTTAGGGTGAAAGAAAAGCATAGCTTGAACCCAGGTCAGAAAGTTGCTTTAATAAGTAGTTAAACAGGTGTACCTAAAAGTGACCAATGAATGCATTTCAAACTGAAAATGTAAATACCTCTACAATGTAACAGAGCAATGCAGTTTTTGTGGTGTAGCCAACATGTGCAGAGCTAAGGACCAACATCAAAATAGTCACAGGACTGCTAGCTAGCTATAGTTGATTAAATAAGGTGGGGAATTTACAGTTTCAGAAGGTAATCCTGCTACTGTCACAGATTTTACTTTCTAACGTGAGAATGCAAAGCTTGACAGATGTTACAATTAAACTGAGTCTATAGAAATTATAATGTGATGTATAATGTTCTGAAATGTTATATCTGATCACATATTGGTAAAAAAAAAAAAAGAATGTTACCTACCTGCTGTAGAAATCATCCCTGTAGTACTCGTAATCAAATTCATAACCACTATTAGAAAGACAGAAGGGGAGGAAGGCACAGAGAAAGACAGAGAAAGAGAATGCGATGGATTATGATAAGAGGAGCCATTTCAAGCCTGTCAAAAGTAAGCAGATAAAACACAAACTGTTCCGACTCGAACGGACATGCTCTAGTTGACGCCTAAAGCCCATCACAGGTTAAGCAGTAAGCCTAAGCTACGCTGGTATGCAAAGACCACAGATCGAGAAAAGATCAACAAAAAGTTTGAGAGAGCCAATACAGTCAGTCAAAAAGAAAAAAAGTTTTTTAGACCCTAGAGCTGAAAATCGATGTGGCACGCTCAGGATGACAACCGATTTAGAATTCAGGGAGAGCAATAAAATAAAGAGAAGCGGCGATGAAAAGGAGTTGTTTTGAAATGCTGCGATTCTCGCAGGAATTTTAATGTATTAATGATTAATGCATTACTATTTCGATTTAGAACAGTGTAGTGTTGGTTTTTGCTTCTCCGGATCCTGCTCCATAATTACCATATTACACCCTGACTCATTTCAACTGCAGATATAAATTGCAAATGAGGTTCTATGATAAAATAATGCAAAGACTAATAAAATTAGTGTAATAATACTGTAAAAAAAAAAAAAAAACAACCCAAAAAACCAAACTAACCAACAATTCACAAAAGTGTAAGCTATAAGTTTTGCCAATGAAAGCGTCACAGTGACACTTTCCCAGAAAAAACATGCCTAAACCTCTATCACATTAGTCTGCAGTAAACAAGTGCAGCTTTGATCTGTTTGTGACCAGGAGATGTGTGCGGGGCAGAGAATCAGGGTCATGCTTAATGAAGCTTACACAACAGTTTCTCCTTCGAGATTTACAGACTTGTGCTGAAAAAACTTCAGTCGACGTTTTAAAACTCAATTAGAACGAGGGGAAAAAAAGCGAACATAATAGGGATCCTCATATTTTTAATATTACTGCACATTTACATCAGCTGGAGCAGCAGGATGTGAAAGATGATTAATATTAATGATAAGAAACTTTTTCAGAGGAGGAGCATGCTGGAAGAAGGGCAAATCTTACCTGTAGACAGCTGAGAGCGGCCGTTTGGAGCCCGCTTTGGGCCTGTATGGCTTGGGCTCCCCGGCCATGTTTATGTCTGTAAAAAGACAAAGCGAAAGTCTTCAGTCATCAGTCATATAGGGGTGTTTTTACTGTGGATTAAAATAACATACAGAACACCTATTGTAACTGTGTAATTTAAGTATTTTTATTTTATTTTTATTTTCTTTTTAAGTATTTTTCTTAAAAAACAAAAAAACAAAAAAAACTATCCATCTGTTTCTTTGTCTGATGATGTGTGGTCCAAATTTTCTTTGCAGGAATTTTAGGTCAGAACACGCTGTGTGTGGGCTGCCTTGTCCTCTTCCTCTGCAGCAGAGGATACACACAGCAAAACAACAGCAGAGACTCTCACACTGAGCTTAAATGAAACACGACCAAACAAATTAATTAACAACAGCAAATAAAAATGTTTTAAAGCTCTGTTATTTGGGGTTTTTGACCGATTGTACAGAACTTAACTATACACATTTCTTGCATGACATTGTGCACACACTGCAAATACTCAATCACTACAAACCGACTTGCAATAAAACTTGGAAAGTTAAAGCAAATCCAAGGACGTTTTTGCCAAATAGTTAGGAAATATGCACATTTTTCTCCTAGTGACTGATGGTTGCTAGGTGGTGGCTGGCTTCTCTCTATGGCCTGTATGGATGGTGCTTTTGCAACTGATTTCCCAGCAACTGCCATTAACCTCCAGCAACTACTCACCAACCGGTGGGGGAACAAACATTTAATTAATGGTTGACATAGTGTAATGAACCAGTGTCTAGGCCGAAATTGGTTAGCGAGCACATGTCCTGTAAACCTCAAAAGAATCTCATGATTTCATTTTTGCTATTGTGTTCACTCTGGTCTGTTGTAACATGTCATACTTTGAAAACAATGCGAACTGAAATACAGCTGCAAAAAAATACCTACAAACATTAGGTTTTATTGTATCAGGGGATTACTTTAGCACTACATGTCTAGTTAGCTATGTGCTAAAGTGAGCTTTGTGCTTTGTGCTATAGCTAAAGCAACAGCAAAAAATAACTGCGTGGCTCACAGCTTTCTGACTTTATCAAAATCACAATATGATACAGATAAGATGCTTTAGCCTAACTTACAACAATATAATGGCTTAAAACTCGCATTGGTGTATTTGACTTGACAATAGCTTGCAGCACAAGTAAGAATACTGACTGACAGGAGTCCACATTTTTCCCCCATATGCCAATCTCCAGAAAAGTTTGTTTGTGTGGTTTCAGCAGTTCATAAAAACTTAGTTCTGGATTGTTTACCCTCTTGGTAGTGCATTCCACTACACTGCAAATCTCAGGCACTTTTCAGTTTGTTGCTTGCAGACAGAAAAGATGAACAGGCACCTTCATACAACACAAAGTCAGTGAAATGCTGTGTATTGCTTCCCCTCAGGTGTGGACCAGACTTAATTGTAGTCTGTCTCTATGTGGCAAGCCCAGCTATGAAAACATACAGGACATAAGGCCAGATTACAGCACAAATGGTAGAAGTGTGATTTCTTTCTCTCCTAAGAAAGCAACTACTCCATTATGTCTGTATCTGTATTCGGTGGGATACTATCTTATATGAAAACCTTTAATTTTGTGCTTATACTTGCTGGCAACTTAATTATACTGTGTCAGATACTGTTTTGCTATCTGCTCATAACTGTTGAAAAGGAGGTTATCTTACTCTCTGTATGAATAAATCAATATTCGCTTCTGAATATTATCATGCAGTATACGGGATATCACAGAAATTCATTCAGTGTCTGTGTTTCCTACGCTGCGGTGTAACCTAATTTAAAAGCCAAAAACTGTGCCCATGAAAGTGAAATAACTTCCTTTCTTCAAACATCCTCACATCGAGCAACGGCTTGTGATGGTGGCACACAGTTCAAAGCCATGGCTGAGCACAAGGGAGCATAAAAGTACTTCATAATACAGAGATTTAAAAAATCAATTTAAGCTCTTTGGAAGCTTTGTGCTGTTTCTGCTGCAAAACTGAATTTTTCATGCGACATTTAAAAAAAGCTGCAGTAGCGTCGAGTAGACTCACTAAATTCGAGGTGCACTGCGAGAGCCAATTTTCTAAAGGCAAGACTGGAGACCTTGCTGCCGTGCACTGGAAAGATTACAAAACAAAATTGTCGTTGCAAGGCACAAGAAAATCCTTGAAAACATACAAACAATAAAAATGAGTAAACATTAAAAGAAGAACTAAAACAAAAGCAGAAAGTTAGGAGGGCTTTGATTTATAGCCAGCTGTTCGTGCTTTCCGTAAAAAAAATTTTTACTATCAGCCGTAGAGGTTTTGTGATCCAGCCAGTCAGTGATGCAGACATTTTCATATCACTATCTGTGCATTGCCAAGGGTGCTGCAAGGTCCTCATATTTTGTGAAGTCTGAGTGGCTTCTGGGAGACGAGCCAGTTGGTCAAAGTAAAACACCGGAAAGATGAGGAAAACAGTCCAGGAACTTTATGGATGCAGATATGAGGTGATATTTCTGAGGTGAGGGAGGCTACAACACCTTAAAGTAACACTTTCATGTGAGGTCTAGTGTAAAAAGTAGCTTTCCAGAATCTCATCCCACTCTGAGGTTATTATTCTTCTAAAAATGAATAAAAAAAAACATAAAGGAGGGTGAAGCAAATAGATCACTTGAGGCAAAAAGTGAAAAAAATTTCCATAGTCTAACCAAAGGCGGAACAAAAAATCCCATCAAGTGCTTTTTTTAATATCGTCCTTGATATCACACAACTGTTCATGAGCATCAGCATGCTCAGCAGTAGCAAGGCATTAGAAAGGCCATTTCCTAACTGGCAGGACACAACAAGTTTACGACTGAGAACAATGCACCAATCAGCAAACGCCCTTGAGAGGATAAACCCAAACCCCATTGTGAAGAGCCTTGGCTAAGTGCCTCGTAGGTACATAGATCACTTTAAAGGCACTTTCTGACAAATTGTTGTTTTTTGCATGTGGTCGTGTTCTCACTATCACTTTGTCCCCTCCAGCAACACACATTTGCCTAAATAATTTATGCATCTGCTCTGCCCCCCTTCTTCCCAACACCAAACAAGTGGAAGCACCCCAATCCCCAGGAGTGGAATTGCACTAGGGTGAAAATAAGCTGCTGGCAAACTCTTGCCTCCTTCTCCCAGAGGCTGCTCTCATGAGAAATAGGATTAAAGCCTGGTCTGTTTGTATGCTGCCTACTTAGACATGCTAAAACACAGACTTTTTACAGAAAGCTGCATGACCAAATGAGTGTGAGTGTGTGTGTGTGTGTGAGTGTGCATACTTGACAGAGTATGCAAGGATTGACCATCATGGTAACCTTTGGAGATAATTACACTTTTGCTCATCAACCTGAAAGGTTGACTTACAAAGAGATCAGGTCCAAACCTTTAATTAGCCCACAACAGCCCAACTAAATATAATTGGCATCTAAAACCTGATTAAAAAAAAAAAAAAATCTCTGACAGCTCTGTTTTTGTGAGCCATTATTTTTGATTCAGTATGCTTTATATGCAGTACAGTCAAATCCATGCTGTTCAGTCCCTGACAGGTATCGCCACTGCTAGAGGCTAAAAGAGCCTTAGCCTATTTCGACTGAAGCTGTCAGTACATGTGTGGTTCAAGCAGAGTCCAGTGGAGCAATCAAAACCACATTTTCAGTAGGGTAAAACTTCAGCTGTTAACTAACACAAAAACTGCACACTCTTTGATTCAACATTTTAAGGCTCTTTTCATGGATACATACCATTGTTATAATCAACCTTTTGGAATGTAATACATTTTTTAGTGAATTTAACATCTTTTTAATATGAACTGTTTGTGGAACCAAAACATGGCATTTGAAGACATGTTTGGGAATAGATATAAACACTTGTACATCTATTCAGGCGTTTCATTAACACAACAATCGGTTATTCTGACAATGACTCTCCCAGTATTACACCTACCTGTATCGGTGAGAGAACCATGTTCTTTAGGATCTCATCAAGTTCAGGACCTTCTTTCAAGAAAATAGCAACCAACTAAATCTTCATACATCCCATCTGTTCTTCGTCTTAGGGATATGTTATCGACTTACAGTAATGTCATTAATATTGAAGCATTTGTTCATATGTAGAGTTAACAGTTAATGGCTCAGAATTATTATATCAGTGTTAAACACTGCAATTCAACAAAGATCCATACACCTTCTTCTGCCAGCATTTATATGTTTCATTTTTTCAAATACTTGAAATGTTCACATTTGTTTTTTTGACAATAAACTCAACCTTGTACATTTCAGACAATTTCAGCTCCTTTTTCCTGGAAGGTTGTATTTTTCTACTATAAATACCTTAAACGTGTTTCATTGGGTTCAAGTAAAGCGACATTCTTGGTAGGTCATATTTCTTTTTTTCCCCTTTTTTTCCACACTTTTTTTCTTCATTGTGAACTCTGGTATAGTTTTGGCACTGTGTTTTTGGATGGTTATTATGCTAGAGCATTCGTCTTCTGCCAAGTCATTTTGTTAGCCAGAACGTTGGTACATCCACAGGCATTCATGGTGCAATGTGGAAATGCCATCTCAGAAACACCTTTTGTCCTCATGGTTCTCCATATGGTCGCACTCCCACCTCTGTGCCTATCAGGGTTATGAATTCACTGCAGTAGTCCTTGGCCAGATTTATGTCAAACATGTTCTGCCTCATCTGAGACTCAGAAATTCATCTTAGTCCGATCTGACTAAAGCAGGGATTCTGAATATTTATCAGGCTTCAATCTTTAATTGAAGTTTAATCTTATAGTTTTGTGCCAAACAGCAAGTCAGGGATTTTTTTTCTTGGATGCTGTCCAGTATGGTTGATGTTATGCAATGTCCTTTCTGCTTTTCAAACTGTCACAGTAACTCTGATTCTCACTGATAACCCTTGTGCCAAGTTTCCTCTTGCCTGTCTGTGTTTCACATCTAGATTCTAGGATGACGCCTGATTAGTAGTTCTATAGGTTATTTGTAGGCCCTTGTACTGCTGCAGCTGTGTTTTAATCGACTTTTAGTTATTTAGTTTAATCATCATGTGTTCTTTGTAATTTAACCTTTACGAATTAAAACAATTCTTCAATTTCTCTGCCAATTCCTTCATTCGTGAACAATTCACAGCTCATTTTATAACTGCGGTTATGCAGTTGGGCAAATAAAAAAAAAAATTACTGGTGCACTCAAATGCATTTCAGTGATCACAGGTTTTCTCACATGGATGTCTGTGATAACAATGGTATTTGGGTTTATTGCAATGAGTTTCCACTTTGGGGTTTTTATTTGCAGTATCAGTACTAGGTAAGTAAAGAGAAATTCTTTATGTGTAAACTGATAAATAATGCAATAATTTACAGGCTGAATTATAAATTATAGAACAAATCTGTGCACTGAAGGACAGAGAAAATCCCAACAATAATATGAACTTCTATGAGCAAGCACTTTGATAACAGTAGGAAGGAAAAACTCCCTTTTAACAAGAAGAAACCTCCAGCAGAACCAGGCTCAGGGAGGGGCAGACACTGTGACCAGTTAGGGTGAGGGGAGGAAGACATGGTAAAAATGCCAGACATTTTTATTAATGTATTTCCTAAAAATTTAAGCTTAGTGTGCACATTTCTGTAGTGATCTGGAAATCTGAGACATGACAAACCTTTGACGTTCCGTTTGTTTGACAACTTGCTTGTTAGCCACAGTTGCCCAGTTGCACTAATTTATCAAAGATATTGGTCAAAAGATATTGATTATTCAAATATAACAATGTGGTCTTGCTTTAAGGACAACATTTGTTTTGACATCTTGTAAGAATGCTGTAACACTGTTTCAAGCTTCGGTTGGGATCCTATAAGCAGGCAAAATGACATATTTTCATGTTTGCATCGTCACTTCTGTATGTGGGAAGTGGACTTGAAGGGAACTGATTGCAATCCATGAGCCAAGATCATCCACTTTTAGCAGAACACTTTGAGTTTGTGTAGGACTAAAAAGTCATTTTAGTAGGAATGAGATGCTCAGTGCTTTTTTCTGTTCTTCTCTTTTCCTTAGTTTCGGGTTGCTCACTTGCTCAGTCTGCAGCTTGGTCATCCATGGTTGGAGGTGGAGCTCTCCGTGGTGCTGAAAGACTTAAAAAGAAGGTCTGCTCAGCCTGGGCAACAATTTAAAAAAAAAGGGTCTGACCTTGCAGCTGTGCAAATGTACACATAATGCAATTTCAGTCTTTCAGTGCTGAAATTAATTGTAGATATATTTAAGCTAGCCTCCAATTCTCTATCTCTAAGAGACGGCGCGTGCCTGTCTGTAGATACTAAAACAAGCATAACCCAGGTATAACAATTTAATGCTACATTTTTACTGACTAAGGAATCGGGGGGAAAACAGGGCTCTGGATGTAAACTGCAATGGAAAGGCACGAAGCATAAGTAATCACCGAAGACAGACTTGTGTTCCTCTGTCAAGAAAACAAGGATCCGTGACTCCCTGAAGGAACATGCCCATGTGTTTTATTGGTCTCATTTGCTGCCTTACATCTCTGTCTCCCTCAGACTACTCTTGCTCATGCCTCCTGTTCCGCCCTCGGTCTCACCCTATCACTCAATGTGTCTCTTCGTCTGTTCCCATCCCCCTCGCTTTCCCTCCCTCTATCACCTTCCCTTTCCTTCCACACGAACTCGCACAAGATGATATCTAACCCACCTCGCCATCCGTCACTTTCTCTCACAGCCCATATTTCTTCCTGTGTCTCTGCGCACTGCGAGGAAGCTCATTATGAGACATTTCAGTGCTGAGCATCACCTGTGGGGCCCTTTCTATTTGACACCTGTGCCGCCAACGAAAGCTTCACAAGTCTTATTTCTTCCCCTCCTTTCATTAGCAAGGGATGAATAAGCGCAGAGCAATGGAAGTCAAGGCGCTGAATAAATCACAGCTATAAACTAAGCCATATGGCAGCATATTGTACAGGAATGACTGGGAATGAGAAAGCACTCCTGCGAAAAGTGACAAGACCCAAAAAACATAAGGAGAAGAATATGAATGTACTACTGGAACAGACGAAAATCTGCTCGTCCTGTTGAAGCCAGCAAATCAGACTTTAATCTCTCTGCCTCTCTAGCTTTCTGTTGCGTCGTAAAAAATGAGACAGTGTACCGTTTCTTCTCCTTTCTCGATCTTAGGGAGGAGAAAACCAGCTAATAGCCTCAGGCTTCAGGAAGAGGAGAGCTAACAGGCATGGGTAGCAGGGGTCAACACAAGGTCTGGGAGAGGCAGAGACAAGAGTGTGTCTTAGTGAGCCAAAGAACCTTTCTGTATTACTGTGGGAAGAGTGCTGGAAGATTGGCAGATTCCTGAAAATAACTGCCTTTTGCGATGTACTGCTCTCATCAGCCATCTCTGTGTGCTATCGGTATGGTGACGATTCAGCCCTCCAGCCTTCAACAGCTCATTTGATACAGGTTTTTCTTTAAAACATGGTGGCAAATACTATTGTCTAAATATATGATTAGTCACATCCATCAGTGTGATCAGTGCTAATTAAGATAAACATGCATTCCAGCTACTCATTAAGCTTACAGCCTTAATGAGAGCAGAAATATGGCACAAGCTCCTTTGACCAAAATGCACTTGAAGTGAGTCATGCCTTTTAAAGCGCGCACACACAAACACAGCAACAAAGTGGTAATTTGCATGTCAAACTACCTTGTGCTTGGGCAAAATGTCCTTTCAGCACTAAGAGAAAACCCAGCAACCAAAACACAGCTGATTTTGTCGGTTTCCGTAGCTGCAAATGACCTGTTTGGACGCCTGCTGTGGTGCGGCACAGAAGCTATAATTGAGAAAACAACAATTGATGAAGCAGTCATTACATGTGTGGGCTTCCATACAAAGACTGAAAATAAACAGGCAGAGATTCAGAGATTCGCAAACATCCTATTTAGTAGCTGTTCAAGTAAAGCTGCTTATTATTTTGTTTTTTTGCCAAGATATAATTTCAAGAGAGCATCTTGATAAAGAGCCCATATTTTTGGCCTAACAACTGGCGCCATTACCCATAAGAACCTTCAGATACTGTCACTACAGCTGTAAATCAGGCATTCAAAATTAAGTCGGCTTTCTGCATTAACGATGCTCCAAGGCTTCATTTGTCATTAAATTCTACCTGAGCAATGGCTGGTACAAGCAAAGTGTGAAGAGTGAAGAACAGAGGAAATCAAATGCATCTCCCAAGTAGCATTCTATTAAAAATGCCCAAAAAAGAGCTTTGCAAACAAAAGCAAAGAAAGAAAACTAAGAGATTATAGCAGTGCTGTTGCATTTTGGGATTAATGTTCGAGCTAAATGGTAATGCCAGGCTCACAATGACAATGATTACATGCTCAGTTACCATCTCAGTCACACTGCATGCTATCACTTCCCAATTAGCACCAAAAAGTAGATATGAGTCTGATGCAAATGTTCAGTCTTTGAAGATTTTTTAAAAAACACAATGTTCAAGTTCTGCAAATATTGTCTTAGAACTACATTTAATGGGTGTAAAAACTGGCTGCAATTTGCTCAAAGTCTTCATGTCTGATGCCAATTTGGTGACAACAGCACAACTAATACTTGCATTAAATTATAGTGAATAAGAGATTACCCTGTGTTCTGGGCAGTGTAGCATTTAGAGATGAAGACTATGGCAAACTAATGGAAGTAATGTGACTTCTCTAAGTTGAAGTAAACAGAAACCGAAGCCCACAACATAAATCTGTAGGATTATGCAGAAGCCACAAAATATAAATCATTGTGCTTTGTCACTATGCTCTGTTGCAAGGATCAAATCAGTTTTGCTAAAATTGTAGAGCTCTGTGACCCAGCATCCTGCTGCCATTGAGGGACAAAAAAGCCTTTATTCCTTCTCATTACCAAAAAAAACCTTTGCTGTCCCCTTTGAGTTACAGCGCAGATGTGTAACACAGGCTGAATACAATGTGCACATATCAGCAAGGACCTACAAGAAATGAGAAACGTGGACTTTCCCCAAAAAAAACTGATGATAAAATTCCCCGCATGCCATGGCTGATGGTTCTACATCACATCTGGCCTTTTTTTTCTCATTCGTGAGTTATTTTATTTCACTTTCCTCTTCTTGCAATGGCAACTGTCTATTTGATGAGATAAAAATTAAAGGCAGAGGTGAGAGAGAAAAAAAAAGAGAGCAGGACACGGAAGGAGCTGCCGATCATCTTCTCACGGATTAAGAAACTCTGGCGCCTATCTCCCCAATGACTCAATTAATTGAACAAAGTAACTAATCATGCAAATTGTGTCTCGGCAGGAGAGACAGAAACAAAGACAATGGCAAAAATGAGGGAAATGAATTTATCAGGTGATGGACGAGCAAAAGGAATAGGTGGGGATGTGGGAAATTCATGTTTCCAGCAGATTACATCTAGCTGTCTTTGGTCCAACTTCACTATTCAGTGAGTCCAACTCAAAAGAAAGGAAGGCAGGAGGGCTGAGATATAAAAATGCTGTACTAAGTACCAAATCTGTGTCTCCGTAACCAGTAGGTGAGGTCCTATCAGTTGCAGGCATAATAAATCTACAAATACTCCAAGGACGTTTTTCAGACGAGCAAAGACGAAAGAACTGACACAGGCCACATTACAGGTACAAGATTTCCAGAAAATTTCAGAGTGAATTACAGTCAAATTTGTCACTGCAGTTGATGAACAATGTGCCCTGACAGTCTTTGATTTTCACAAAGGTCTAGCAGCTCCTTTCAGACACAGACCTCATATATCTTTATCTTACTGTAGTTCTCACATATTAGCCGCGTTCTTATTTTTCTGTGCTGCCCGTGGATCCATCAATCAAGGTCACAAAAAGCTGCCGTCCCCTCAAACGGAAATAACCCTTTACCTTTTCCTTTTTTTCTAGGCAGGGAAGATTTTAAGAACTGCAAATTAAAAAAAAACAACAAAAAAACATGTTTACAGACACCTCTCAGCAGAAAGAAAGACGCAGCAGGCTTACATTGTAGTGTTGTCTAATTACATGGAAAAAAGAGTAGAGAGGAGACTGAGGGACAATCTGCATATCAAAGGTTCTGTTCTAGGAACCTTTGAAGATCAAACACTGAGCAGGGCTCTTCAGGAGAACCATGAAGCAAGGTTCAAGGTGAGGTGATGTGACTCTACATTTTTCTGTTTGAATTTGGCATTTGGCAAACTGTACTCTTATAAATTATCACATGTGTCATTTAAATATAGTAATTCACACATACCAAAAGAGGATTTAAGTTTCATTAGTTGCCCCCCTTCAAGCATGTGTTAAAACTTGCTGACTGGATCTCAATTTGCAATTTTTAAATGTATGGCAAGAATTGGAAAGTGCGAAGTTGAGTTTCCATTGCTCTATATGAAACTTGCTCCTTCACAACTTTGAATGTGACACTAGCTTCATCACAGGGGCAAAGTGATGAAATCCGTCTTTCTCCCAGTAGACAAATTTTATTCTGTAAAGAAGCTAAAATTCATACTGCATTAAAGTTTAAAATGGATTGCTTGCCTGATAAATGGCTTCATTGTACATATTTAGCCCCAGAGAGGTAACCAGAGCTTAATTTTGCTTTTGAATCTAAAATTCAGAAAATGTTACTTACTAAATTTTTTCCTTAGTGCCATCAGTACCTCTGACAGTGCATGCACCGAGGCTGCAGTTCGTCCAGAATTGATTGAGATGCACGTGCTCATCTATCCTTACATGCTTAAGAAGAATGCCTACAAGCTCAAGAAAAAACTATACATGGAAGATGGCGAATAGTGTCACTGCCGCGATAGCTGCGCCCCGACTCGTTGATAAGAACGGCAGAAAGAATTGGGTATGGAAGACTATTGCTATAGTCAAATCAAATCTGCACCATGGGCTAAAATGTTTGCAGTGAATAACTCTATAAATGCTTAAGCTAACATAATGTAACTTAATGTAATAATGTAATGTAAAAAATAAAAATGACTAACAAATTAAAATAAAATAACTATACCTCAGCCTTTTCTCCCTGTTTCGCTTCCTTAAGAATGGCTTCTTCACCTAATTTAATAATGTTATATCTAGTAGTAGCATTAGTGGGCTAAAACATTTCAGTTCATGTCCTAATTTTTTTCTCTCTTTATTTTTAATTGTAGCATCACATTAGGTATCAAGAATCTATTGCTATCAGTGCTGGTTATTAAATTTCTAGTGACGCCTCTGTTTAGCCACACTTAAGTAAGAAATTATTAAACTGTTAGAAATTCATTAGAAAAAATGTTGTGAAAATTTTGGCCAGGTTTCTACTTCATTTTATGACCCAGCAAGTCATAAAATCACTCCCTTATTTTGTTGCTAATAGGGTCAGATTACATTTCTTTGAATTTGTGAGTACAGATCCAAACAGGAATCATTCCATCCTCTACCTTTTATAATACATGCTGCCATTCACGAAACGCTCATTTGATCATGACTGGTTAGAGGATTTTTGTGGACATCCAATTACAAATGCAGGCGTCTGTTCTCTTGTAAACTCTCATGTGTGACTTTCAGCCTGCTTCACCACCTCGCCGCCTGTGTCTGCTGCTGCATGGACCAAAGTCCGAGGAGATCAGCTCATAATCCCCAGCCCCTTGAGGCACCCGCAGAACAGATAAAGGCATGGCATTGGTTTGAGATCACATCCCTCTGTGTGACCTGTAAACCTAGTGAGCTGTCTCATGCAAGTCAACAATGATACACTTCAAAAAGCGGACGATCCAGGCTGCTGGATACATGAACATGGCACAGCGAGGGAGCTTAGAGATGAAAAGCGAGGCATGAAAACAAACACCAAGCTGATATTCACAGCAGAACAAGTATTTCTTTTGAGAAACATTCACGACAGCTGTTAATAATCGGGACATTGCCACTGACTTTCCCTGCGACTAAAAATAGGGACTTTTAGCTCTTTAGTGTTAAATCTAGAACAGAAATCTTTGAGGTGCTGCTTTCAAATTCCCAGTAGGACATTCATATTTCATTTTTAACCAAGAAATAAAGTGAATTACTGATTTGGGGAAATTTGACAGGCTCATTGCTGGCCTACAGGCGTGAAAATATGATGTAATTTTCAAAACCCATGTTGCTCATCCCTGCATAGGTACTACAAGCGCTCCCTGCCGATGGATGACAGAGAGAGAGTCCTCTAATTACTTCAGAGCATTTGCAATGACACTTGACAGACATTAATTTCGCCATTCGTCACACTGGTACATACAGGCTGGAGTCATAGCTGTCACTGTACATTTGATCCAGTATTAAATGGGACCTACTGTGCACACTTTCTCCTCCATCATTTTTTTCTGGCTCTTTTATTCTTCTTCTTCTGCTTGCTGGGTTTCACTACAATACATCAGCCGAACAGCTCTTGTGCTAGCACGAGTGGGTGGATGAGAGGCAAAAGAATGTAAAGACCACTATAAACCTTTAAGGTAAAAAGGCACTTGCACATGCGTTGTGCAGGTAGCATGCAATAGACCTGAACAGGGAGACACTCATTTCTAGCTGCACATTATTCTCTGACATCTACTACTGTAGCTTTGCATGATTCAAAATCTTTTGTTATGCTGGACCTTGGTGCAGCCTTTCAGCTAATTGCTAGTTATTGTGATTGGTTGCCCTTGCAAAGACGTTTAAGAGGCTATTTTCATTTGGAGTTACCGGCACATTTACTGATCTCATTGATTGAAACTTTGCCCATGTTTTGAATAAACATCCACTATTGTAACAGTATATGTACAGCACTGTGCAAAAGTCTTTAGCCATCCCTCATTTGTTACAATTTTACAGGAAAATGAGATATAGAAAAAAAATGAGTAGTCTTTATGGATAGCTCTCAAAGCTTCTTGAGGGCTATAAAAAGCTTTTCTTTGGATATTTGCTGCCCTTTGTTCTGTTTTGTCTCAATGATAATCCCACACTGCTTCAACACTGTTGATGTTTTATTGTTTCTTTTATTTTTTTTCCATGTGCTGCATTAACAGTGTGTTTGGGAACATTGACATTCAGAAGAATGAAGCTGTTCTCCATGAGATGTTTTCCAGATTGTATTGCATGGTGGATCAAAAATCTAAAGGTACTTTTTTGCGTTCATAATTCCATTAATCTTGACAGGATTCCCAACATCACTTTGTGAAATGTAGCTCCAAACCATGACGAAGTCTCCACCATGGTTTACAGGTAGCTGTAGACACTCACCGTATGTCCTTCTTCATACATACAGATTTGGGGATTTAAACCAAATATTGCATATTGAGATTCATCACTCTCTAAGACCTGTTGCCACTGATTTTCGTATGCACTTTGGTGCACCTCACCCTTTTCTCCCTGTTTCCTTTTGTTAAGAGTGGCCTCTTGACAGCCAGCATTTCTGATGAGGCTTCAGTGAACAGTAAATGGATCAACTGAAGGATCAGATGGATGTCAGAGGTCCTGTGTCAGGTCTTTGCTGGATTTTTTTTCCTATTTCTTAAGAACATGACTTTTAGATGTTGTTCATCTGCCACTTCTTCCTTCATCCTTTACTTGTTTCCTCAAGTTTTTTTGAAGGACACACTTCACACTATGCCAGGTTTTCTACTAATAACTCTCAGGACTTAAATGTTGGTGCAATAATAATATTTTATGCCTTTCAAACTTTTATCTTTGCCATTTTTTGCAGTTTCAAGTAAAGAAGTGGAACCAAATCACGTGTTTTCTGCAACAGGCCTAAAGTTACACTTTAAAACTGCATCTTTGCTAATTTGGTGTTACTTGTGGACACGACACTGGTTCACCCCTTGAGCCAAGAGTCTTTTTCTTATGCCGGAATCCTTAATAGGTCAGTGTTAAGTGGCTTAACAAATAAAGAAAAAACATTCATCTGAAAAAGGTCAGGTGCAAGGATGGGACTAAACTCTGGAAGACCTTGAGAAAGCCTGAAGAATTACTGTTAAACACCACTTTTAAAAAGTTACAAACAGTCCCCTCGCAGGCAAAATATAAAGAAATGAGGGGTGGCTTAAATTTTTTTGCAGTGCTTTATAACACAAAGTAATGAAAACAAACAGTGCCCCTTCATTAAACACCATTCATCAAAGTGTGTTTTTCTAAGTCGTTTTCTTCACACTAAGAAAAATAGAGGCATTTGGCAGCATCCCCCCCCCTCCAGAGCCTATTAGGAATAGACAATAATTAGTAGGATTTTCTTGTGAATGTTGGTGTTTTCTCTGTACATCAGCACTCTTGCAAATGTCTCGTGCTTGTCTTTGTGTGACACTGATTGGTGCTTTTCCTGGCAACAGTCCGAACAGCCTTTCCTCCACTAAACAGGCGTGGTGCTGCTGGTGAGAGAGACGAGGGCTCGGGGGTGGGGGTGGGGGGTTGGGGGATGTGTGTTTGTGTGTGTGTGTGGTGGGGGGGGGACATCTTTTGACATCTCTGTCACATTATTTCATCAGCCACAGAGGAGACTCATTAGGTCCTTTCTGACAGATAAAATCACATCTCCAGCACAGTGCCGTGTGATGCGGTTCCTATATATAAAGAAAGGTGTGGAGGCACAGCTGGTGAATTTTTAAACTTGCATCCAAGGCAGCAAATAAAGTATCTGGAACGGATTATATTCTGTAATTGCTTGTGATTTATTCAAGAGAAGCAGAGCAGCGGACGCTTAACAGCCCCACCAAGGATTGTGTTGTGCATGATTTGTATTCCTTCCCATGGACACGCAAACTGAAATTCTGGGTAAAATGGAGATAAACTGAAAAGAAGTCTAGTCTGGAAGGCAGGAAAAAAAAAGACTCTCTAACACACAAACTCTCGACACGCACAAGTAGAAAAAAAAACTGCTATCCTTGACACATGGTTTGAGATACATGGAGGACATCTGACAGAAGATGTAACAGCCTGCCCCCCCCTCCCTCCTCCTCCCCAGCATCAGCAGCACGGCACACGCATAAAGGAACAGAGTAACATCTGGAGCGCATGAAAACACATTTCTTGGTCGTACGCTTCAGCCTTGAGTCATGTTCAAGTCCAGACAAATAAAAAAAAGGAGAAGAGGAAAGTCTAAAAGAAGTTTGCTTTTGTATTTATCAATATTCATTTCCATGTATCACACATCAAAGTTTCCCACTACCTTTATGGAACGTGTAGTACAAAAATAAATGTTTAATACATACAAGCGCACAGAAAACAAATCCCCGAGGTTTAGAGAGCTCGAACCCCATTTGATCTCCAAAGATTCCTGGCCTGCAAGACCTTAAATATTTATGGACTCCAACTCAAATACTCCTGCTGTTGCCCACACTCACCAAAAAGTGCCTGAGATGCTTTCTTTTCGTAATCAAATTAATCACACAATAGGCAACACCGCAGACACAGAGATCCCTTTTTGATAAAGAAAGGGACGATGTCTTTTTAATAAAATGATCAATACACAAATCCCTGTTTTTAAAGCTTTTATATTTTCAAAATTAAAGCTGCTGACGCCAATAAATAAATGATAAACTGCTATAATTTCAAGCTAACACATTCCAAAATCTGCACAACTTCTTCACAGCTATGTGCCAGTCGCTCTTGCATTGTTGCTGAATCTGTGGTATATGTTGCTTTTTAGAAGAAAAAATTATAACAAAAATGCACAACATCCTCTTTACAGTCACATCTGCATCAATAAGTTAAAGCAGCCCTCCAGTATATTTTTTTGATCATCTCTCTCAGCCACTAGTGCTTGCAAGTGATCACGGCTCAGCACACTGAGCGTGTGAATTTGCAGTTTTTGGAGTTCCCATTTCTGCAGAAAGGTCTGATAAGGCTGCAGGTACTGAACAAAAAAAGGAAGGATATTGGACTACCTTTCCCTGAGAAAACTCATTTTTCTCATATAAGAACATCTTTTTCTTCTGTCTGACTTTTCCAAAGACTAAACTCAAATATAGCAGCACAAAAAAAAAATCCATCCTGTAAGTCCACAGCCGCTGGCAGTCTCTCACGGACTCCCTGGCCTAATAGCTGGCAGATACAGTCCGGAGCCCTTAAACAAGCTCTTCAACAATATGAGCCCACGTATAGACTCGCTGTCTTTTTTTTCTTAACTGTCTCCTGCTCTTTGTGCACCTGGATTTCTTTGCGTGTTCTGTCTCTTGACACTTACGCCTTTGTGCTCTGTGTCCAAATTTGGCTTCCCTCCCACACTGTCTACATGCAAGCTGCAAATCTAGAAAGTTATACAGCGAGATCTATTTCCAGCCACTGCACAATATACATTTCCATTTTCTCTGTTGAAGAGGAAAAAAAAAAAAAAAGAGCATAACGTGGTCTTTCTATACAGTGCACACCAGCCACAAAGCAGCACTTTAAAACCTTTATCGCACTCCACAGATGTCTAGGAGACAAGGAAGGGGGGGGGGAGATCACGGTATAACTGACTGTGTGCACTTGTGTCAAGAAGTGCCAACTGGTAATTAGTGAACCACTGGTTTGCCACGTTGTACTTAATTACTTGTTAAGTCATCTTTCCAGTTTCTTGACTGAGGCAGCGTTGCTCTGTGGCAGAGTATGAGTGCGCACACAGCTCTGAGAGCCTCGCTTCAGGATATATAATACCAACTCTATTATTCTGTTACAGCATAATAACAGCCACTAATTATTATTTAATCTGCTGATTATTTCCTCAGATAACCATTCAGTCTAATCCTCTAATCAGGATGTTTCTTTTCCCCTGACCCACAGAGACCCACGGATATTCACTCTACTGTCACATGAGATACAGAAAAGCAGCAAATTGAGGTAATTAAAAAACTCACACTGGATAATGAGTGACATTTTTGCTTGAAATAAAAAAAAGACTAAGAGAAGAGAAGACAAACCCCTAATTACCCAGATAGTTTTCCATTTGTAAATTGTTTGCCCATAAGTAGAGCTTGATTCCGAAGCAAAATTACTCAGTGAGTTTAGACATCATACTGTGAATGAGCTCAAATATTTTCTTTTCTCACCTCACGGATGCAGAAACGAACGGAGATCATACTGCGTGCGCACAACAGAAATCTGCGTGTTAATATGCAAAACACCAGCAAGACAAAATTCACATGAATTTGTGCACTCTGGAACACAAATGGTGTTTGTTGCAACTGCAATAACTCACTGGTATATAATTATAACTGTAAGTGAAATGAACCGCCGAAGCTCATATCCTTGATAACACATTTCTTGGCAGTGTGAGCAAACTTCAGCAGAATTAATAGGCTGTATTTCAACAGACAGAGCAGCAGAGCAGGTGCAAAGATGGTTTTGAAAGAAGCAGCCAGGGCTCAGCAGGTGACTTGATTTAACACTTCATCATCACAGGATCAACAATAGAATGCAATATGACAGAGCCGATAATTGCTTGCTGACAAATCTGAAATTTTCTATGTACGATTACATTTCACGCATATTTCAACTACTTAAAAAAAGGCCCTGCGCTCGCTTTAAAGCCATCGGGTTGCATCTTGGCATGCGCGAGTCACGGCTTAGTATTTGCAACTTGTAATTTTATGCCAAGCACAGAGCGACATCAGCGTAAAGAAAATGTCCTCGGTGTATCACGAAGCCCGAACGATCTGTGTAAACTTACATCGATGATTGCGACGCTTCCCCTTGTACATGGTCATTATGTACCGGTCCAGCTTTGCGCTCTTTCAGATACTTGAGAGGCCGAGGGCGTAAGACTTCAGCGTGCTGCGATACTTTCTGACTGGAAATAAATTAGCCCTTCAGACGGAGAATTGGAGGCACTTCTAGAGCGAGGACCATACCATGCTTAGAGACGGGAGGGGGGAGCGGGCTACAGTGCACTCTCCCCCATACAGACATCAAAGCCGGTCAAACAAAGTAAATTAGGAGAAAACAGCCGGGAAGACAGATTCTGATAAACTCCTTTAGTTTATATGGCTGTAGAATAAAATGCAACCTTTAGATTCACTAAATACGCAAGTAAATCTTCCAGTTGTGCCGAGTCTTCGGTATTTTGACTAGATTTTTGAGTCACAAAAATAAAATCGTTTATTGTTTAGTCATTTAAAATTCAAATTTGGCATCATACATAATACATACATATACGTAATACAAGCTGTATTTTTCGTTGCTCTGTTTAGCCAATAAGATAACATTAAAACACTAACAAGTGGGGAAAACACTGCGTATCTCCTTAAAATGCAATGTTCTGCTGATTTCGTGTGAACGATATTCTGGGACGTGCCAGATCACCAAGACAACAGCAGCAACCTCACCAGCAAGACAAGGCATCCCACTAAAACTGATAACAATCTCAGTGGGTGGTAACCCCCCCCCCCAAACAAGTCCCATGTCCATTGCTCATTGGAGCAGAGCTGCTTTAGGAGATCCCACAGTACAAAATATTGGGTACCCAGTTTAAATATTGTGACAAAAGGCATATAAAATTAAAAGCATTATTAATTATCCCTTAATAATGAAAGTGTCCTCCTTAGGGGGAACATTTTTAACATTTTTGGTAAGTTTTCCAAAAGTTTCCAAGATAAGACTGAACGTAGAAGACCTGATTTAATAAGATAGGTTTCCAGGTGGGCTTTCAGATTAACTGTTCTACAGAGATACCACACTAATATATAAATTCTTTGTGAAGATGTGAACATAATTTGTTGCCAGTATATTAAGCTTTTGTTTCTAATGTTTTTTTTTTTTGTTTGTTTCTTCCAAGCTATCTATGTATTACTGAAAGATTTGGAGATGGGAATATTTCAGATATTGTGTCAAACTAGCCTTTTTATTGTCACTATAGAGGAGGATTCATCAAAACTGTCATGTTAGCAAAACTGTAGGGGTGAAGCTACTTGGGCACTGTGGCCATGTGGTAAATTATATTTTAGCAGTGGCTGTATGCTTAACACTTCCGTTTTGGATTTGACATTGTGATGGTACTACTGTAGGTCCTGGACATTTGACAGATGTCCAGACAATTTTCCTATTGGCACTATGCAGGGAAAATCTGCTGATTAGGAACTGATATTGTGCTGGACCATAAGTGCCTGTACAAATGTTCATAGCAATCCACTGCAGTCAGGACCAAAAGCGGACCTAAAGACTGTGTATGTACGTAGCTACCAGGACGTCTCCCTGTTAGTTAAATGCTGCTATGAAGACTTTGTTCACCACTGCTATCCTGATGTTTTGAAACCAAAACATACCAAAGGTATACTCATCTGTACCCTTTTTCACTTTAACTGAGACCATCATTTACAAAAGTAGTATAATGTTGTACTAAAAAAGTCAGTGAAGCCATAAACTAATCAGCAAAGGGCTTATTTAGGTTTTAGATAGAGGGAGCCAAGAAGTAATGTTTCCATGGACCTTTAACCACACTGAAGTACTGTGATCTGCTACTATTTATACCATTATTGGTCAAACTTTTTGGGGCGTCCTTGTGACCTTGTCCCTTTGCCAGTTTGCTGAATACCAGCTTGTCTGTTCTGCCACAATCCATCCAGCAGATGTAGCTTAGCAAGTGTAACCACTTTGTCCTAACTGTATTCGAACACTTGGAAAGCTTCAGGTCGTCAGATTCGAGTTTGTTATGTGTTGCCAATACTTGAAGTTCAAAAGGCAGTGCAGCAAGCATCAGGGGAATGGCTCCAGGATTTGAAGATGCCTAGTTAGGGAAGACCATGTCTTTTTTCTGTACAGAAGAATACTAAAGTAACACGGCTGCCATGTAAACAGTTAGCTTTGTGTAGATGGATAGGTCTAGCATTTGTGTTGAGAGAATCGAGGATATTTGCAGCTTTGCTTATTCATTTTTCTTAATTCATGGGGTTAGACCGCCGTCATATGTTATTTATCTGCTGAGATAGGTAAATTTATGTGCCTTCTTGAGCTCATCAGCTTATGGAGGTAACCCGGCTAAGTAACAGACTCACATTGATGTCCACATTGCTGGCATTACTCAAACTTATGAGCCTTTAAAATGCTTCAGGTTTGTCCGTATGCTGGAAATAACTGGATTGTCATTCATTCAAAGGGCACAATGTTGCCATGGTTCATCCTTTTTGATTTAGCACAAGTAATATTCACTCTGATAGTTATCTTACACATGTGCATTTACTGACACTGGCATAAAAAATAATAATACACTCCCTCCACAGCCTCTGGGCAAGCTTGAAAACGGTGCATCTCATCTTACTTGCAAAGGGGATTGTGTTGCTAAGGAGACAAGGGGAAGGAAGCAGGATGGATGTTGATTTTGTGTGATTTATTCCAATATATTACTTTATTGTTGTGTGGGGTAAAAAAGCACTACGTGCCCCCTCGTTTTTGGCTGAATTGCTCAGTGAGAGAGAGAAAAAAAGAAAACACTCTGAAAACTAAGGTCATGGAAGAAACAGAAATTCAATCAATATTGCTCCACTCTGAAACTGCTGCTGCCCTAACGTGCCCCCGGTGACAAATGGTCTTCTTTATATTTTCACTTTGAAACCTAGAAATGATGAAGACCCTCAAAGTAGATCTTGTGAAAATGGGCAAATCAAATAAATCAATACAGGCTGTGATTAGTGGTTCACACTGAGCTGTAGGTCAAAGTCATTTGTTGGGAAACCTTCAGCCCTGTGAACCTTTTTTATGGTAAAATGTTTAAAAAAAAATAAGATTATAAACCATTTCCATTCAACTGCAACTAGTGATGAGAGAACCAGATAGGGCAGCGGGGACATCTGCTGTCCATGATGGATTAATACAACAAGAGTACAACCTGAAAACTCAGCTAATCAAACGGGTAATAAAATGAGATTTTTTTAAATACACAAGGCAAGCACTAGAAATGCACTCCTACTTGACTCAAGGTCTTTTCATCGAGCTTTAGGAAGGATAAATATCTGGGCAAGGCTAAATTCCACATTTAATGCTTTTCTTTAGATTTTTTATTTTACAAAATACCTTATTTTTTTAAATTAAATGCGTCTTTGTCAAGCACACTTCAGCAACCTTGTGAGTGGTGAAAACAGCAGCATTCCCCTTTTTAGAGCAGTCATGAACATTCACATTTGATGTTTGAAGTTTTATGTCGAATACGTCAAAACTGCAGCACTCTGAACCTGTTTAGTAACTAAAGTCTGAATAGCAAGCTCAACAAGTTGAAGACCTTAGAAGGTTTAAACAAAATGCCTAAGATTTCTATAAAGTTCGCAAAGCCGCCGATCTATAATGTATTAACATAGGAACTAATGTATTTCTGAAAGGAGTTCAGATAAAATCTTCTGCTTCTGTCCTCCTTTCTGTTGCCTTTTATATTTTTTCATTGTCTTTCTAACTGTTTCAGTTTTTCAGCCACCAAGTTGAATTTAATTGTAGGGTCATTTTTAACTGGATATAGCTGAGCATTAACTGGCTGAATGAGATATTTATTTCAGGGTCAACTGAAAAGGACTAGGAGAGTGAATATTGCCCCAGCTTTTTAAAAACGATGTTCACCTTGCAGCCTATTTGCTGCATGTTTAAATAAGCCAAAAAAGAAGAAGAAAGAAAACACCATTCAAGGCAACTGGATTACACTTTTTATCTGAAAAAGGACACAACTTTATTATATACACATCTGTACACAGGACCAGAGAGCTGCCTAACCCTTCATAGGGACTATCTGTCTTTTTAAATATTAAGCTGCAGCGCTGTTAGCAATATTGCACCTTAGTGCAGTTTAAATCCAGTTAAACTAATTTAATAACATTTCTGTATATAAGGGAAAGATAAATGCAATTACCAGCAACTGAAATTGGGTGATTTCCTAAAGAAGACGAATATACCCCGTTTGCAGGAAACTCATAAAGTCTTCATAGCACTTAGCACATCATTACCCTTTTTAAGACACAAAGAGCTCAGTAGAATATGTACATGCATCAACCTAATCTAAAGTGCTCTGGATTCTGAGACAATCTCCGCTGGCATTTGAAGCACACCGCCTGTTAACAAATGACCCTCATTTATGGCTGAGATGGAGGATGCCCAGGGGGGAGATTTTCTACATGATGGATACAAATCTGCTCAAGCCATCACATCTCATTGGCCTGTGACTTACAACCTCTCTTAGCTCATTAGACAGCTACTGCTTTTGGCACTACTGAGTAATTGCAAACGTATCTAGTGTGTCAACTGCTGCAACTGCCTAGCAGTCTGTGACGAGAAATTATCTCTTTGTGCTAACAGTGTGTTTACATGGCTTGAACACCTCACTTGTTTGGATTCAGTCCAGATCGACAAACCCTTCAGACAAAACCCCCCCCAAAAAAGCAGGAGAGATGAAAATGAAAATTTACAATTAAAAAAAGGACTGCTATCTTTCTGCATTGTTAGCAGTGCTTTTATATACATTTCAACACATCCGAACTTTCCTTCTCCAAGTTTAGGCATGCAGATTAACCTCCTTTTACTCAAAGGGCCAGCATACTCAAAGGGGATTTATACTGGGAGGATTAATGGAGGATTATTTGCAGTGAGATATACTTTAAAACTCACTGTATAAGGAAACAGGATCCTATACTACATATTGTGTTATATCTTTAGAAGCAGAAACAAGAACAAAATGTCTCAACTAAACGAGAGCATCCCTCCAGTTCAAGTGCTGATTGTAGCCCAAACCTGAGAAGGAAAATTGCACACTCTAGTGGAGAATACACAGCATAACAGCGATGGCTGCTTCTCACAAAGAGATTTGAAGGAAAAACAGATTTCCATGTTAAAAATAGAAATGACATATATGTTTCTGTACTGTGTGTGGATTTTTGTGGAAATTCTTTAGCTGAGTATCAGACCAGTGTTATCAAAAGGCAGCTTTTATCTGGTAATGAAAGTAATGATCACACAATCGTGATGATTTTGTAAATATGAGTGTGTATCATTTTTGGTTATGGTACATGCAAAATAAACCTGCCTTCAGTAACATGTCCTTAGGCGCTCAGTGTTAATGGGCACACACCATGGCCAAATTCTGCATTCCTATAATTTCAGTCTAAGTAAACAGAAATCTATATTTGTACAATATTACTGACCCAAATCATTTGAACAGTAAGATATAATTTATTCTTTATTAGGGGAAAGACAAGACTGCAAAAGTCAAGAGCCACCCTTCATTTCTTTATATTTTTCTTTCAAGGAGCCAAATCAATTTTCCAGGCTTTCTGAAGGACTTTCAAAGTTTGTCTTTGGGCGTTGGCTGCTTTATACCTAATATTTTAAAAAACAATGTTTTCTATTTTAATTTTTTTATGCTCATTAAGTCACTTAACATTTACCTATGAATCACTCAAGCATAAAAGAGAAACCTAACTCAAGGCATGAACCTGCGTTGTGTCTACACATAGCAGACAACGTCACCAAGAAGCAATTTTAAATGGTATCTTTAGGACCTATGCTACTAGCAGCCTGTCAGAAAAACACATTATTTTGTTTTTCTCAGTTGGATCTATAAAAACAGTGTGACAGGCATAAAATAGTGTTTTTTGCTCCAACAAAGTGATTTCCCAGGAGCTATGTAGACAAAAACGTGGCATACCTCTGCATGGTGTACAGTGTGTTTGAGGAATCTGTGAAGGACAAGTGTTAGACCAAAACATTAAAGTATGTACAGAAAGGTGAACAGTATCTCAAAGTTGTGTCATAAGAGGTAAAAATTAGGCAAAGATCTGACAAAGGACCTGAGTAATGCATCTGGCCCTTCAGCTGATCCATCAACGACGGTTAAAGTTAATCTGAATTGTTTTAAGTTAATTTGGCATCACATACCCACTCCAACAGCTCAGTTATTCATGCATTTCATGATATTTTCTCATTTTTCATATTGTATGACACGTTGGACTCAAGCAGCACCATCTACAATTCAGCATGTGATATCCTTATATAATCAGTCTTTGAAAATAATGGATAAAAAATCCGTTCGACTGCATCATTGTCACATTTTAAAGAAATATAATTTACTTAGTTTCAAGAGTATTAATCATTTGTGTTTTCTTAAATGAGTCTTCAAGTGTATTAATAGGCTGGTCCCAGAGTGTCCTAATAGATACATCCAAAGACAAGATAGTAATCGCATTACTAGGAGTATGGTGAACGGCAACTAGAGATGGACCGATCCGATATTACGTATCGGTATCGGTCCGATACTGACCCAAATTACTGGATCGGATATCGGCGAGAAATAAAAAATGTAATCCGATCCATTAAATATCAAAAAAGCACCCCACAAAACTTGCTACACGGCGTAACTCGGCTCATAACCGTAGCACGTTGCAGCAGTATGCATCACGTGATAGAGCGGCTGTGTGTATTTGTAGCCTTGCTAGCAATCCAGCATTTCATCTCTGAGGAAGTTTTCCCAGAGAGAAGTAAAGCAAGTGTATAAGTTCATCTCTGAATGTTTGTAAAGCATTCCCACGTTAAGCTTAACAACTGATATATGGAGCGACTGCCCCCCTCTCTCTCTCTCTCTCTCTCCCCTACTGCTACTTCAATCGTGAAACTGCTTAATGATCAGCTGATCGGCTTTTCTGTCGTGAGTCCGTCTCTCTTCTTAGTTTTTGACCCACTTCTCACCAGAAAGAGGAAACCAGCGGCTGAACAACAGCAGCACTATTAAGCTTGATAAGCTGTTGTTAGAATTTATTTAAGATTACTTTCTACACCAGGATCTTTTTCTACATAGCTGACGGCTGGTAACTGTGCAGGGGCGGATCTAGCAAATTTTAGCCAGGGGGGCCGATAGGGCATTAACAGGGGGGGCACAAAGACATACTTTTCTTTCTTATTCTCATTTAAAATGTCTAGCTTTTAATAAATAATTATCTGACTCTTACACCCAAAGTTTTAATCTGATGTAAAATATATAGAAGTCCATTACTGTATATAGTAACTGTTAAGTCTAATATACCCTAGTAAGCTATAGTACTTTTTCCTTTGGGAAAGTACCATCTGTGAATTCTGCAATTCTGTTGAAGAAAGATGTTGAATCTATTTAATTATTCTTGAAAAATAATTTATTTCTGTGCACTTTTCCACACTGCATCAAATTAAATTTGATTACATCGATTAAGCATCATGAGGTGGAGGGTGGGGGGTGGTTCCCTATTTTTTTTTGCTGGGAGCTTGCAACCCTATTAGTTAGGTTGCTTAATATTTCTGCTAAGTACTCTTTAAAATACCAGAATAGGGAGGATGGAGTAGGTTTAAGTTTATTAGATTGATCAGTGTTGCTGAACTATGAAATATTTTGGGCGCAGTGTATTTTTTACATACAGGTATAACAGAATAGCTTTAGTGTTGTTATTTATTTAAACTTGAGTATAAACTTATACAAAATGCAGCAAGATATTAAAAAAAAGTTTTATTGATTAAAAAACACACTATATCGGACTCATATCGGTATCGGCAGATATCCAAATTTATGATATCGGTATCGGTATCGGACATAAAAAAGTGGTATCGTGCCATCTCTAGTCTATAGCCATCTGTAAAGCATAGAGGCGGCGCTGTCATGGTTTTGGCTGCATTTCAGCCAGTGGTTTTGGAGAAAATTGAAGCTTAAAACTTTTGCACTGTACTGTAGCTTTCAGTAGTACAATTTATTCATTTATGTGCTCACTTTTGATTTTTTCTTAATCTGGGTAAGAGCAGGCTGGGTGCTGGACACTATCCCAGCATGCCTTGGACCAAATTTTCACCTGATATTTTGCTCTTTCAGTTTACTAGTGATAATAGTCTTTGTTTGCACATAATGACATTTGAAAATCCATTCTGAGCTAAATATTATGACATTGCTAAAACAATGAACAAATATGAGTCATCCATTCTTTTATTTCCTATTGTATTAAGGATTATGCAGAGTTTGGATTTTATCCCAGGAAACCACAAGCCAAAGTTAATACAAACACTGTATGGCAGAATAATACAATCAATTCAAGAAAATTCAAGTAATGTAAGACGAGAAAATATTCAAGCCAAAACCAACAACAAAGATCCAAGAAATCTTGCATTTGGTGACAGTAACTAATAACTAAAAATAATAAAGAAGAAACCAAACAGTTTTTGTACAACAAACATTTTTCTTAATTTCATTTGCAAAGAATTTGATTCTAATACTTGATTAAGTGTGAGTAAATCTTTTAAGTCAGCGGTCCCCAACCTTTTTTGCGCCACGGACCGGTTTATGCCCGACAATATTTTCACGGACCGGCCTTTAAGGTGTCGCGGATAAATACAACAAAATAAAACTAGTACCGGTACCGAAAAAAAGAAGAAGATTTATTCATAACACACGTGAAAAGATGCAGGAAAACCGAGTTAACAATAAAACCGATAACAAAATAATGCTGAAAACCGATAAAAACCCTGAAAACCATACATTTCACACCTGAGCCTCAACTCTCGCGGCCCGGTACCGAACGACTCACGGACCGGTACCGGTCCAAGGCCCGGGGGTTGGGGACCGCTGTTTTAAGTCATCAACAGAAGCACATTTAAACACCCTGTTTTATTAAATTATTTGCTAAGTTGAGGCTTTTATAGAGCAAAACTGTTCCACCCATGCTCTCATGCACCTTCATTTAATCATACATAGATTAATCTATTCACGTGATTTACATCTATCTAGCCTACATCTTCTCAAGTAAGACCTCATTTGGCTTTTATTTAGGCTCTAATCTGCATGATCCCTTCGCTTTTATTCTCACTCCCTCGCTCACCCGCTCGGTTAAGTCTCTTTTTTCCTGCTTCCTGCTCTCTCTCTCTCCATCTGTCAGTGTCAGCAGAGTGCAAAGAATCACATTAAGAAGTATTCAAATGTTGAACTAGTTGCAATTGGTATTCATACAAGCATTAAAGACTGCCAAATCTAATTCGGCTCTGACGCTATCAGCGCCACAGATATTCACCCAGTCAGTGGAGATAATGCAAACCCCACAGGGTGGAAGGGGTTAGAAAAATCCAATACAAAGACAATAATGTCTCCTGGATGTAATGGAGCCAAAACTGTCTGAACCATTGCCTACAGAATTATTTTGGGCAAAGCGGGTAGAAGGGGGTGAATTTCACTTCATTTCTTATTCTACCTACTGCAGCTGAGATTAACAAGGCTGTAAATTCTTTGACATGAGTTGGAAAGTGGCGCTCGTAAAGAATAGAGTGATTAATGTCCCAAGGATGATAAATGGCAGATTGTCAGGTTTGGTTTTTAGTAAAAGACCTTCACAAGTACACTTCAGAAGAGCTCTAGGACTTGTAGACTCAAACTGAAACTGAAAGTATGAAGGTGTGCTACGTCTGGAACGTAACTTTTCAGAAGACTAACTGTAAGTGCTCTTGTTAACACATCCATTGTCACTGCTAATAAAATACTGTCACAGATCTGTTATTGGAAAAAATTACCCAGACAGCACTTGTCAAAACATTTTTACTGTACAAGCAGATGAACTGTTACCACGACACAACAACAAAAACCAGACTGGCCAGGTGCTGCTATTCAAATGCAGTGGATTAACCAATCATCAGCAAGTGTGAGCACATCTATAAAACCAGAAGTTTTGGCAGTTTGCTGGTCTGAGGCATTCCGGTGTGTGTAAACACAATGCTACAATTTCCTCAGGAGTGGGCTTTCCAACAAATTCAACCTAAGAACAAACCATGCAACGCTCAGAGAAACTGCAAACTGAAGCATGTTAAAAGTTAAAGTTTACGACAGTAGAAGAAGAAAAAGCCTGAACAAGCCTGGTTTGTTTGGAACAGTTGTTTCTCGCTAAAGCTTAGGTTTGCATCTGAACAAACCACAAAACTTCTGGAACAATGTCCTTTGGACAAACAAGACCAGAGTGGAGATGTTTGGTCACAATGCACAGTGTCACATTTGGAGAAAACCAAACACAGCATATCAGCACAAATACCTCAAACCAACTGAATACAGTAGAATAGATTAGAATAGAGTAGAATAGCTTGTTATTGTCATTGTACAGGGGTGTTGATTTGGGCTTGCTTTGCAGCCATTGAGCTGACCATCAACTCCTTTGTATACTCAAGTATTCTAGAGTCAAATAGGAAGCCATCTGTCCAACTGCTCGTTTGGCCTAAACTGGGTCATGCGGTGAAAAGGGATCCAAAGCAAAGCAGCAAATCTACAGTGCCACAGTCAGAATTGATTTCTTTATTGAAATGCTGTATATAAACAAATGCCCGCCAGCCTTGATGAACTGAAGCAACAATGTAAAGAACAGATGACCAAAATTCCTCCAGAATAATACAAGACACAAAGTCATAGAAAGTCATAGAGGAAACATTTACTTCAGTTATTGCTGCTAAAGGTGATTCTACAAGCTACTGAAACATGGGGTGAATCACAGGATTTTTCACATGACTGCATATTCACAAACTTCCGCGGGTGTTAATAAATAAATGAAGAAATACATTAAAAAAATGGAATCAAAGTGATAACATTGAATACAGTGAAAATAAAAATATATCCAATGACATAAAACAGTAATTTATGAGAGCATCTCAGTAGTTTAATGCCCTGATAGAACTGTAGAACATCTCAAATACACAATGTCAGTCATATGTATGTATATATATATATATATATATATATATATATATATATACACACAGTGGCTTGCAAAAGTATTCGGCCCCCTTGACCTTTTCCACATTTTGTCACATTAGAGCCACAAACATGAATCAATTTTATTGGAATTCCACGTGAAAGACCAATACAAAGTGGTGTACACGTGAGAAGTGGAACGAAAATTCTTCTTTGCAAAACAGCTCCAGCTCAGTCAGATTAGATGGACAGCGTTTGTGAACAGCAGTTTTCAGATCTTGCCACAGATTCTCGATTGGATTTAGATCTGGACTTTGATTGGGCCATTCTAACACATGGATACGTTTTGTTTTAAACCATTCCATTGTTGCCCTGGCTTTATGTTTAGGGTCGTTGTCCTGCTGGAAGGTGAACATCCGCCCCAGTCTCAAGTCTTTTGCAGACTCCAAGAGGTTTTCTTCCATGATTGCCCTGTGTTTGGCTCCATCCATCTTCCCATCAACTCTGACCAGCTTCCCTGTCCCTGCTGAAGAGAAGCACCCCCAGAGCATGATGCTGCCACCACCATATTTGACAGTGGGGATGGTGTGTTCAGAGTGATGTGCAGTGTTAGTTTTCTGCTGCACATAGCGTTTTGCATTTTGGTCTCATCTGACCAGAGCACCTTCTTCCACATGTTTGCTGTGTCCCCCACATGGCTTGTGGCAAACTGCAAACGGGACTTCTTATGGTTTTCTGTTAACAATGGCTTTCTTCTTGCCTCTCTTCGATAAAGGCCAACTTTGTGCAGTGCACGACTAATAGTTGTCCTATGGACAGATTCCCCCACCTGAGCTGTAGATCTCTGCAACTTGTCCAGCTCGGCCTGTGAGTTTAGGTGGATGACCTTATCTTGGTAGGTGTACAGCTGTGTCATACTCCTTCCATTTCTGAATGATCACTTGAACAGTGCTCCATGGGATGTTCAAGGCTTGGGAAATCTTTTTGTAGCCTAAGCCTGCTTTAAATTTCTCAATAACTTTATCCCTGACCTGTCTGGTGTGTTCTTTGGACTTCATGGTGTTGTTGCTCCCAATATTATCTTAGACAACCTCTGAGGCTGTCACAGAGCAGCTGTATTTGTACTGACATTAGATTACACACAGGTGCACTCTATTTAGTCATTTTTACTCTTACGCTTGTTTAAATGAGACTTAAACTGTGAGAACAATGAACTGTACTCACAGGGGCTGTGACTTGGTTTGTTTCTGTGTCTAACTGTGACAACAACAGCAATTGTGACCTGAAGTTAAGACTGCCTGGCATGATTACCTTTTTTTTTTTTTTACCCATTAATTCAAATTTTCATTTCTGAGGCAAATAAAATGGTTTCTTTGTTGTTTCTGTTTTATTTTCCCCAGTGGGCTACCAAAAACAAAATCTTAAGTCTGAATTATGCAAAGAAAGGCAGCAAAAATCTAATTTCTCAAAAATGCTCACTAAGAAAAACTGATTATAAGTACAAGAAAAGCTACACATACAAAGTAGTCATTACTGCAGCCCTTGTAAAAACTATAAAGTACGCTAAAAATGCAATTCATAACTATAATAATGAACCTGAAATTATCTTGGTAATTGAAATAACAAAGTAAGCATTTCAAATGATAACAAATCTGTGAGCAGATATGCATTATTAATCTTTATGACTACAACTCGTTCAATACAGTGCAACAATAGTTTTAGCCTAAATATTAATAGCTGCTAATAAATACCAAAAAGGTGGTTTATTGTATAAATTATGTAGCCTACATACAGCATGGAGTAAAAGAGGCTACATATATGGTTTAGGTTTTTTGTCATTAACACAGACACATACAACAAAAACATGCCTCGGTATTTGTATACTTACAATGACTATCCACACTGAAACATCAGAACTATTTTGCAGGTCTCGCTGGTGCCACCAACTCAGTTCTGACCTTTTGGTAATGGACATGGTCCCTATGGGGCTGTCCTGTGGCATTTGGCACAGGACACTGGCAGCAAATTCTGTGGGTTGGGATGTCAGGCCTTTGTGGATTCAATCTGATTGGATCTGGGAAGTTTTAAGGTCAACACCTTTCCCACTTTGGGCTCTGAAGCCTGTCCTTTGCCGAGTGTGTCATTCTGCTGGAGGAGACTGCTGCTCTTTGGGGACAGCCCTTGCCATGTGGGAGTTTACAAAGGCCTGTACTACAATGTGGAATTGTAGAAACTCCAGGTTTAACCCTGGGTTTGTAGTATTATAAATGTGGTTCATGGTAACTCAAGCTGAAGACCCAACCTGCTCCAGAGCAAATTATGTTCTCTATTAGAGATCAACAGGTACAAAATCAACACCCACTGACCAGTGACTCAAATGCCATTCCTAGAAGATCTCTTGGACCCCTGTACATAGATATTAGGAAGTTTAAAAAATGTTTCTTTGTCTTTCCCTGATGAATGTTAGGAAATAATATTTATGCTTAGATTTAGATTTTATGATTCTACATTTAAAGGGAACCTATTTGTATTTGTTGACCCTATTTTTAAATTGCAAGTAGGTTAAGCCTCTGTTTTTATTCAGTTTTTATTTTTATTCTACACCTTTCTGAGACCTCTAAACACCACTGGAGGTGCGGCTGAAAGAATAAAAGCTATACAGTCTTAAACACATCTAAACATTAATTTTATATAATATCTTAGTTACTTAGTTGACTTAGTTAGCATTCAAGCACACTAAATTTATTACTATCTTTTACAGTCCTATTGACCAAAGTGCTTAAAAAGCACACATATTCACAGTGCTTTTAATGCGTATCTCCTCCTATGTGATTACTTTCTTGTTGTTGTTTTAAAAAATATTTTAGTTTTACCTTTCTTACTCTTCTACCAGTGGACCTATCCACTGCCTTCGTGTGACGGCTTAGCCCGATTTCCAGCGGTAGGATACGAGAGGCCACATAATGGAAAGACATCCTGGGTACAGTGAAGTTGCTTCACAGTACAGGATCCTGATCTGTAGCAGTGTTTCAGCATGTGGTACTAGTTAAAGTAACATCGGCATTAAATTAGTCCCCAAAGTCTCCCAGCAGATGATGACATTCTCACAAGATTCTCAGTGTTTTTCACTTCACCTGTCTCCTGTCAGTTCTTTTAATGTTGTGGCTTATCACTATATACGCTTGACTCAGTGTCAGGCTGATCTGACAACGCCACAGGAGTGCAGTGAAATTTTAAAGACCCATTTAAACAATCCTCTGATTATAATGACATTTTATCAGAACCCCCCCCCCCCCACAAGCTAACAGTGCGCGTTTGAATTGATTGAATTGACTGAATTGACTGAAATAAAACCTCAAACATACAGAAAAGTTGACACTGTAGATCAATGCGTGAGACAAGATTGCATCTTTATAAATAAGGATGCTAGTCCCAAACGGTAATAACTGCCGAGTTCCACAGTGTGGTGCTCAGTGACCATAGACTGACAACATGCCTTTTTAGACAGATACTCCCGATTCCATGTTCTTCATGTACTCGACATACGAGGAGATGAGGCTGACGCTGTCCTGACCCATCATTTCAAACCAAATTAACACTTGATGAATTTCCCCTTTTTCTTATAACAAGCGCTCATCTTGGCCAGCGCTCAAATTTCATTTGACAGGATGGCTCCCACAACTCAAAGTAATGAAAGCAGCCCATCTTCCCCTGTTAGATGAGGTGCATAAATACAGACACAGCTCATTAATAATTCTGTCACACAGGTAGGCTACAGAGGAAACAGTGACACACTTTACAGCTCAAGTCCAAAACCCATCTGTGACAAGGCCCACTTAAATATGTTTGCATACTTGAATGGGAAAACAAAGACACTTAAGTCCTTGGTACTGATTTTACATGAAGTTTGCACATGAGAGCTGCTGCTTCTTAGTCATTCTTATGCTCTGATCATGCATTACATATGAATTCTAACCTGCTTATATGAACATTCACCGCATAATCATATCCTTTCAGTTTTAAAAACTGTCCCTGCTTTCATGCAGTCATTAGCTTTGTAATTTCACCACTTCTTGCATTTCCACCAAGGCTACAGGCTAATAAGGATGTGTAAACAAGCTACAAGGAGTAGTCAAGGTCAGGATTGCTCTTCAAACCAGCTGCTATCTATTGAAAACAGCCCTGCCCCCCCATCGTGTGTATAAAGCGTTTGTCAATTTTTCCTTGGAGACACAGCGCAAACATCTCGGTGTTATGCTTCCGCCCCCTCAACAGATGGAAGAGACGTTTGGTCATCCTGTAAGCTCAGAGCAGTGTGCAACTATTAATGAGCATGTCTTTGGTTCCAGGAGCTGAACCCCTTATCCGAAATGAGTTTCAGTGAGCGAGGAAGCCGTTCAGCGTCTTAATCCAATCTACAGTGATTATGCAAAATATTCAGGACACTTTTAACAAAGAGGTCAGTTCAGGTAGAAGTCATTATCCCGTACTGATTTCCTTAATTAAATCCATACCAGTCACAAAGGAGGAAGCACCGATAAAGGAAAAGAAGCTGAGCTGGAGAAAAGACGTTAAAGCTTAAAGATAAGTAAGGCTGTGCACAAAAAAGAGGGGGGGGTCAAAAATACCAGACGAAAGTACCAGATGTTTTGGTTAATCACTGTATATTGAATTAGACAAATGTTTGTGAATGAATCTTTTGTTGGGAACAAATCTGAGCTCTCTCAGTTGCACAATAATCCTTCGAGCTGTGCCCCTTAAAATAGCACAGGGTTCAGGTCTGAGAAGGCCAAGTGGCCGATTTTGTTATGCACCACTGCTCTGAACAATGGCTCCGAGTACCTTGGGTGGTTGCGGTCTGACTGTAAACTGTGGCTGGATGGTGTCAGAGGTTACTCCTGGCTGCAGCCGATGCGACGCTTTGAGTGCTGTAAACTTGACGGAGTAACCGCCATCATGCTCGGTGTGACCTTTACTGGACAGTGGAGCCCAAGGCTGGGTCCCGTCCTCCAGCTGTGAGCAAGAATTCCACGCTAACAACTGGATGCCATGAGTCACGGACCCTCAGCTTTGCAGTGTAATTAGGATGAAGGAATAAGGAAGGGCGAGAGAGCGAGGAGATGGAGGGAGAATGAATGCTAAGTCAAATAAGGAAATGTGAGAGGAGAAGTAAACAAATGAGAGAGCAAGATATTGCTCGGGGTGAGGTTCTGGGCTGTTTTTTAATGTTATTTTGTTTATACTGTCCATCTTCATTCAGGGGGCGAAGTCCCCAGCAAGTCTGTCAGTGTGATTTTTAATTCATGCACTAAGCAGGGGGCGTCAGCGGGGTCATGCTGCAGAGTCCTGTGAGCACAGGACCACAGAAACCCTCCAGGGTCGCAGTAATTATCACTGCATGCATAATCACAAGTCGTGAACCATTACTCACACAATACGTCACCTTTTTGTCGCCTGGATTACTCTTTTGTCATTCCGCCCGAGGTGCACATTGACAATTAAGGCATGAATTAAGAAACAGACATGACTGACTGGATCAATTATTATGAAGTGTTAAAGGGCAGATTTTCCATTCCTGGGGTCTGTGTCACATCTGTTATGGGAAGCTGTCTGTTTAGCTGATGCTCTGTGGAAAGGTTGCACTCCAGTGGTCTCTGTCAGCAAGACCTACTGCAAGGACGCACTTGCCTTATTGAGGTATTATCTCTCAGCTTTCGCAAAAAGAGCATCTGTAAGAACACTAATCCCACACACAACACAGCTTTTATTGCACATGGCTAAAACTCCTGTAGCTATCTGGGTAAAGTCAAGACTCTTTACATTAGCACGTTTCTTCTAAACATGTCATCTAATCCTATAAAATTGCATTTTATTACGTTATGTTCTTACGTGAAATTCCAGCACTCAGTTTCAACCAATGATTCGTTCATTCATGACCATCCTGTCTGCATCGGCATGCCCTAAATGTGAACCCAAATTCAACAGCACACAGGCATTTTTGATTATGCATAGGAAACAATTACCCGACAGTCCTTTTTTTCTTCTTCGGTCCAAAGCTACTCCCCCTTGCTGTCTTCCCTCTCTTGTTCTCTGCAGATGGATGCAATATTAATGAAAGCATCCAGGATGCTTGTTAGGCTTGAAGTTAATCCTGTTCCTCACTCTTCTGTGGAGTAAGGAACAGAATTAACTCACAGAGGTTTATTTACTAACTGCTATCAGCTATTTTTTTTTTAAAGTACACATGCTTAAAAGAACCCCAGGCAGCAGAAGGATGATATAGAGAGTCACAATCTAAGGTGGCTGGTTGGTCAGCTGGAAGATATTAAGATAGAAATGTACACTGACGTGCCTTCTACTGACTCATGTCAACATCGGGGGTATACTTCAGAGCCTCTCGTGACCAGTGGTCACTGGAGTGTTTCTCCAACGCTTGTGTTTTGTTGACACTTGCTCTCTTATTGTCAGTCTTCTTCTTAAGTGGTAGACTTTCTCTAACAACAAAGCTGAATTAATATGATGCATGATTGTTCATATGTCTTATTTTGTTTGTAATCACCATAAAAATGCTTAATATATAAAAAATAAATACAGAATACCAATATTCTGTTAAATTTAACCCTTAATAAACATGAAGCTGTAATTTTGAGTGAAATGCAATGTAAATATATAAAATCAAAGGTTTAGCTTTTCCAATAATTATTCATTAAGGAAAATATGCTTGATATAAACTGAATGTATACCAATCATTAAATTTCATTTCAGTTTCAATTCAATTTTATTTATACAGCGCCAAATCATAACAACAGTCGCCTCTAGTTGCTTCATATTGTGAGGTAGACCCTACAATAATACATACAGAGAAAAACCCAACAATCATATGACTCCCTATGACCAAGCACTTTGGTGACAGTGGGGAGGAAAAACTCCCTTTTAACAGGAAGAAACCTCCGGCAGAATCAGGCTCAGGGAGGGGCGGCCATCTGCCGCGACCCTTTGGGGTGAGATTATTTGGCCATAATCCATCAACTTTAACATTGTACGTTATACTTATCTAACAAAATTGGATGGAAAATTTACATGTATTTAAATTAGTCAGCATTTTGGACAGAATTCTTCATGCTTTTGCACAGTGCTTTTGGTCCATATTGAAGTAGGACCACACTACAACCAGTGTGGTCTTCTGTTACTGTAGCCTAAGCCAAAGCTTTTGCTTCAAGATTCGATGTGCTGTGCTTTCAGAGATGCTCTTCTGCATACTTTGGTTGTAATGAGTGGTTAATTGTGTTACTGCTCCCTTCCTATCAGCTCAAAACAGTCCAGCCTTTATCCCTTTACCTCTGGCATCAACAAGGTATTTTCACCCAGAGAACTGCCGCTCACTGGATATTTTCTCTTTTTTGGACCCTTCTCTGTAAACCCCAGAGGTGGTTGTGCTAGAAAACCCCAGTGGATCAGCAGTTTCTTTAATGTCATTTCTAATTTTTCTTTAATCTTCTTTTTTAAAAATAGGATTTTTGTTATATTTGCCAGTTTTGCAATTAGCTAATAGCTGAGCACATACTGTATTTTTCATTGTGGGCATTCTACTTGTGCTGAGGTAGCAGTTCTCTTTGTTTTGCTCAAGAGCACTTTAACAAATGGGGTGTAGAATGAAAACCCAAACCCCAAACTTGTCAGCACACCACCACCCACCAGGATTGTAATTTTTAGAGAATATCTCTCTCTCTCTCTCTCATATATATATATATATATATATATATATATATATCCGAGCTGGTTCGCTGATCTCTGGTGAAGAAAAATGAAACTTCAAAAGTAAAAATGAATAATTTTGCCCATATTAATGATTAAATTAATACGACCACAATAGTCAAAGCAGAAGTGTTAAAACTAGCCTGGTTTCTAACCTGTACATATGTCAATAAGTGCCTGGACCACACACACATTTTCCCACACACAAATTCTCACTCACAGCTTGCTGAAGCCCACTGAGCCCCATTCTCTCACTCTGATTCACAGCTCAGTGTTTCTCTGCCTTCTGAACCCAGATTTCTAATCAGAGAATTAGCTGCAGTTTCCTCTGCCAAAATCCACACAGTAATCCATCTCACTTTGTCCACACTGTGGCTCATGCCCCACTAAAGCATTTGTCAGTCTGTACGAACGAGGGAAAGGGATGGAGAAGGGGGACAAACAAATAGATAGAAAGAGATCCTGGCAGCTGGGGGAAATGCGATTTCCTCGTTTCTTGGGTGGCTTTATTAGAAGCCTATTAGGTGCACGATTACAAACTTTAAATTTCTTATACTTTGACTGCATTCCAGCTTGGATAAACCCCGAGCCTGGCCAGGCTGTTGATTTCACATGAATGTATGAATGTGAGCCCGTACGCTTTGTACCTGGTATTTTGTCAAGCGTTGGGTCAGCCTAACTGCGCATTCAATGTCCGGTCCAGTCTCTCAGTGCGTGATTAATGAGAGAGGAGACAGATGACGGCGGTGCATTCTAATCACATACAAGGACAAGGAAAAATATCAAAAAGAAAGGCAGAGAGGAGCTACAAGAGGGGCTACGAGACGAAAGAGATAGAAATGGATTTTACATTGATATTGCAATGTCTGTTAAATGGGTATATTCAAATTAAAACATTTTACTGAAAGAAGCACAAATGGATGGCTTCTATCTGCAAGCACATACATAACTCACATATTAACACATGCACATGAACTGAATATTCTTACAGCCTCAGAAGCAAACATAAGGAGATGAAGGATACAGGAAATGCCTTATGGGGTTTGATTTGGCAAGACTCAGTCCAGTGGATCAGGAGAAATTGGCCCATCTCGTTGCATACTGCAATACCCAAAGGGCCTCTCACTCATGACTGTTCATGCTTCTAAACCTGGCTGTCAAAATAAAGTTAGTGAACTGTGCAGTTATTGTAGACATAGCTGGAATTATCTATGCAAATTTCAAAGCAAGACTGAGCCTCCTGAATGCTAATAGTGAATGATGGAAAGAATTACAGCAGCCAGGTGGGTAACATACAGGGGGATTGGTTTGGACAGACATTAAAGGAAAAAGAAATCCCTCCTGGATTTTCACTTACAGTGGTAAGCCTGTAATATGCAGCGCAATGAAGGGGTCACATGCATTTTGTGTAAAAGTGTTGAAATGTTTTCAATTCATCAGTTTTATTTTTGTGTGTTAGTTAAATTTCCCTTTTTTCCATTTTTGTTTTATAGTATGCCAGCTTTGAATCTCTCTGTTAGACAATGAGTGAAGAGAAAAGCTATTTCAATGCTGGAGGACAGACACCAAATACTGAATAGGCTGCCTACAGATGAGCAATAATCTAACAAATTCAATTTAGGTGAACTGCATGAGATTAGTGTAGACTGTATTAAATCAGTTTTAAAGCATGCGCTCTGTGATAAGTGAGTGCTAAAGTGTAAATAAAAAAAGCAACGTTAACCATGCTAGCTCTTGCATGGATGGCCTTAAATGCTAACATGCTAATGTTTACAATTGCTAATTGTTTTTGGGGGGTTAGCGTTTAAGCATGTTTATTTGTTTATTAACACAACACACAGTAGAGTTTGCTAATTAACATTAAACACAACATACAAATAAGGCTAAGAAAAAGTGAGCCAAATTCATGCTAGTTCACGGTTCTAGATTAATTTAATCGTGGCTGCACCAGTAACATCAATGCAAAAGAGCTCTAAAAGTAAATAAATAAAATGGATATGAAGTTAAATCCTTCTGCTGTCTGTTAGGGCTTTGCCATTTCAAAGCATCACATCATGCTACAGCAAGTATGCAGGACAATGAGACAAACCCCGAGATATGTGAGCAACAGATGCATGTCAGTCTCCAATGACGATTTAGTACCTATAAAGGGATAAAGGGAGGTACTCACAGCACAGTACTCTCCAAAATATACAAGGAAACTACTCCTGCTAAAGGTGGAAACAACAAACTTGTTTCACCACTTGAAGCAAAAATATATCATTGAGTGCAACAAGGCCACGAAGGGCTCGCAAAGAGGAGATACGAGCAGTTGCTGATGTGCAACCCCAAAATAAACAAATGACTCACCTGAGTATGGCTGGAGCAATCGCTAGTTGCATTCCATGTTACAGGAAATCACTAATGTGCTTAGATGGTAGAAATGCTTTAAGCGACTGGTTAAAAAACTCAGCCCTACAGTAGATACAATATCCCAGGTAAAAAAAAAAATGTTTATCATCAAGTATTATCATGTGGAGGCCTCCTTGGCTTTTAGCTTGAAGCGAGTTTAGTTATGTTTTACTTTTCACTTACAGCTTCCAGGGAAAACACTACCTAGGCTACTTATGTTCTTACATTTAAGGCTGTGTCCCTGTAAATAATGCAGTCTCACTACAGTTGCATTATAATGCAAAATTCAATGGCAGTGTGTTTGAATTTAGCCTGGTATATTCTTAATTCAATTCAATCTCATGTTTCCATAGTTTTTATTCTGTGGAATGTAACACTACTAAAACTACTAAAACCGCTGCACTCTGTCAAGCATAATGAAGGAGGGCATTGTAAAATTGATTGTGATTGTGAAAAACATAGTATTTGATATAATGCCAATAAATGTTGCTGTTATGCTCTTCTGCCTCATGTTGGATTTTAATTGGTCTGTTTCTGCATGTGTCTCCTAGCTACACTCACATAACAGATTCTAACTTAAAGGCAGTTTTGATGCTTTTTATCATTAATGTCAGGAGCTTTCAACTGGCCACCAGTGTCCTGTTCTGACCTCACAGCAGTCTCGCCCCTTGATTAAAATAATACATTGTAAAATGCCTTTAAAAGAAGTCCCCTGTAGGCGAACTCCTAATAATCAAAAATAAAATAACGTCACCTGTATTTGTCTATTAATCTCTAAGTATCAAAATTAACCCAGAAAAAAGCAACGTGCAGCTCCAGTAAGTGTATCTGTAGCCACTGTAAGCAATACTCCCTGCATGTTCTCCTTCTACCTGTCCCTCCTCACTCTTCTCCCCGCTGTAGTTTACTCTCTGTGTCCGGTGCTGCTTGCTATGCATCATGTTGGCCCAAAATGACGATTGATTGCAGTGCCACTGCTTTTGTAATCCGCTTAGGATGGATTTTGCATCTAAATCACTTTATTATTTATGTGCCTAACTCTTGCCAATGCCATTTGGAGGCGGTATGATTGGTGATCCATCAAACATTATCCTTCACTTTGGTCATTAATATTGTAATGGGATGGACCTTCAACATAAAACTTCCAGGTGGAATGCGAATCTCTTCAGGGAGGGTCAAGCTACTTAAAACAGGAGTCAACAGAAGAAAGATTATCAGGTGTACTCGCTACCAGGCAGGCTCTCCAGAGATGTTGTTAGCCTGCCCTCTCTCCGCTATCTACCTCTCTCTCCTCCACTCCCAGCTCACACAGCAGCTTGTATCTTCATACATGGCCTTGCTTAGAAAAATATAGGATGTTATTCTTTCATTGCCCTTTTCCCATCAGGGCTTCAATCACCACCTGCCAATCACACACGTCTGCTGCTTCCAGGCACACACTTAAGCTCACCGTGCCACGTCAGGACACGGTTGAAACAACCACCTCTGTAGATGAGAAAAACAAGAATTGATAGATATTCATCTTACCACATAAAGGGCAAGTGTGATATGCATCGCAAACATTTGATGCGAATACTTCAAAGGAGTTTTATATAATCAGCTTTTTTATGAAATCTCTGAAAAGTTTCAAAGACCCAAGTTTGATGTTAACTCCTTGCGAGTCCTTCCACTTAATGTTAAGGTAGCGTAAGGGTTATTTTCAACTCGGCACCGCAACGATGTGGAGGCTCCGGGGATGCTGAAACGGCTGAGGGCAAAAAATCTGTTGTTCGTCGTCTCCATGGCAGCCCCCTGAGCCCAGAGAAGAGTGAGGCCATACAGATAGAGCTGATACCTCTCAATGTGTGAGGAAGGCAACTGCTCAGATGCATTTGAGGTTCATGGATGCCAGCAATCATCACGTCACTGAGCCACAAGAAATTCTTCCAGTCAGCTTTTAGCCAGAGGGCAGGGAAGGCACCAGAAGTGAAAGGAAGAGACATTTGTACTTTACAGTACATGTAGAGCAGCTGACCTCAGATAACTCTAAATACTTGAGCGATTGTCCTACGAGGGATTTTATTGTCATCGTGGAGAACAATTTGCATCTTTCAGAAAAATGAGCGAAAAAGTGTTCCGCGTTCATACAATTCAGCATTTCTGTTATGCATTCAACAGATGAAATGTGTTTTTGTAAAAGGAGCTGCTAATACTGACAAGTTTCCCGCAGTTGTTTTGAGTGCTACTGAGTCTTTGATAACAAATTTATTGCTTTGTTTAGTCTCTTCATTCTCATTCGCATTCAGTTAAAGTTCCAGCACACTACCATTGCCAGCGCCAGGAAGAAGAAAGGCACAGCTAGCAACTGGCTTGGTAAAAACTGCGAGGTTTAATTGTTTCAGCTCCATGGAGAGAGACACACAAAGCAAAACAAATCAAGGATACTGTGATATATATAAATTGAAAAACAATGTCTTTCTTTTCTTTTTTCTTTTTTGCATATTTTTCATTTATCACTCTTTAATGTTTCAGCTGATCAAACACATTTTAGACAGATTTTAGACAAAAGATCAACCGAGTAAATACAAAACTGTATTTTTAAATGGTGATTTCATTTATTGTTCTATTATCATTCAAACCTACCTGTGTGAAAAAGTGATTGCCTCCTAAACATAATAACTGCTTGCGCCACCCTTGGCAATAAGAACCGCAATCAACCATTTGTGATAATTGGCAATAAATCTTTCACCTCAGTGTGGAGGGATTTTTAATTCAGCCACACTGGAGAGTTTTTCAGCACGTACGGCCTGTTTAAGGTCATGCCAAAGCATCTCAATCAGATTTAAGTCCTGATTATGAACAGACCCCGCCAACACTGTTTTTAAAAAAAAAACAAAAAACTGTTGAACCAGGACACGTTCACCCCCGTTTCAAGTTTTTTCCTTGTGTGGATAATGGCTCTCACTGTGGTTCACCGGAGTCCCAAAGTGTCTTTGCAACCTTTTCCAAACCGATAGATCTCATTGACTTTCTTTCTCAGCTGTTTCTTTAGATTGTGGCATGATGTGTTGCTTTTTGTGATATTAAAGCCTGCTTTACTTTGTCAGACAGGTTCTGTTTAAGTGGCCTCTTGATTTAACAAGTCTGGCAGTAATCAGGGCTGGGTGTGGAAAATCATGATTTGGGGGTGGTCATTTACTTTCACATAGGGTAAATGGTAAATATGTCAAAGAATAGGAAATCAGGAAGGAAACGCACACTTTTTCACAGCACTGTATATTTTCTACTTTTGATTTTGGCATTAGAGCTCCACCGTTGCACTTTTGATATCCACAAATCAAGAATCCTTTGCTTTAAATACTGCCAACACTGTGGCAAGGGAGGTTTCTTTACTTTCTAGTATGTACTGGGGCTTTTTTTTTCAATGTTTCACCAACAGAGGAACAGAGGAAAGCGTCTTCGTGTCTGATGTGATGCTATATTAAACATCTGCGCTTGTGCGAAACGAGAAATTTCTTCAAGCTTGTATCTGCGAATTGCACAGAGATGCAGCGCTCCACTCAAAATAGCATCACACGTACTATTATTTGGTAATGATTGCTGTGCTCAGAATCCTAGCTACGATCTCACGAACTCCTACTCATATTTGATAGAGTAATGGAGCATCCATTTTTCATTCTGCAGGCGAGGGGAGGACGGTGCAGCCAGCTTTGCAATTTTAGAATTTTTGCATTTGCTCATCTGCGGTTTTTTAGCTACACATACACACACACACACACACACACACACACACACACACACACACACACAAACATATAGCACATATACAGTGACAGTCTCATCTGCAGTGGTGGCAGCAGGCGATGACCTCTGACACTTGTGTATCAGCGAGCGCACAGATTAGTCATCACCCTGGGTCTGCACAACTGAAGTGGAGCTGTGCAGTCGAAGTATGATGTGATTATTCCACTGACCTCTTTTCCCACTTCAAAACTGTGCTTTTTCAAACATTCCTCTCCCTCCACACAAAGATTTGTTGATTCGTCTTGCGCAGGCAGTCAATGATAACAACAGACATTGTCAACAGTGGCTCAAACAGCAACACACATGAATGCCGGTCCTTTAGTAACAGGGCAACTTTAGCGTACCTGTGAAGCTGACGTGCAATCAACTTGCAGGTAATAACCTCTTAATGAAATGTTTTTGCACAGGAAGCCGGATGCTTTGGGGAGGTCATCCTTCATCACAAAATCATTACGGGGCTGATTCATTTCTCTGCCATGTTAATATAAAAAGCATCAGCTTAGCAGGATGAGAAGAAGGGTGGTCTAAATTGTCAATTAAAGATCTATCTTCCAGTCTTACTTACGCCACATGACTTGCAGACTGAGTGATAGCAGTGAAGGCTGGATTGTCTTGCTTCGTGTGAAATGAACTCTGTAGTAATGAAAATACTTTTAGTTATAATTGTTTTCTCAACCAAAAACAAGCAATCACACATGAAAAAGAGTCACCTGTCTAGCATTAAAGTCACAAATGAATCAGTTTAACTCTTATTAGGCCTTCGGTGGATTGCTCACATATGGTTTTGGCTCTGTCGGCTGATCAACCTTCTCGTGAATGGTTTTAATAACAGATTTTTTCCCCTGCTAATTCACTGATTGTAACATCCATAACAATAAATATCAAACTATTGCACATCCTCAAGAGCAAAAACACATTAGCTCACATTAACCAGTCAACGAGAGATCATCAGTGCTTGATACTGATGTTTTATCTTGATAGAGAAATAGTATAATTCAAAAAAAAAAAATCTTCTTCTTATTATTACTATTTGTTTTAGAACGCTCCAATCACACAATCAGTTTTCAGGAGGAACATTTCATTTGTTAAGCGTGCAGGGGAAATATCCAATAATTGGCAAAGAGGAAACACTTTCATGAGCAGCTCAACATCTTAACAAGAGAAAAGCAGCTGAAAGAACCACATGAGTAGACTTTTATAGGAGGGTGTGAGAGTCAAGTCAGACTACCGGTGTCAGACTATTGGTGTTTTGGTAGATATAAGCTGTGTCGAAAGGAGGCAGATCAATAACTTGTCTGGTTGATGCAGAAGAGACAACTTTTAAATGAGCTCTGCATTTTCTTTCATTAAATGTTCCCTTTTCAAAAAGATTAGAAAGACCACTTTCAAGTCCAAGCTGACAATCAAGCTGTGTCATTCTTTACTCCATAGTCACAGAAAAATCATGGTGGAACCAAAAGTTTTGTGTCTTTATGATACAACATCATAAAGACACAAAACTGCAAGGTAACCAAAGTGATCATGTACGTCTACCTTATTGTCCACTATTATGTCCATGTCTTGGCTTTGTATCTATGTTCTTTTATGGGTTCAGTTATTATCATACCTCTTCAATGTTTCCGTAGGAAGCCTCGTGTTTCTTTGCAATGAAATAAGAGCCTAAATGACAAATATCTCATTTTATAGAGAAGAGGCTTTCTCCTGGAAACCCTTCCAGCCACGCCATACCTGTCCAGTCATTTTTAGTTCGTTGTTATTAGCTGTACAATGCACTGAGTCTGAGTGAAGGAGAGAGATCATTGTCCTGTTAATTTGTCCCAATTTTGTACAAACTTTGACTGTTGGTTAGATGGCCTCACATTTGACTCCAGATTACTTTGGTATATAAAACAAGCCAAATCATCACCTCTCCATTACTGTGCTTAACACTTAGTATGATGTGTTTGTGCTGAAATGCAGTATTTGGTGTTTGGCCATAATGGACAGCATCATGTTTGGCAAACACCACTTTGTCCAAAAGATATTCATCAAGAAAGTTGATTCAGCTGCAACTTTTCAAACCTAAGCCATGCTGCTAATTTCTTTCTAGACACAAGAGTAGAACAGGCTTTCTCCTGGCAGCCCTTTGAAATGAGCTATACTTTCTCCATCTTTTGCTAATTGTGCTGTCATAAACTTCAGCATTTAACATGCTAAGTGAGGCCTGTAGAGATGTAGCTCATTGAGCAGTCTGAGGACTGCACAGTCTGACCTTGGGGTGGTACATTCACTGGAAGATTGGTAATTGGTATGTTTTCCACATGTGAGTATTCTTTCTCACTGCAGAATGAAGCATTTCTAATTGTTTGCAAATTGTCCTGCAACACTTCCCTTACCAGACTGGCACCAACGATTCTTTCTTTAAGATCGTTTCTGGTGTCTTTCCTCCTTGGTAATGTTTTAACCCACACTGGAATGCTCCAGACCTGCAAACCACTAAAACGTCTGCATTTATAAGGTGCTCACACTTCCTGATGTAATTATCAAGTGCATTGATTAGCAGCACCTGACTGCTACTTAGTCTCTTAAAGTCTCTTACGGAAGCTGTAAGAATGTATTTTGCTTTCTGCAAACTGCTTCTGCATTTGGTTTGACTTTTGTTATATAAATAATGACACAGTGTAATATACCATGTTTTGGAATTCATCTGAGATTGCATTTAGTTAATTTTAAGATGTGCTAAGGACCAAATGGTTTATTTGGTCCTTAGAACTGAAAGAAGGTTTAATTTCTTTTTACTGTTATTGCATTATGACTAACACTCAGTAAAACTTGCACATTGCACTCACTGAAGAGCCGAGGCTCCCTAGTTGAAACACTAAACTTGCTGCAGAGAATTTAATCAAAAGGTCTCTTGCTTGCCTGCCTGCATGCACAGCATTATCTGGTCATGATCATTTTAAAATTATGTTTGATAGCAGTAGTGTCTAGGAATGTGCTCCGCTGTATCTTTGCAATTCATCCCTAGGCTTCGCAAAGATGTTTTAACAAGATAAGGCCCCAGACAATGCCCTTCAGAGACAAAACTTAATTCAACACTGAAACTTAAATTGTAGCGTTGTTTGCTTCTGGAGTGAAGACACACAAAACCGTATAACAATGATTCTTCGGTAGTTTTCTAATTTGTTTCCATTTGTCTAAAACGTTAACTTTTGACTCACGTCTTTTGATTGCTTAAACATTTTGCCTGCCAGCCAGGAACAAAACAATTCCAAATATGAAAAGTTTTCCCACTCACAAACAACAACAACAACAACATAAAACACAAAAAGTGCACGCACAGTAGAGTAGCAGTGCTTGCACAGCATATTGGAGGTGCATCCCATGCCACATAATAAATTCCATTCCACTCTAAATAGTATGTCACAAGAACTTTGACACACTTTCTGCAAGTTGATGTTTAGTAAATGTTAAAATCAAACTGTGCTTACATCCACTAGTGGATCAGTTAAATGATTCAGCAGGGATTTTCTCAAAAACAGCATGACAACAAACACAGACATTTCAGCATTTAGGAGCCAAGAGAGGCTCTAAACTAAAAGTCTGAAAGATGCCTAAGGCAGTTTTTGTTCCCGAGAGAGACAATCCATTCCTCCAGCAAAGATCAAGCCTCTGTATTTCAAGAGGAAAGTGTTCGTGAAATACAGTATAGGCTATATTTCACTGGGCTTTCATACTAATAAAATCTGCATAGCAAATGATAGATACCTGAGAGCAAAGAGGAAAAGAACAAAACAAAAACAAAGCAAAGACTCACCAAGAGGCTGTCCAGCAATGATACGGGCGTTTTCCCCCGCCACCGCTGCTCGGGCGTTCCTTTCGTTCATGTATTGTACAAAGGCGTAACCCTTGTGCACAGAGCAACCCACTATCTTGCCATACTTGGCGAAGATGACCTCTATGTCGGTCTTCTTGACGATGGCTGTGTTGAGGTTGCCAATAAAGACTCTGGAGTTGAGGGAACGAGGGTCATTCTTGTTGGTCACGTTGCTGGTCTGAGTTTTACCAGTCATTCTCCTCCAGTTGCCCTCCTGGGACACAGACAGAGGGGGAGGGGAGGGGGAAAGCTTTAGAGGACGGGCAGGCCAACTCCAGCTAATTCTGCTCCAAAGGAAGTGTTTAATATTAATTTTTTAAATATAACATAATGACACAGATAGTCAAATAAATAAGCACAATTATAGATGGAACCGTTGTCGAAGAACTTCAGGAACTAATTCAGAATCAGTAAAATATCTAATAATACTCTTAAAGAAGTCATTTCATGATTGCAGAGTTGTCACCAGTAACCTAACTGCTGCTTAGAGAAATCAAAAACACTGCAAGTTTAAAAAAAAGGAAAGAAAAAAGATAACGGTTTAACAACTGACCTTTCTTTACAGATCTAAAGCTTGAGCTGCTTAGTTGGAAAACAAGTGATAGCACAGTTGGCCAGTTATTCTTTTAGGACTCGCAACAACACTAAATTTAACCAATTCTGAATGATGATCATTGCTTCTTCATCACATACATGTGCTTCTTACTTACTTACCCAGCCAGCTCGGTGTGCTGGTTTGTGACCTTGGCTAACATGGCATCATGGTTTTTTAAAGCTGTTTCTCAGTCAGACAACTACTTTAAAGAGTAAAACATACACACAGAGTCTCTCTGTGGTTCCTCCAGCAACTGACAGCATTGCTGTGAATGGATGTTTTACTGACCCAGCTGGGGGCATGTGATTGGCTGGTGACAAATCCACTGTCATGAAATGTGACATGAAATATAACTAGATAGAAAAAAAGATGAAGTAAAAGTCAGACTTCTGGAAAGGAGATTTTGAAACATACACTTAACATTACTTCAATTTAACTTGAATCATTTGACATTTATTTACTCGTATTACACACTGGAGCGCCATGAAACGCAGGATAATTCCTTTTTTCCAGTAATACTTTATACTAACTGTAGTTATTGAATGGAAAATTCATTTTTAATAAAAATAAAGCTTTTACTGTTAATGAAATTGCACCATTATTTAATGCTTACACATCTTTTAATAATAATTGGTCTGTAACTGATGAATGACGGCCTCTGTTAATATTTACAGTTAAGTGACTATAAGTACTTCACGTTTAAGGGCAACTTTCCAATTCTTTCATAAATGTGAAGTAAAGGCAACCATGTCAACTTTTACAGAACTATCTACATGTTGTTTAATTAGATTTTAGATCTTTCAGTGTAATTTTGGAAGGATGAGCAATTTTGAATGAGGAACACAGGTTGTGTTGGACAAAATAAGCCACTCTGAGTGGATCAGGGCAGAGAGCGCTGGGAGATGACAGGATAGGAATTGGAGCTGGGCCTGAATCAGTCTGAATGCATGATCTTTACCCATTCCACATTCATTCTGACAGGTGGAGCTGGATTGATGTTTCTAAGCTCTGTAAATGGTTAATAAATACTATATAGATCATCTATAAACAAAAATTGTGGTTTAGGTTAAATGACACCAAGAAGGGAGTGAGATTGGCCTTACTGTTGTTGTGGCACAGGTGCAGTGCTGTGTGTTATTATATGTACCAATGTTATCATATTAAATTCAAATTATAGCTAGTTTTTAGTAAATGATAAACCTAAATGACTTGTTTGATAGCAACATATCATTTTCTTAAAGCTTACTAAACTTTTAAACTTTTACCCTTTTTCCTAGTTGGGTTCTACTTTTTTAATGCACCTTTTTGTTGAAAAGGCTGTTGTTGTTGTTGTTGAAGGTTTCCTTCTCTGTATGTAAAGTACAATGTCACTGGCCAGTCAACTGCTTACCTAAGCCACATTTTGCATGGTTGAAATGCTACCACTGGATGATTGTGAGGAGCATAAGAAGAAGCAACAATATGTGAATGTCACAGCAGTTCTCTCCGCTTTGTGAAAAACCAAATACAGTAGCTGTCAGTGAAAAAGCTTTGCTATCTCAATACCCATATTGTTGCATCCCTAATGCTTTGTGTGCCATTTCACTGATCACATAAAGCGTGGGCTGTAATTCGTGTTACAGTTTTATTCAGACTTTTCTGTGCTGTCAAGTTATCAACGTACATTAGCCTCAGCTTTTGTAGGCCTCCTCTGCAATTATTCCTAAATGACCTTTTCATGGCTTGAATGTTAGTTTTCATGAAAGATGATTGGTCGCAGCATCGGGGCAATTATGCCTACCCAATGAAAGGATGCACTATTGAGCGATCATTGTTTTATGTTTAATTACGGTTATCAAACGGCAGATAGGTAAATTGATCCCCCCAAAATTTTCCACCAGTTTTTCCTTTGATTTTCTTTTCACTGCAAGCATGTCGTTTTGTTTTTTTATAGCTGGAAAAATCCCGGTTTTCATTACAGTTTATGTTCCAAAATGGATTACAGTTAGTCCATTAAATACTGTGAAATATTGTGAAGAAAACACTGAATATTTAATATTTGCCTGCTCTGAGTCTCTGTCCCTGACACACTGTGATAACAACTATTCAGCTTTGAGACGAAGAACCTGAATAATGGATCCAATCCTCGGTAAATAGGATTAGTAACCAAGGTAACGCTGATGTTCTTGGAATATCGTGCACGAACACACAAGCGCACACATGTACACATTTCTGACTGGCAGTCTCTTTCCCTTTACCAAACATAATTTCCAATGCAAACGGCTGTAGACTCCTACGGCGCGGCAGCTTTGATTGCCCACTGCGTAGCGTCAATCTCTGCACAATTACACAGTGTAGTTTTATTGTGATGTGCTGTCCCATAATAACTTTGTTCGGCAATTGGCTGTATGTGGCAGGAGAATAATTCTGAAAAGGATGCAATTCACACACTGAACCCACAGTAGATAAAGAAGAAAGCTGCCCAGTCAACCAGGAAAGTGGAACAGCCGTGCGATTTACAGAGGAAATATTCTGTGTCATGCATCCATTACACCTGAGTCTGGGATCAGGCAACACACACTACCGCTACTCTTTCACTTGGCAACACATGTTTTATGTGTTATATCACCTAACGTCGGATGTTATTTCTTTGACTATTTGCACCTACTGTGGTTGCACAGCAGCTCGGGTTTACAGTGTTGCATGGATGTGCTGTTTCTGCACGTTGCCACATGTGGGAATAAACTCCTGCTCACCAGCCCTCAAGTGGCCTTGTCATTTATCAGTGGCAGACACTGAAAATTGATGTGGTGCAGATATGCATGTCTTAACTCAAACGAGCACCACAGTGACCACCTAATGCTAGTTCAAAACCCCAGTCTGACACTCCTGCCATATGGATGTTCATGGACAGGTCACAGGGAACATGACACATCAGTGGAGAAGGGTTAGGTTGCCTCTCTAGTTTAATAAATCAGGAGTGGATACTGGCCTTCGGACCACTTTACCCCTTCTTACTGTTATATTTCATGTTGTCTTCTCTGTTGTTTTCTTTAGAACGGGACACTAATTTATTCCATCAGTGGTTTTCCTGCTGACCTTGCCTTTTAGTATATTTACAACCTCCATTAAGCTTCTTGTCCTCTGAGGTGATAGCGTCACAGGGAGAAACATGGGAAAACAGCGCAGGAAGTGATATTCAACCAGGAATGTAATTGGAAAAAGAATTGTCTTAGAGGACCTGATATTTGTTATCAAAAAAACACAGAAACGTGCTCTGCAAACTGCTTTTAGAGGAAAAGTAATGACCTGGTGTTCAAAGCCCACTCTTTAAAAACGATTACAGCTTCAACTGTACTGCCTTTTGACAGTTAAGAGGTGAAGACAGATAAGTCTTCATTTTCACTTTCATGCCGGCGTGGTCGTGTCAGAATAAGTGCCACATTTTTCAAAAGGTGGACGTCTCCTTTGGGGAAAAAAACACTTTGATGTTCTGGCATTACAGAAAAGCGCAGCATGCTTTGCCTCTAATATGTTTTGTAAGAGAAGCCCAATATCATGGCAATGATAAAGACATACAAATAAGGTCAGTAGAAAAAGCATCAAGGTTATGTAGTTGACAGCACTGCTGTGTTGGGTTAGCGGTTGAGTGAAAAAAGAAAGGGTTTCGTGCAGAAGTAGCCATATTACTGAGCTCTCTCTTGCTCTGTAATGCATTGTGCCTCGGTAGACAGGCTCTTAAAAGGTTGTTGTTTGGCTCTGGCCACCTGCCTGATTTATAGACATTTTTTTTTCATGGAGGGAACTCATTGAATTGATTCCTTTTGTAATTTCCTACCACTCCACCACTGTACATTTCTCTTCACGATGCCTCAGCCTCTCTGCTCTGATTGTTGCCTAGGCAGCTCGACGGGCTGAGGAAAGGCCGAAGAAGCTGCTCGCTGAAACAGAACAGAGAAAGGTAACCCGATACACCTTTTCCAAAAGCGTTGTCACCGTGTACCGCAAAGTTAGAATAATTGCTTTACCCATATCACTCATGGGAAGGGTCGCCGCTATAAAAATGATGATCTTGCCAAAAATAAACTATTTATTTTCAATGATCCCAAATAAGCCATCACAAGATTGGTTCAGATCTCTGGACTCGTACATTTCTAAATTCCTTTGGAAAGATAAACCCCCACGTATCAGCTTAAAAACACTACAAAGGACCAAGGATAAAGGAGGATTAGATCTGCCTAACTTTAATCACTATTTTTTAGCCAACAGGCTTCAGTTCATCTCTAGATGGTTTAAACACACCTTCTTAGATGAACCTTGGATAGATGTAGAACAGGCACTATGTAATAACCTAGAAATTTCAGACCTACCATTTATCAGCTCAAACATCAAACGACATGAATGCTTTAAAAGCATCAATATTAGCTCTTCTCTGACAGCATGGTGGGAGTTTCTAAAAATGACAGAGTCTTCATTAATCCCATGCAAACGTACACCTATCTGGAACAACCCGGACATATTACAAAACAATAATATGATAAACTTTTCAGATTGGAGTTGCAAAGGAATTAAATACTTGGAACATATATTGGAAGGAACAGACTTTATTTCATTTGACAGACTAGTTATACAATATGGGATCAACAAGAAACGATTTTTGGAATATCAACAAATTAAATCCATAGTAAAAAAGAAATTTAATCCCAGTGAAGCTGAATTACAAACACCACCAAGTGTGGTACAATTTCTTAGTCTAAAACCCCCCAAATTATTGTCTAAAATATACAGAACACTTTCTAAAATAGATGAATCAATATCCCTTCCTATTGCAAAATGGGAAGCAGATTTATCAATCAACTTAGACCCAAACCTTTGGTCTCAGATATGCTTAAAAACCTTTCAATGGATCAGAAATCCCAGTTTGCAATTAATACAATACAAAATATTACACAGAGTGCACTATACTGGTCATAGGATGTTCAAGATGGGCTATACGCCTTCCAACAACTGCTCACACTGCACAGCAAATACACCGGATAATTACATCCACGCTCTTTGGTTCTGTCCACCAGTTCAGAAATTTTGGCGTGAGATATGTGAAGACTTATCAAAGTGTCTGAAATGTAACATTCCAGCCTCCCCTTTAGTATGCTTGCTGGGCAACTTGGATGAGGTCACTGCAGAAATAAACACAGCCCACGTTGTTTTTACGGCCCTATGCATTGCCAAGAAAATGGTCCTCATTAACTGGAAAAATAAAAATAATCTTAATTCTAACCAATATAAAAACCATCTAATAGATCACATTAGTCTTGATACAACCTCTGCCATCACATTTGATCAATCCCTTTGGGCTCCTTTGATCGGCTTCATCACCTAGTGGGGGTGGGGGGGTCATGGTTTGGTCCTGCCTTCGCTATTGTGGTTGATGTGGGGGTAGGGACGGCCTTAGGGCGTCTGGGGAGTCCCTAGGGACGTTTCCCTGGAGGGCCTAACCTGGGGGCTGTGGCCATGACCTGGTTAGAAGCTCTGGGGCTCTTGGATGGTGTTTTCCTTGTGGCTGCGTACAGCGGAGATGGGGGAGGGTCTGTGCTGGCGGACGTTGGTTACTGGCCTGGTAGCCTGGCTGCCCCTGGGAGGGTCCGGGACGGGCGTGGAGGCTTGGGGGTCTGGGGGTGCTCCGCCCCCCGGTCTGGGGTGCTGGCCGGGCCTTGGGGGCTTGGGTCCTGGCTGTTGTGTCGCCGGAGTAGTGGGCGGGTGGGTGCAGGGGGGCTCAGCCCCAGTGCAGGGGACCTCTGGTGCATCGGCCCAACTAGGGGGCTCTCTAACTGGTGGGGAGGTTGTTACATCTTTGCAGGTGGTCTCCTCACTACAGGAGCTCACTCTGCAGGTGGGGGGAGAGATATAGGAGAGGGGGAGAATGAACTCAACCTGGGTGTCTATTGTCTTGTGTAGTTTGGGAGATGATTGGATGATGGGGTGGGTGCAGTTTTCTCTGGGGTGGAGTCGGGTGGGCTGCCCCGGACTCTGTGGGGCTGGGCAGTGCTGCTGCTGCGGGCCCCGGTCCGGATGGGCCTGGGCCTCCTTGCCCTGGTGGGTTCCAGAGCGTGGGGGTGCCTACTGGGGTCAGCGGGGGAGCTGGCCCCAGGGAGGGGCCGCTTGCCCCTCCCTTTCTTCCCTCCCCATCCTCAGCTGCCTTCCTATTCCCGCTCTACCACACCCACCCACACACGCAGGGCTTGGGGTGCAGGTATGTCACCAGGGTGCAGGGGAGGCACTCCCCCTCTGTCCCCTTCTGGCCGCCTGTGCCTCAATTTTATTCTGCAACCTAGACATCCACATTACTCACACTCTCACATAACACATACATATAGGGCCTTGGGGGTGGGCACGTTTTACAGCATCCAGAGGATGGTCGTTGTACTCCAACCCACCTCTGGCGCTGGTGCCCTACCCTCAATTTTAAATGCATTTAGACACTGAGGGTTTTCGGGAGGAGCCGTGCTGCTCTCTGAGAGGAAGCTAGTACCATGCTCTCCTGAGTTTTAAATGCACTTTAGAACAGCACACAACAACATTACATATGAGCGGGCGTAGGGAGGTTTGAGGTCTTCACTCACCCCGGTTCTGTTAGCCGTCAGGGCTGGGGGGCTGGGAGGAGGTGCTGGCCGTCAGACTGGGGTCTGGGATGCGGGCCCTCCCTGCTACTGCAGATAAGGAGGTGGTCCGCTTGCCTCCACCCCAGAGAGAAGGGTTACATCTCCTGGGTCTAGGTGCGGCTTGCCCCTCTGGGGGCGGGGGTACCTGGACCTGGGATATAGAGTATGTTTGGGGAGTGCGACTGTCTGTGCAGTGTCTATTTGTGTCTGTCTACACGTTGGGTGAGTGCCGAGTATTTGGTTGTGCATATGGGGGTGGGAATGCACGTCTGTGTCCGCGTGTGCCTGTTTGTCTGTGTCTATATGTCAGGTTGGGTCTTAGACTCAACCTCTCTGGGTACATCTCAGGCCCTCTAAAGTACGGAGGCCTATCTCCCCTCACCACACTCCCTGCCGGTGGCTGATGCCCTTAGACGTTGGTGTGTTGGTGGTCCTTGTCATCTGGGGCTGGGCGCTCATGCATGTACCGGCTCACTCCTGGTGGCCGATTGGCGGGGCCGGGCGCCTGTGGCCCGGCTGGGCTCCTTCCGGGGGGTGGGATGCCCTCAGGCCTCTGGCCTCTGGGCCTGAAGCTCGGTCCTCTCTGGCACAGCTGGCTGCCGGCGGAGCCCGCGGGCACGCCACTGCAACCCCCTCTGGCCTCTGCTCCGTAGCTGCGGGGTGACCTCCCCTTTGGGGCTCTACTCAGCTCTTCCCAGGAGGGTGGCACGGTTCCCCCCCCCTTTTGGTGGTCCTCCTCGGGTCCTTGTACTCTGGGGCCTCTGGATATCTGGGGCCTGGATCTCCTCCATACCTGCTTCATACCCTGGTGGACGGGGCTATGGCTCCCCACACTCCCTAGCAGATCGTTACATGGAGAAACCTTTGGAATACAAGCATGCTGATCCACACAGGTATGCACACAGGTGTACACACGGGTGTTCACAGACGCGGACTACACCTTTCTTGGCTGCTGCCTCAAAGCACATTGTGCGCTGTCTATCTTGCATGCTGCACAATATCGTTTATTATTTAGTATCTACTGTTATCTACTGCTAGCTAGTTTATTGTGATGGTGCTGTTTTTATTATGTTGCTCTTTGTTGTTTGCTTTCTCTTCTGTTTTTTTTTTCTCCATACAGGTGATCCAGGCGTTTTGTTTGTTTGTTTGTTTGTTTTTTCCTTTCTTCCCCCCCTTCTCACCGTCTCTTCTCCCCTTTGATTTTCTTTCTCTCCCTCTCTTTCTTTCATTCTTTCTCCCTGTCCTATCCCCCAGTCACGTCTGTCCCGTTTGTAGCAACCGAAAATAAAATAAATACATAATTATAATAAAGGTCAATCAAATGGACCAATATGGCAAGGCCATGATGATCCACTTGGTAAAATAAATCCGCTTGGCATCTTTCTTGGCCTTAAGACAAGAATTCTGATGGCTAAAGATCCAAACGGGACACAAAAAAAAAAAAAAAGAAAAAAAAAAAAGAATAATTGCTTCAAAGATTTCTTCCATTTATATCTTGACTTAAAATGTGTCTTTCTGCCCGTGAAAGCAACAGCAACAACTGTGAAAAAAATCCTATTTGTAAATCAACAGCTCTATTTGTATTATAGGTCGCAGAGTATCTCAGTCGTGCAGCCAGCCATAAATATGTGCACTTTTGTGAAGTGTGGTCAGAGGCTGAAACGATTGTGATCCAAAGAGAAACAGCACTCCCAACATTTCGCCTGATTTAAAGGTGAAGGAACAGTTACGGAAATTAAATTTAATATGAACAGAATAAAGGCCGTAAACACATTTAATGCTATACAGCACTTTCCACTATTCTATTTGCATCTTAAATAAAGGACTCCAGTCTCCAAGATAGGAAGCCATAAAACTAATTCTCTCCACATTTTCAATCAGCTGCTGCCCTTTGGCTTTATGAGTCAAGGTACACAGTGCCGGCCTCAGCTTCAACTCTGCTACACCACTGCAAAGAGGACCTATAAAAAGGAGGAGGAGGAGGAGCCATTCTAATTTTGCTGGCAAAGGGTGTTTGAAGTGCTATAAATGTGAGATAAATTTTGTTCAATGGGACATTTACACAACCTCACTGTTTATGACTATCTCAAGTCATTGTTTTTTTGTTCTCTGAGCAGTTAATTGCATGGGGTAAGAGAGCAACATCTCTTAAGGTAAGAGATGTTTTTGACTGCTAACCTAAACCATGAATGGGATTTATGGTTTTAAATATTTAATTACTGTTTTCAGAGGCTGCTAAATCATTATAATCATTATAATCTCATCTTCAAAGCTGCCCTTAGCTTTTTAACTAAACACACTAAACACTAAACACTACTGTAGCCTTGTCTTAACCCCATCAACCAGATTTTCCCCTCAATGTCATGTCAATTTCAGACACAAAAGATGAACCTCTTTCAGGTGATGCAGTTGGGGAAGAGGGTCAGAAACACAGTATGACACTAACAAAATATGACCAGCAAGACACAAATAACAAACTATAGACACAAAGAGGAGCTAGGTTTCCAGTGACAGAGAGCTGAAGGCTAGGGATCCCAGAAGACTAAACTGGGAGCATAAAGATAAAGCAACCAGGAAATGTAATATTGTTGCATTGAGTTGCAGAATTCAAAAGAAACTGAAAATCCCTGAAGGTACAGAAAAGCAGGACTCAAAATTAAGCTTGAACTAATAACAAGAAAGAATAAACAATTTCCTGAATCTAAATAATAAAGAATATTAAGCTTAAAACGTAGAGACAAAACCTGTTTGTCATGACACTGAGAAGGTGGTGGAGACCAAAGCAGAGCCAAAAGGATCGTTGTTGTTTTACTCACGTTCACCACCTCCTAATACGTTAAATAGGCGTTATAGTCCCAAGACACGGCCTAAAAATCACAGCTCTTAATTGAACCCCATTCTAATGGATGAAGTGCATCCATTAGCTCTCTGCTCATGGACAAAATTTAGTCAATAATGACGTCTGTTATGCAACCCGTGTTTAATAAATTACTTAACTTTTCCTCTAGTGTGCTTTTACTTGTGAAATGAGTTTTAAGTACAAGCAATGACAGTAATGATACAATACTCCTGTGTGTAATTTATGTGGCACAGCATGCTATTTAAAAAAAAAAAAAAGCAGACTGTGCTTACTAATTTTTATTACTTTTTTGTTCAGTTTATGCTTCAGCATTTCTTTCTTACTTGGGTGGTTATAGCCTTGGAAGAAAGACTATGTACCTCATACATCTTGTCTAACTTCAATACCACAGCCCTTCACATCGGGCCCCTTTTCCTCTTACCTGCAGCAAACCTCATTTCACTACAAATAGTGGCTATATGCGTCGCAGCGCCAACCATTTTTATTCCCCTGAACTCTGTTCTCAGAAAATTCATTGACTATTAGAAAGCCTGAAGGAACGATACAATTAGCTAACATGCAAATGGAGTCATTTCTCAGTTGGCTCTCATTCACCTGCACGAGAGTGATGGGTAAAATGTGATGGGAAAAACTCCCGTGTGCCGGGGCATAGCAAACATTGGATGATATACAAGTGGAATTTCTTATTATCCAGGGGGAGTCTGCTGTTTGTGACTGACAGGGGAACACCTCAATTGCACTGACATGATTTCATTTCTTTCCATGGTAGTATACAGCTGCACAGAGTTAAAACTAATCTGGTCAAACACAGTGAGCTCTCGAGCGCAGCATAGATCAATCTCTGTCTGCTCTTAATCCAATCTGATTGGTAAGAATAGCATCGGGGTGATATAAAACCCACTCTGCATGATTGTTTTGAAAGCTTCCTCTCCACTATGGAACATAGCTCCACGGGATATCTAAAAGCTTTCTATCCACAGTGCAGTTGGATGTTTCCACCTCCTCAAAATGGGCAAGCAGAAAAATAACATCAAAAATCAAGACGTTTCAGAAGGGGTGGGAAAGAGCCGAAATCATTCACTTTAGTACAAGAAGCAAAATAACAAAAGAAATCAATCACAGGTGGAACTAACTACTTGCATATACATACATACATTATTGTTTACAAACCAGAGGAATTCATCAAGTCTGATGTGCTTGTGAATGGAAATTTCTATCTGTTAGGTGCAGTGGAATGTTAAGCTTTACATAACAGAAATAGAAAGACAGCAGTGCAGTACGTAAGTACACTTAAGTACGTTAAGCAGGGAGCACACATTAAAATAAGCTTAAATAAACGTTCTGCTCTGAGTGATTTTAATAAAGTGGCATTCAAACTCAGGAAATATTTGCACTAGTTGTATTTAGTGATTAAAAAAATGAGGATATTAGCAATGCCACACTTTACTTAATGTGGGCTGGATCGCTATATCCTCTGGGCATCATCATTTAGGGTACCACTGTGTGATGCAACGACCAATATTCATGCCATGTGGAACTATAGCAGTTATTATCATTACAATAAATTCACCTACTCAAAAAAAAAATAGAGAAGACAGTTTCATATATCAAACCACACTCAGCACAGTGAACACCAGAACTCGGTTTAATTCATTTAAACTTTCTAGAACTGTTCTCTGACTTTTGTCCACTTTTGGACAAACATGGAAATGAGCTGAATTAAATTTATTATCAACTTTAAGAAATTCAGACAAACAGTTGTCCGTACACACAGCTTTGGGGAAAAATGGGTACAATATGTATTGTCCTTTTACATTTCCTACTTTTTCCTTTACCAAATGAAATATGGGGCTCTTTGTTGTCTCAAACTTTGCATGTTTGCTGTTGATATGAACAGGTATTGTACAGTAGATTTTTCAAATGAGAACGCTGTCTCCTATGAGAGATGTGAAAGTGAACCAAAATAATAAAGCTGTGGCTCATAAAACCTGCAACTGGAGGATGACATAAAAATCAGCAGAGCTGCGGGAAACTGCAGGCTCTGGAGATGCTCCTCTGTGAATTCACCACTACAGGCAGCCACGATATTATCCAATGTTAATTTAAGAAAGACGATTGTTTCTGGTTTACACTAACGGGTACTGAAAGGGCTGACAGAGAAACCGTGGAATCTGCTCAAATCTGCATTTCACTTTAGCACTTCCTTTGGAATTACTATAGAGAAGACACATTGGCACTTAACGACTATTGTGTTGGTTGTGCTTTGCTAATTATCTTTTTATGTGCAACTGCATTTTAACTATTGCTATACTGCATTAAAATTCATAAGGGTAAGCTAATAAAATTCCGACTGACATTAACCCATAGAGTGTAAAAATGCTCAAATATTGTAAAGCTACTCTTTGATTTGGTGGATCTAACCTATTTGGCCTGATGACCGTTCTGTTTCCCTCATTAAATCTGGATGTGTCATCATTAGCTCTCCAGGTTGTAGCTGCAGCTGGGACAAATTTTTAATGGGGCAAATTAGCATTTGTTAACATCTACTCTGCAGGAGAAGTAAAACAAAGTCCCAACTCTTCATTAGCAGAATTAATCTTAAGTTTTTAAAGGTGTTTGGTTTGACTGTAATGAAAATACAAAGTGCAGCCTGGGTTTTAGTACTGCAGTCATGTAGCCATAAAGCAGTATGTTTTGTCTGAAAGAGAGTAGTTCATTGAATCTTGTTCTCGACTTGCTACAATTAACAGTTTGCAGAAGGATATTTCTTATTTATAGGCGTCCCTATGCACTGCACTAGCTCAATAGTCGGTATTGTAAGAGGATGACAGGCAATTTCTGAGCTTCAAAGGCTTGGCAACAGCTCAGTAGAATTTAAATGACCTTAAAATTCACGGGTTTCATTTACAGAATTACTATGCAGAAAGGAAGGGATATTATCTGTATAATGTCATCAGAATAAGCAAATATTTCACCTTTTATGCACTTTGCTCTCATTGTTGGCCTTGCATTTGAATATACAGTGTCCTCTGTTCTTGAGCCAAACTCCAAAGGGTGATAAGGAAGATATATTTGGCATCGCCTCTTCTCCGGTGGTGCTACAGAGCTGCTGGTCAGCCATCTGCAATCTAGCTATGACCTATGTGTCAGGTCCTTTCTGGTATCATCTGCCTTTCCCTATAGCACCGCCTGGTGCTGAAACTGTTGCATAAAGAAGATGCTTGGCTGTTGCCCTGCCTTGGATTTGTTTACATATTTCTGCTGGCGGTAAACAGAGTGTGATGGTTTGGAGGCACTGAGAGGCAAAGTCCTGTTCTCCATCGGTTGTGAAGTGCAGCTGGCTCAACCGTACGTTCACACCACAAGCAACACAATCAATCAAATCACCAGAAATTCATTAGTTTCGTATTGAGGTAAGCAGCCAGAGACATTCAGCCTAGACGTGGGGACTGGGCCAAGAAAATTTGGCCATGTTTTTCCTTTATGTGTTCATCAAGCTTCAACGGGCAGGTTTTATGTCTTCACTGTTTCCAATGTTAATTTCATTTTTATTCATAATCTCTCTGCCTGCCAAGTGCAGAATGGATGCAAAGTTTATTCTAGTCACTTATCACTGTACGCTTGACAAGAATAAATATTTCAAAACTATTGGTACAACCAAAGTTTGCTAAACTAGTTGTTTGTTAAATCGGACCCTTTAACATGCATGAAATGAGAACATGAGTAAATACAGCCTGAGCAAGTTGTCACATTGTTCCATTTCCTGTGGTCTCCCAAAGAAGGAGATACTAATCATTGAGAATAAGCCTGACAGTTCAGCGTGAAGGGACCTGTAGGATATGTACACTGAAGACAGTTTGAAACACTCCTCAGATGGACTTTGATGATACAAATCTTCATAGTTGTCATGTTTATGCCTGCGCCGGCACCATCCTCTCATTGCCAGGCTAAATGTTCAAAGGTAGCAGAAACTTTGTGTAACTCATTGACAAGGTAAAGCGAGAAAGTAAGAAAAAAAAAAAACTTGTATTGCAAACTTCAAAGAACCCCCCAACACTTCAAAAGCTTCTTCACGGTTCGGTGACTAATCTTCAAAGTCATGCCAAGGATTGAACTGATAGTGCCGCTGTGTATAGCAGGTACAAACATCCTTGTCAGTGCCACTGAGGTGTGAGGTGTAGAGAAAGGGAGAGGAGATAATGCCGGAAGCTAATTGAGACAAAGTCTGTCCCTCGCCTGTGTGAAATACAAAGCTTCTGGCTGCAGACATTTGGTAATTACAGCTGCTTGAGATCAGTCAAACGTAGACATTTAGCTAAAATAGGGAATTATTAGTAATTCCAGAAGTTCATCACAGTCATTGGAGAGCTTACAGTAGATCTATGTTATCTTTTTACTACCCTGCGCATCAGAGAAATCTCAAGAAATAGTTGGGATGAAAATCTTGTTGAATGACACATCTTTAGGGAAATGTTCATTAGGGACTTCTACAGTCTCTCTACCTGCACCTGTTAAATCAATATTTCCCTACTAATTAACACCGCATGTGTCAACTGCATCATTCTCACACAGGCTTCCTATTTCGTCTTTGTGCGGCAGAATCGTGAAAATAATGAAATATTCCCAGTAACAGTATGGAAGAATGGAGAGAAAACCTGGGTGTAAGAGTAGAATATTTCATTACTGCATCCTTGCAGGCTTCTTTCAAATGACGAGACAAAATCACTCATGTGTCTAATTGGTGCATATAAAAAGACTGTAAATATGAGAAAAATGGTTTAATGCCATAAAGTCCTGATGACTCATCCCACCTTAAAACAAACTGTTCATATGAGTTGCTCATATGAGAGGCCACTGTTTTGTGCAGTTTGTGACAAAATATGTCTTTAGTCGGTGTCACATCCGTGCCTACTTTTCTGTAAGCCCCCCGTGATCATTGCATAATAATATTAGTCAGTATAAAAGCTAGTGAACTGAGAGGTAGTTCTTTCACTAATACTGTAGATTGTAAAGCTCTTTAAGGGTTTGTGATTTGTAACATTACATTAAAAATGTGTTTTTGTCAGACTGCTTATTAAAAACAGAGGTAGCCACAAAAATGTCACACAATGGTTTGTGAAGCCCCATTGCATAGCACATAGGTCACCAACATGTTGAAGTGGGAGTGTTAACATTTGGGTCATTTAATATCAAATCAGTGTGGTCCTTCTGCTCAGTCATCTTTGATTTCCTTAAAAATGTCATGGTCCAAAATTTGGAAATATATAATGACTGCTGTGAAAATTTACCCTCATATATCAAACACTGTTCAAGATATATATTGGAAAATGAAGCATCGACCCACTTTCAGCATGCTTTTTTCACACTTTGAAATTGGAGGCCATGTTTGAACATGAATATCAGAAAGACTATTAAGGATGAGTTTAGACTTCTAAAGTTGTCTGTACCACATAGCACACCAGATTTTTTATCAAATAATTCTATAAAAGAAATGCTTCAAAAGCTCACACAAGTTACACAACAAGTTGCAATGCTGCCAAAGTTAAAAAAAGACGAGTTATATATAAAACCAGCTCCTGTGCAGGTTTTCTGAAGGGAGTAAATTAGCTAGTTTTGTAGCTGGCTGTGAACACACACATTTTTTCTGTGGTAAATTTAGTCATTTTAACACGGGAGTCTGCTGGGACTGACTTGTTTTTGGAGAACGTCTGAAGTGGCCACTTAAGGCTTGGAGGTTGCCACTTGGGTTTCATACATGGAAATTGAAGCTCACTGTGCAGTGAGTTCTGATGAAATTGCTCTCCATCAGAGCAATATGCACTCTGCAACATTAACGCTGTTTTCCTATACAATGCTTTATTACAGTTATCATCAATCATCCTTTCAAACAAAGTTATGCAAAGATCGTCACACAGAAACAGAGGACATATTCACAATGAGTTTAGAAAATCACATGTTTGTATATTCACCATTAGGTTTCCATAAACCAAGCATAAACCCCCCCACCCCCAATCAAAGGACACTTAGTAGATCCTGAATGTAAATCTGAACCTAGATAATCCAGGAGTCCCCAAAAGGCCACATTTCTACTACAACTGACATGATGCATTTCATAGACTCACTAATGCCTGTAATGAATTTAAATGCAATGCAAAGGAGTGTTTGGCAGAAGAAAATAAAAAAGAGAACACTCGTGTAAACACAGACAAAAGCAAAAACAAGCAAACATAAACAAAAACAGAAAGCAAATGATATGTATTGGGAAAACTGAATCTTCAACATCTATATTTAATTGGCTGGCTGCATGTGGTGTCGCCACTGAAATTGGCTCCCACCCTCTCCATCTGTAATTAGACACTTCATCACACCCCCACAAGCCTGTACTGCATTTGTACCATAACAGTAAAGCACAATTAAAACCGTCTCAGTGTTTGCTGACAGCTATAGTCTTTAAGAGTTCACTGGCTATCTAAACAATTGAGAATAAAGAAGAGCTGCAAAGACAATAAGATAAAGGCAGTGATACCTTACTTAGAGATTAATGTCTCTTACAAATGGGCAATGCAAACACAGTTTCAGCAGGTAGTAATTTGCTTTTATTTCTTTCTACTCTGAAACAGACAGCTCAATTACCCCAGCCAGTACTGAAGCCACAGATGCAGATTTTTAAAACATTTGTTACTTGGAGCCCAAGGGAACCCTTAAGGGCCTCCCCGGGCAATGAAGCCGTCATCATGCTTCATGAGGTGTAGCAGTTTCTTTTCTCGTCTTGCTCCGGCATATTTCCATTTATCACGTCTACTGATGCGCAGTGTAAGAGCCACACACTTCAGCAAAATGGATCAGAGTGTAAGGGCTTTCAAAGAGAGGGAGACATATTGAATATGCACACACAATCATGCATGCTTTCTCAAATGTGTGTACCCCCAAATAGTACGCAAACACGAGGACATGGGCATACACAGACTCACGTGCATAAAGTCAGTCACACACTTGTACGCAAACGCCGCAGACATAAAAGCAACGGAGAGCCTCACACAGCAAGACGATCACAGGCCTCGAAGTATAAGTTTCGACAGTTTGACAGCATATTCTGTCTTTTGTGTAGCAGAGGAGGCTTATGGAGTCTGGCTGCTGCCCTCAACACTTCTTCTCCTCTTGCATTAATGAAATAAAATGCACCATATGCCTTTATGCACAACGCCGACGAGCGTGAGAAACTTCACTTGCATCAGACAAAATAAACAATACACAAAAATAGACATAAAAAAAACTACCATCTTAGTAGCTCGCTTCAAAAAGCAGCAATGCCATATGTATTTGAAGGGTTTCTTTTCAAAGTAAGACATCAGTCATGCATGGGGTAAAATGACACCTATACTCGCTCAGAGTGACTGCTGTCACAAAAAAGGCTCAGATGTTACTAAAAGGTTTAAAAACTCCCGTCTAAGGATTTATTTATATCTAAGCAAAGTATCACTCCCGTTAGAAATAATTACATGTAAAACAGCCTTTGAAGCACTTGTAGTGACTGAAAGACTTCAGATCCTTTTAGCAGCACACTGGATGACATGTAAGCCTTAAAGCACTGTGCAAAAGCCTGGCCACATAATGACATTCTAGCTGTGGATGAACGCTCACATCCTCTTAGCAGCAATACATGAACTGAGACGCTGAAATGGCAAAAGTTCTTATGAGGGGAACGTTGCTTTGAGGGAGATGGGCCACCTTTAAATGGAAACACCACTGGGGCTGTTTTTCATCTACTAACAACTGTCATCGGACCATGGGACAAATATTTCCTACTGTCAAAATGAAATTCATCGCCATATTCAGACAGAGCAAAGGTTACTTACATGACTTCTGCAAATATATATATATATATATATATATATATATATATATATATATATATATTAGTGGATTAAAAAACAAAAGCAGAAATCAGTGCACACTGAGAAAAATGTTGATGCATGGAATCTTACCCAAGAAAATTTGACACTTTATACTTAGAAAACGCTTGCATAAGTTAAGGTGAATTAAACTGCTAAACCTTTGATATTGTGCTCTCTGTCATCTTCTCATGCTTTATCACGTCATCCCTTTCGTCACTTGTTTGTTGCCGTGAGAGACAACTCGTACGCCCTAAACAATGTCTGTCACATTGCATTATTACTGCCGATAGAGTGCCGGATGAATCGTCATACGAATAAAATGCTGTGCTACAAAAGGGCGGAAGAGGTCACAAAATGATCAAAGAATTGAGGGGAAATGGATGACAGATGGGGTCTTTTTTTGCCTCGCAACACCAAGCCCGGAGCGCTTAAACCACATAGATAAACAGCTTTTTCATGGAAGAGTGACTCCTGTTAATTTGTGGTGGTGGGAGAGTAATAACAAGTATTACACAATAATAGGTTTCCCAATGTGCTTTCATTTTTTGCCACCTGAAGTGTTTTTTACAATCCTGTAATCAGGATAAAGTGAATCACCCTAAAAATCAAACTCCTACTTACCACATGCTGTTATTATTTCCCTGGTTGCAAAGTTCTTGATATACTTTAGAAAAACTATAAACACTGTCATGTGATAATCACCGTGCGATAATTCCCTACTTTGCCTTGCAGAGCTGAAGGGGATTAGGCCTGGGTTTCCTTAGCTAACCTAATAACATGTATGACAGAGCTGCAGGCGGCTTAGTGTTTACTGCCTCACATTTCTCCGAGGAGTGCCAAGTACAGCATTGACAGACCTGATGTTTTTCTCTCAATCACCTTTGCTCCTTCTCTAGTTAAATCCCTGATACCTACTGCACTGCACCCCTCCTTCATTCTCTGCCTCTCTTTCTGACTGCACCACCGACTGACTGGTGTGCTTCATAAAATGTAGCATGTGGCAAACATGCTACATGCTTTAGCTTAGATACAGTTTGGTTTCCATAACAGTCACTGTTAGAAAACTTGCCTGTGGGCAAGAATTTTTAATAATCTCAAAATAATCTGCTGACCATATGAGATTTATCATTCAGCCCAGGCTGAATGATGGTCTAACTCTTCAACTGATTTGTCCGGAAAGCTTTATTAAGGACTGAACACATGTGAGTGCAGCTCAGTAAACTCCATATCTGTAATGGACTTAATGTAAGGGAAAAAAAGAATAAACTCAGTAGCACTTCTTTAACAATAAGATAAAATCTTGGAATCTTTAGTGTCTGTATAATCTCTATGTAAAGATATCTGCATATAAGCATGCAGAATGTGTAGGCAAAAGACTATATTTTTAACAACAAAAGCTGGTTTAGGTTTGTATAGTTATAATCCAAGTAGTTTTAACCAGTTATATTTGAGAAGTGTTTTTATTGTATGAAGTGTTTCCTAAAATGCAACCTTGCAATCATAGACTAAATTGTTTCTTGAATATTTCAGGGTTTAAAACTTATACAGTGATATGTACTCACTGGTTGAACCCTGTTTGCCTTCAGAACTGGCAGAGATTCAAAAAGGTGCTAAAAAGCATTGCTCTGAGATTTTGATCCATATTAACATGACAGCATCATACAGTTGTAGTAGGTTTGTCAGCAAGCTATTTATGATGTGAATGTGCAATTCCACACATCCCAGAAGTGCTCTATTGCATTGAGATCTGGTGGTTATAGAGGTCTTTTGAGTGACCTCATTGACATGTTCAAGAAATCAGGGGAAAAGGCATGATCAGCAAAAAACCTCAGGTAGTCTGTGGATTTTAAATGATGCTCACCAAGACAGCCAACTTCAAACATTGATATGAAGCAAGATGGATACACGCTTTCATGTTGTGTGCATCAAACTTGCCCTTTGGAATTCTAGCCTTCAGTTACCTATTCTGACAGGAGCGGCATCTAGCATTTTTTTCTGCTGCAGTTACTGCTGCTTAAAGCAGCCATTTTCCTCTTACCTCTGACATCAACAGGGAATTTTTATTTAGAGTACTGCCACTCACTGTTTTGGGATCAGTTATTGGTAAATCCTATCAGTAGTTTCAGAAATCCACAGACCAGCTTTTTTGGTACCAACATTCATGTCATATTCCGATTCACTAAAATAATTTCTCTTTCCCATTCTGATGCTAAATTTGAAGTTCAGCAGGTCCTCTTGACCATGTTTGCATGCTTAAATGCACTGAGCTAGCGCCATGTGACTGGCTGATTAAATATTTGCATTAATGTGCAGTTGAGTAGGTTTACCTACAATGCTTGATGACTGTTGTTGTGAAGTTGCACTATATAAATACAGTATATAAAGGTTGTATTCCATGGTAGTTTTTGTCTGAAAGCAAAGATGAGAAGTTGCTGCATCTTTTGACCATGTTTGTTGACACATTTATTAGCCACATGTATTAGTCACAACACATAATGTTAGTGGCTAATGGAAAAAAAAAATCAGCTGATCTTAACTTGCTAGTGTTAATTTGAGTTATCATGAAAACTGTTACTGTACCTCCCTTACACTAGCTAAAAGTTGTATGGTAGTTTCTATCATTGCCATTAAAATGCCAAAGTTGTTATCACTGTGGGTAAAAAGTAAGCCACGCCACACTGGGGCATGTAGTGCAATGCATGTGGCCATACTTGTCATTGTGAACTCACTTAGACCTCAGTCACAAGCCGAGTGACTTCCTGGCAAACTTTTACTTTCAATGTGAACAGTTTCTGTTTCTGGTTTGCGTTGAACTTCCATTTCCATTTCACTTGGGAAGTAGTGTGCAAGTGTTTGCAGACAAGTTAGCATCTTCCACACCAACTGCTGGTGGCTGTGGCAACTTGCTAAACCCCAACATCTTTGCAACCACTTTCATGCTAGCAGAACTATTCACCAATGGGTCAGGAAATACAACTGTAAAAAAGTTCGTCCAAGATTTGAGACATAGTATGAATCATCAAACGATAGTCGATAGATTCCCAAATCAGTGACATCAAAAAATAAAATCAGTATTTACACTCAATGGGTGCTATGTATAAAGAAACAGCTCGTTGTCAACAATCTCAACTAATAAGTCACTGAAAATTATAATATACAATTTAAATATGAAATTCAATAAATAGAAGTTAAAAATCTGCATTGCAATTTTTTAAGGAAGGAATCATTTTAGCAAGCTCATTGAATGAGGATGAAACACTGTTTAAAAGTGTACTTGAACATATTTTTAGCCAAAGATGGAATTACTTTTTTGAACCTATTAGCAAGGCTTAAAACCTCATCAGAGATGGTCCACCATTTGTATGCATTAGGAGACATGTTTGCAGCCTTTTATCCCTGTTTTATCCTCATCCAAGTGCTGAGTGACATTTCTGTCCTTTTTGCTGCTAAATGCCCTTGTGCTCGCTGGATAACCACTAGTTGTGTCTGTCTGCTGTTCTCTCCTGGGCACGTGGCTTTCAGAGAGTTCTTCAGTTAATTTTTGGTGAGAAAATTATTGAATCACAAAGAAGAGAAAAGCTACTTTGAAGTGAGATGAATGGGTATGATATTATGAAAGCAAATATTAGAACTGCTTTTCTTGGTTTTACAAGTAAGATATATAAAATCTCTGCTGATTATTTATGCACCCCTTAATTTTAAAATACAACTGGCCTGAGATATGTTTTATTCTCTGTCTTCCAAGTTAGTTACATGTCACATATGTTCAAGTCTACCACTCACAACAGCAACTTTCCTGTAACAAAATGTAATAATTGTAATCATTTCTAATGACTCTTAGGGAATGAATAAAAAAAAGGTACTTTGCTTTATCTAAATTTGTTATATTGTGAAAATTAATTTTGGTTCTAGCCTTCCTCACAAACTGGTACTTTGTCTGCAATCCAACAAGAGAAAAGAATGATTTAGAATGATTAAAGCTTGGAAACACAAAAACAATATTGTTGAAGTTATAAAAACAGCTGTGCATTGCTGTAAATATGGCTATGCTGCTTTTGACACCACTGTCAGTTCAGATTACCACCTAAAAGATGTCGACTGTCGTCCAAAACAAAGTGTGAGCACCAATTCTGCTATCCTGCCTGGTTGTCAGCAGTCTTCACTGATAGTAATAATTTGGGTTATGAAGCAATAACTGTAAGTGTTTTTTCCCCTCAACACACTTGGCAATGGTAAATCTTGGTTATGAGCATTATAATAACAAAGGCGACATTTATATGCAGAAGGCATGTAATAACTTTCTCCTACTAATGACTCACCCAGAAGCGCATTGATGAAAGAGCATTCAGGTGTAATAGACAAGCAATGAAAGAGAATATGATGAAAAATACTTAAATGTCACTTTTATTTGCACAAGATTACAAACATAACAAAAATGTTTCCCTTCCTCTATGATTGGTTTCGTTTGCCTGCTTTTATTTCAGTTGCTGGCACGTTTTCTCACAGTGCAGTAAAAAACCTATGCTGCTAAATTAGCAATTACTACAGAGTTATGAATAGTCACTGGTAAACAGAATTTACCTGATGACACTTGGGTCACACTGCAGCTTTCTGCTGGCTTAATACAGTCATAATTAATAGCTTAAAGCTCCAGTAGTAACAGTAGTAGGCACAAACACACACATAAAATCACAAGAACTTGAAAACAACCCTCCTCCTGCAGCTTTACTTTATCTATTATCTGTTCTAAGACCTTCCTACCACCAGACAACTGCACAGCTTTTTTATTATTAATATTAAACATCACATTTGTCACATCCTTTATTCGAGCTTCTATTTTGCTTCTTCATTTGCAGTATTTATTCTGTGCTTGTTGTGAATTAATATACAAGACAAAAAATGTTTGCATGTGTAACAAATGTGCCCAGTGTGTTAACTGCACACCACTGTACACCAAAACTACCACTACTCAAATTACCTAACAAATATAAATGGTTGCAGTAAAATGAAAAACAGAGTTTTTTAGGCTTATTTGTAGGCAAGCTACTCAATCAAACACCAACTTTTTCATGTTGACAGGTCCACAGGTTTGGCTAAGGTAGAATGGAGTCAGGCATCAATGAAAAAAGGATGTAAAACAAATAGAAACAATCCCCTAGACGTCCTTATGTAGGACAGTTCCATCTAAATGGCTTAGTTTGTTGTCATGTGGGAAAATCTCTAAAGAGGTTGAAGTTGTAAAGAGGTCATATTTCCAACTTAAGAAGGAGTGAACGAGACTTGCTCACTCTCTAGAAGAGATGCCTCTTTCCAGGTCATAGCCTGGTCTCTCAAAACAGGGCAGTGAGCATATTAGAAAAGGTAAGCAAGTTATAAGTGTTAGATTTCATCAGAAACCTTGACGGTGTGTTGGACTTTGCTTCCTTTTATAAAAATCATTTGAAGTTTAAAGATTTGCTGTGGCATCATATCAGATGGGAAATTAGTCAGTGCATGGAGGATAGACAAGCAAAATAAATGTTAAAAATAATCTCATGTCAGGTGGGAAGTTCCCTAAAGAGGCCACAACTCCTGCTTGTTCAAGATGCAGTGAAGGACACTTGCTCATTTTCTGCATGTGGGGTCCCATTTCCAAGTCTTACCCTATTCCCTCAAACTAGGGCAGCATACGTGTTGGCCAAATGCCAGGGTATTGATTTTATGGCAGGTGTGAGAGTTGTAACAGATTTGTAAGCAGCAGACTACAGTTGCAGCTCCCATTCACCCTCAGGCTTGACATACAGTATGGACTCTTAAGCATTTTTCTAAATTGTTTTCATTATAATGTGCTTTTTTTTTTTTTTTTACTCTTCCAATGGTTCCACAGAGTCCCATTCTAATAGATTTAACTTCTCTCTGGGACAAATTGCTTGCACAATATTAAGTACAAAAGCAGCGCTGCCTGGCTGTTGATAAATTATGCAGCCTTTATTGTTATACCTTGTTGCTTGGTTCGAGAACTCTTCAAATCCCCTTACTTAGCTTTATATGTTTCAAAACACACCAGCCAATTAGGGGAAAGAAATAAAGGAAGGGTGGCTTCAGATGTGTTATCCAGTTGTATTTTGGATATGTTTTTTTCCCTGTTGACCTTGTTTGTAGCCCAGATATTTTAAACTTTTATGTGCTTCTGTTTTTCATTTTAGCTATTGAGTTTGCCCATAAAGGCCTCTTGTAATGGAAGGTTTGCATAAAAAAGGACCAGAAGTTAAAACACGCAAACGTGTTAACACCTCAGTATCAAGACTCGCTTTTTTCAGATGTAAAATGGTGTTCATGTCAGCGTCTTTGTATTGTAAATAAAAGTGGGCAAATAAGCATAATGGCTATTCATTTCACTGAAAAGATTTTTATGGATTCAGAAAAGTGTGTTACTCCAGCATAATGTTGCCTTTAACACTTATGTAATGTAAGATCAATACAAGGTAAATTCTTACAATAACCAGATTTTTTAAATGGTATAGCCATGTATGCCAATACTCATTCTATATGAATTTTAAAAAAGATAGTCACTGACAATATGTATGAGTAGTCAAGGTGAAGTCACGGCAGTGCCCCCTCTGTCAAATCTAAGGTTTTATATATTACAACATACTAAAAATGTTCTTATCAAGTCTTAAAATTAAGTAAATACCACGTCAGATGAACAACAACACATGCCATATTAAACTCTGTTGTCATGTTTTTTAACAAAAACTAAGCCAAAATGCAGAAGCAATGTCTGAAATAATGCATATATTTGATAACTATTGGAGCCACTTATCAGCAGTGATAACATAAAAGAACTTGGATGAATTTTGTTTTGTTTTTCATTGGTATAACATGTTTGTGGTAATATGCTGTGTTTAGTTTTCTCCAAATGTTGTGCTGTGCATTACGGCCAAACATTTCCACTTTGCTCTAAACTCTCCAAAGGACGTGGTTCCAGTAATGTGGTTTGTTCACATCCAGCTTTATAAAGCTAAGTCAAACTGCCATGTTCTTCTAAAGGAGAAGAGGGCTCTGCCTGTTCAGTCTTCAGTGTACTGTTACAAACTTTAACATATAACTCAGGGGTCTCAAACTTAAATGAGCTGTGGACCACTGCTAGCACCGTTGTCTCGTTGGAGGGCCACTTATGGTTTAAATAGTACAAAAAACCAAACAAATAAACAAGAAAACACCCACAAATATTAGCAAAAATGTGTTTTTTCTTTGTTTTTTTTGTTTTTTAAATTTCAAGTACTGTATAAGGAGACACTTCTCACTTTACATCAGACATGCTAACTGAAGCCTTTGGTCAAACACATGGCATGACTTGTTCTATAATTTTGCTCATATTCAACAAAATAAAAATGCAGACATAAGTATACACATTAGTTTTTGACTGCTAGTGAACATTGTTTTCCCTCAACACATTTGTACTCTCTGCTCATATTGCCTTGATAAATAATTTTTTTTCCTTTTAAACAACTTATTTTAACATTGCACTCAACAACAAAAAGATCTCCCTAACTAAAAAAGTAACATCATGGCCAAACTGCATTATAGCAATAGCTCTTTCTCTAAGATAACTGCACATCTTTCCTCTTTTGCATTGTATTAAAACACACGCTCAATGCCCCAGACCAACAAACTCCCCAAACAACTGCTTTTGTAGAGGTGCTCACACTTGCTGATGATGAGTCAGTGCATTTTGATTATCAGCGCCTTGCTGCTAACTCCTCTAGAAGCAGGGAGGGTGTTTCACATACTGCTTTTATATTTTGGCTTAATTTTTATTAAATAAATAGCGACACAATAAATTATATGATATTTGGTCATTCATCTGAGGTTGTATTTACCTAATTTGAAGTCCTGCAGAGGAATAGATTATTTTTTGTTATGTTCTCTTACATAAAACATTAGAATTTAAAAGAGGTGTACTTTCTTTTTCACCATGACTTTACACACGTCTGCAGGAGTCTGACTGTGAAACAGATGTTTTGGACTATCACACTTAAATCAAACACATAGTTAATGACATAATTGTTTTTTGTGTCAAAAAAAATGCCAAAGTGGGTTATTTATATAAAATGGATTAAAATGAAATCTTTTCTTCGCGGGGATGTTTTGAAACACTTCATTTGTTCTGTGTAGGGAATCACAAAGGAGATTATTGAAATTCGGCTGAATTTACTTGCTTGTGTCCAAAGGGGATATATTCATCAACACCCAACTGTGTCTCCAGATGCCGCAATCTTTACACTTATGCTGGTAATCAATATGAGTGTTGAAGTGTGCTGGTTTGTGCTGCTGGGTCATGTTTACCATGCAGTGTATGGCAGACACAGATCTCTATTTCCTGGCGTAAAGAATTCTCTCAAAATAACACGAAGCAGACAGAAACTGCTGCTGGTACGCAGCTTTGTGTTTCTGTAAGTACCACATCTGTCCTGTGCTCAGAGGAAACGCATGCAGTTGAATGACATGATAATGTCATATAATCAGATTATATAACACTTGATGACTATGAAATTACATGTGGACATTTCCACTGATAGCACTTATATAATTAAGTGTATATCTTTAAAACCCCATAGGTTTATTTGCATTATTATACACTCATGCTACTTGTTTAATTTACAAGTACATGCTCATCCTGTAGTATTGTTTGCTCTGCTTGTTGCTTTGTTGGCAAAATGATATACTTAATCACATTACCAAGAGTGAAAAAACAGAAAATATAGGCGTTGTAAATGTTTATATGAATAAAGATAAATAAGGGACTCATTGTGCGGTTGTGCAGGAAAATGTATTTAGCTCTATGTATGATTAAGGGAATATGTGAGCCATCTGTTGTACAAAATAAGTATACTGCTACACTCATCATTCAGACACTTACCACCCCGGTTAAGTGTATAAGAAAAAAAATGCACAGAATGTGCACCCTCAGAGTAAAAGAGGATCTCAGAATGTAACTTTAATTATGGCTGTTATAGTTTATGTATACATGTCAGTAACATGCATCTCAACAAAATGGATATAATGGCATCCTGGAAAAAAGGTGATTTCTTTAGGGTGGACTCATTCACATGACGCAACACCCCATTGCTTTTATATTAAAGTTTTCCTGAATTCTCTGAATACAGTAAACCTGACTTTGTGAGTTAATGTGTGAAATTATGTAAATAAATATTCATATTCATAGTAAATATCACAATCTGGAAATATCAAAAAATCGGTATCACAAATGAATATATTACATATATATTAAATTATACTACGCCTTTATAAGTTGGTACTGTTGTCTAAATGCAAGGTTATTGCAGCACCATTGGTAGGTGGCCGCTGGGCAACATGTTGACATCATAATATCCCATATATATAAGAAAATTCAGGGTCCTAAGATGTAACTATGCATACACAATAGCTTTATGTAATAAACAAGATTGGGACAAATACATTTTTGTGTATTAAGCTAAAGTTGCTTTCATATTTTTTCTTCTTATTTTTTTTTTGCTAATTAATTTTTACTAAAAGATTACAAACAAGAGAAAACAGCAAGGATGCCTTTGTCCAAATCTGCTAGCAACTCTAAAGCTTATAATGAGCTCATTTATCTAATCTGTATTCAGACCAAAGTATAAAACTGACAGGTTGGGGTCTTGCAGAGAATGTTGGTGCTATAAAGGTTGTCTTTGATTTTCCTTAAGTCTTGCCAAGCAACGAAGCGTGTTCCAGGAAGTAAGTGCACCATGCTGTTGATAATAGCAATAAATACAGCATGTGGTTCTGTTGATACAACTAATCATTTCTAATCAAACATCTTTGTTTTGTACTGAAAAACCAGCATGATTAGCTAGCCATGCTTCATTAGCTTTGTGCTGTTTTTAAACCTTTATGCAAAGATTCACTTCAACTTTAGCTTTTTATGAGAAATATGCAATGCATGATCTCCCACACACTGTGAAGATTGAACTTGACATAATATCAACTGTATGTGCAGTAATGAAAATTTAGTAACATTTAGACAATTTTCAAAGATGGGTAAGTGTCAGGACAGAAAGCTACAAAAATCAGCACCGAGAGAATTCATTAGTGTTGTATAATAAGTTAGTAACACCCTTTTGAATCACTATTGTAGTCATTTTTTGCTATAGGATAGTGGAAATCTTCTAGTCTTTCGAAATCCAAGACAGGAGCTCATGAAATATTTATGGATCCGAGCAAACAACAGGATATGTAATTATCATCAAACACAAGAGTACACAATGGCTGCAATCAAGCCACTTCTGTCTCTCTGTCAGTCAACCCAAGGGAAAGGTTAAGTTTCCCTCCTACTCCACTAATTTCTGCTGACCTTTCCAAAGTGATGTCTCTAACCCAGTAAAGTTTCTTCAAATTTCTCGATACTTATTAAATCAGTCACAATACAATCAGCGTGAGGACTGTCTAAAAATAAGCAGGCTCCTGATGGTTTGTGCCACACTCCAGCAGCCCCACAGAAAAAAAGGAGCCCTTAACATATTCTGTTGAAAAGTGTTGCCTGGATGAGACGATGACACATCCTGCCACGTTACTATGACACTGGCAACGATCCAAAGCGGCAGACGAGACTTGAAAGCACAACAAGGCCATGAAAAACCATCTTGAGAGTTTACATGGAGATTTTCTGTTGCTTTTAATGTTGATTTACCATATAAGAGAGCATGATTCAGCACTGCTTCAAAACCTTTTGGACTTTTTTTTTTCTGGCTAAGCAGACAGTTTGAAATGAAATGAAGTATACTACTGAAGGTGGATTTTAAAATTGCAAGTTGTTATCCGAAAGGTAAAAAAAATGCATCAGTAAACATAAAAGGACCACATATTTTGTCTATATTGACGTGCCATTGGATACTGCATATGTAAAAGCTCTATAAGAGAGTTTTTATGTGGTGCATTTGCAGGATTTTAGATTGACTGGGCAGTTGCACACAGATGTTAAGTGGGAAAAGTTTTACAAATATATTTCTATCAGTAATCAGTCAGATATTGAAGTCTTAATTCCTAATTACATTATTGTAATTGTCATGAATAGTGTTGTCACCGGGAGAGAATACTGATCCAAAGACTCACATTTTTACATTTTCCTTTCCTAATGACAGTTTTTATAATTCGATAAATAATGACATACAGCAACTTCCTGTATCAAATGTTGTCTTTGTTAATTGGCATAGTTATTGTCATGAATCAGTTAATTGCTGACACAATCTCTCAATTTAATCTGCAAGGAAAAAAATGTGCAAAAGCCTGTATATTATAAGTTTTTCTGTAGTTTAAAGCTAAATGCAGTGCATGCTGTAATTTAAAAATTTAAGTCAATACCGAACAGGTCTGATAGAAACAGCAGATAATTTCATTGACTTGACAAACCAGAACTGGGTGCAAGAGAAACAAACATAATAAATAATAAACATAATAAAACAATGTAGTTGCACCAGGCATCAAATAAGAAATGAGCCGAGGTAAAATCATTAGATTTTATAAGAATGAGGTGATTAAGATAAACAAAATGAATTTTATAGGCTCATTACCAGGCTTGCCAAGACATAAATGGAAACCAATACTTTCACAGTCCAGACTGTCTGATTTAGACCAAACCCCCCCCCAGAAAAATCATTAAATATATTGACACTTTTTATTTTAAAATGTGTTCTTCTCTGCTAATTTACTGGCTTAAAAGCTGAGAAAACATGATTTTGCAGAGAGGTCAGAATACCTATCTAATTTAATATTTGGAGCCACAGAGGTTCAGCCGTGGATATCTAGAAGGAAAGGCCAATCCCAGTAACCCCTCTGGCACATGTTAGACCTGCTCTTGGCTATATTTCACTCCTCTGGGTTGTAGCGCACCACTCAAAAACTATAATGACCCTCCATGTTGAAGTGAAGTATTCCTTGAGTCTTCAACTTTCAAAGCTCTTCATTTAAGGGCTTTCAAGCTGATTTTTATTGTCACATCTTAATAAAACTGGTCAAAAAAGTTCATCTTGACGAAGCTGCCTCTTTTAACCTTTACCCCTTATTGTCTCATTTGCAGTACTGTTTTTTACACTTCAGTGCATTACTGTCATAGCAAGACAAAACTCTGTAATATGTCAGGGTTTCTCACTGGAACTAATATATCGTAGGTGTTGTAACAGACCTTATCATCTCTGAATATTTTTATTCACTATTAACCACATAGGGCTTACCTAGTATAGCATAGACACAGCAAAATGAGCTATGCTGTCACATAATAACTATACAGAGCTATGCTGTCTCTGTAATGACAAAATATAGCAACAAGCACCTTTAGCTCATAATTAGCCCTCTGAGAATATGTAACTTTTTAAAAAAATACTTCTCACAAGTCTTGCCAAACAGTGAAAGTAATCATCCTGGCACACATCAATGACTTTTCACATTTTTCTTTTCCAAAATATCAAATTAGAGTACTAATATGATAGTTTAGAATTCAAAGGGTTGTTAAATAACTTCCTGTTATTTTTTATTTGCAAAATAAAACATGGTTTTATGGGAATGCACTATTCTAAGTCTTTTGCTAGGAAAACGGGAAATAGCTACAGTGAAATCTGAAAACATACATGGAAATACAGTGTATAAGAAAAAAAAACTGAGTCTATACATTTTCAGTGAGCTCGAAAGTCAATATTTGGTATGACCACACAGTCTGAACCCTTGTAAACAAGTTTTCCTGTACTTTAAGTAGTGTTCACGAATAGTCCTCCAGGCTTCTTAAAGGACATCCAAGTCTTCTTTGGCTGTCTTTTGTTCCATTCTCTGTCAAGATGATTCCACACTGCTCCTATAATGTGGTGGACAGGGCTCTGGTGAGGCCAGTCCATGACTCATAGTGTTCCACTGTTTTGTTGTAGTTGTTGTTGTTGTTGTTGTTTTTTAACTATCCAGGAATGTTTTTGCTACATTTATAGTCATGCTGAAATCCGAAGCAGTTGCCAGACAGATGCTTTCCATGGTACTTATAGTACTTTCCTACTTTTCATAATTCCATCAGTTTCAAGAAGATTTCCAACACCACTGGCTGAAACGCAGCCCCAAACCATGACAGAGCCACCTCTATGATTTAGACATGGCCTCTTCCCTGTCCTCCTCCAGACATCCTCCCATCCTTAAAAATGGCTTTGTAGCCACACTGAGATCGTTTCCAATGAGGCTTTGGTCACTTCCCTCTTTTTTCACCAAGTGTCCAATTTCCTCATTTTTTTAATGGACAGAATTAAAATGGAATGGAATTGATTTTGACATCTTTTTATGCTTGAATCATTCATAGGTCAGTGTTAAGCGACTCAAAAAAAAGCCTTCCTCTGAAAATGGTCAGGTGCAAGAAAAAAACAGCCAGTGTGCAAAGAACATAGTTTGAAATTGCAAGGGAGTCTGGCTTCTTGGAAGCAAAAAATAAATAAATGGTGGAGGGGAGCTCAAGACTTCTGCACAGTCAGAAGTCAGAGCAGCTCATTCAAAACTTAATCACCTAAATATAGTGTTTTTCAAATAATAAACAAGTACTTTCAGCATCTAAGCATAAACTGTGAGTCAAAACAAAGTATACAGTAAAGTGGAAAACACAACATTGCAAAATGGTACATGAACCACGGTCTCCCTCTCATACTAATGACTCATGATACCCCTGTTAATGCACAGTGTCTTGCTCTTAAAACGTTCAACAATAAAGGTGAAACAAGGAAAAGTTGCGTGCCAAAGGTAACCAAAAGAATGGCAGCATTTATGTCCCTTTTGTGAGAATGACACATCGCATAAGTCTAACTAAGTCCTTCTTTGGTTTATGCTAAGTTATAACATCTGGTTGTTACAGAGTTAAACGGTACAAACATGACAAACATATATCGGTCTTATCAAACATTCAGCAAGAAAGTTAATATATTTTTCCTCAAGTTATTTTTTTCTTCAAAAACCTCTAAGAAGTAGACAAAAGTGTAACACTGATAATAGATCCAATCTCCAGCTCTTATTCACTAATTGAAGCAGTACATTCATCTGAATGACAAATGAATGATCTAAAAACCTACACAATTGGACATTCATCACAGATCTATCGAGTCTCCCCTTAAATGAAGTCTAAAAGAAGAGCTACACTTTTGCTTTGAGTGAAAAAAGCAAAGGCAGAATATTATCCATTACACATTGTAAGAACCGTTGTATTGTACTGCAGTTTGCACCACTGTAGTCTTCATGGTCACACTTTCTGCACCTAAAAAATTAAAACCATAATCAACAGCTTTCCATCAGCTGACAGCTTGGAGGTGTCCCACAGTGCCTCTGAACTGGAATTGATTAAAACAACTTTGTTGGATTTGGAGTGTTTTCTCTTTGTGTGTGTGTGTGTGTGTGTGTGTGTGTGTGTTTTTGCTAGTAAGAATCTGTAGTCAGTAAGGTGTGGAAGCATGCATCACCAATCATGAAATGCACCAGCAGTGTAATTTATAAATCTATGCAGGCACAGCTAAGTGTGGCTAGAACGTTTCTAAACCTGTTGCTTTGCTCGGAATGATACAAAAAACTGAAAAACATCCGGTGCGATGGTCAGCGGTGACTGGCCATACTGGTTGGAGCTGACAGGAAGGTAAGAAGTACCACAGATACCAGTTATTACAACTGTGTCTCTCAGAATGAACAACACCTCCAGCTTTGAGGAAGATGGGCTTTAAGATCATACTGGGCTTCACATCTGTCAGACGAGAAATGTGAGATGTGGTGGTGCTCTGGTACACCTGGTACACCAATCTGGACAGCTAAAGCCCGCACAGGTTAGAAGCCAAATGCCTTGTTTCAGTAGTCTAGGATGGTGGTGTTTTAATGGTGTGTGGGATGTTTCTTGGCAGACTTTGGGCTCTTGCTGTAGAATTCTGCTTTATTTTAACCTTGCTTATGACTCTGGGTGTCATATAAATTTTGCACTCTTGACCTCCACTCAGGGAATTTAGGGAAATGACTAATCTGGGGGAACTTGTAAGCTGATCCGATCACTGCAACATTCAGCTGCACACTGGAGTGAATTTTAAAATGGACTTCTCCTTTTTACACTGATCCATTATCATTTGTATGTCACTCTGTGAAAGCATTATTATTCACTGTAAGCGTCGCTTTATGGCCACAAATTATCCATCTTCTTATGGTGACTGGTTTCATGAACATGACAAGAGAAAAGAGGACTTCAACGGCCTCCTCGGTATTCAGATTTGAATTTAATCACCACCTTTGGCATGCTGTCAAACAGAGGATTTGGGGAATGAATTATTATGTGATGCAATTATTTCAGCATGGATCAGATGAATGTTTACAGTGTCTCGTGGATTGTGTGACACTGATAGTTCAGGTGGTTTTGAGAGCAAATAGATGCCCCACTTAGACGAGTGTTGCTACAACTGGGCTAAATTTTCATCTCTGGCCAGCTTTTCTATCCTTGTATTAGTGCAGAAGCAAAGAACAATGCAATTTAATGCCCAAGCCTTCTGATGTAGTGCAGCTGTTTTATAGTTATTGCTTGGGCAATTGGGTGTTTAATGCCCATGCGTTCTTTGATAGAATATGCAAAAAAGATTTTAGAAGCACAAAAGACTCACTAATTGCACCATGTGCTCTTTAAACATTGATCTGGACAATTTGAGACTCGCAGCACCATTACCTTCAACTTTTTTTTTTTTGCCCTGCCATTAACTCTTGTTATGGCTTTAATAGCATCTTTCAACCTCACTGCTCCTCTTTGCTCTTTGTGTCACTGCTTGTTAATAGACTTATAGTGGACGAATAGTTCGGAGCCTTTGCTTAAGTAAACTAATGAACGCTGTATCACACTGTAAAAACATTCTCTTTCACCTAAAAAGCCCTGCATTTTCAAATAAGACTCCAGTAAAAATTTAATCAGAATCAGGAAAATATTCTGAATATATTTAAGGTATAGAATGAAATGGATTATATTAATTTTTAATTATGTTTTTATATTTTAGAGCACTTCAACTAATAACGATTGCTGTATGGAGAAATCTACTTATGATTGCTGCTGAATCTAAAAATTCCAATGGTAATTGTTAACCATGATTAAAATGACCAGTGTAAATTTAGGAGCACATCCTGGCGTGTGTTTCTACACACATCAGCTGCATACACTTCATCTCAAGGATCTAAGCCACACACCCATCTATAGGGTTTGCAGAGAGTGGTCTAAAAAAGACAAAACATCCAGTGTCCATTCTCTGGATGAAAATGCCTTGCTGATTTTAAAGGACAAATTGCTTCAAGCTTCCAGGAAACAACAGTAGCTCAAATAACTGCTTGTTTTAATCAAGGTACAGTATGCAGAAGAGCAGCTCTTATCCAGATACCACTCCTATCAGCTAACAGCAGGAAACTAAGGCTAAATTTCCCACAAGCTCAACAAAATTAGAGAGTAGAAGACTGGAAAAAAACATTCTTTGGTCTGTTGAGTCTCAATCTCTGCTGTGATGGTTGGGCCAAATGATCCCTGCTATCCAACATGAAAGCATCAACTCATCTTGCATCAACAGTTCAGGCTGTAGTTGGTGGTGTAAAGGTGTAAGAGATACTTTCTTGACTCACTTTACGTCCTTTATACTAACTAAGCACCATTTAAGTGCCAAAGGCTACTTGAGTATGTCCATCGCTTTTTGACCACAATATACTCATCGCCTGGCTGCTTCCTGTAGGATAGTGTGTGTGTGTGTGTGACAAAGCTCGGGTTTCTTGAATATCTTATACGGTGACCAGATCTCAATCCAATAGAGCATTTTGTGATGTGGTTGAAGGGGGACATTGGCATGACAAGCAACTGTGTGATTCTCCCATGTCAATACTGACCAAAATCTCTGAGGAATGTTTTCAGCACCTTTTATTGATTTAATGCCACAAAGAATTAACAAGGTTTTGAGGGCAAAAGGTTCTAACACACCATTAGGAAGGTGTACCTAATAAAGTGGCTGGTGAGAGTTTGTGCCTTTGGGATTGAAAAAAGAAAATATTTGTATCATGAACTTGTCAGCCTACTTCTTAGTTTTTCTCACGAATTGGCAAGGACAATGGGAAGCTCATCTATTGTTTTTGCTTACATATAAAATTAAAGTAAAAGTATTGCAAATACTCATTTAATCATAAGCACGTACAGTTTATATTATCCCATCACAGTTTTTTAGTTGATGCTGGTAAAAATCTGTATGTCAAAATGAGAGCGATAAAGCTAGATCCCTTCAGAAAAAAAGAAGCTTAGAGGAGAGAGCGAGTGAGACAGTCAGTGACAGAGACAGATTGTTTCTTGTGTGCTTGCATAGAAATGGATGGAGTTAAATTGGTTGCTACCTTGCCCATCTGCCATAACAGCTGGTGATGCTCTAATATAAAAGGGAGCAAGAAAAAAACATAGGCGAGCCCAAAGGCAGTCGTTCTCATTTCTCTGAGAACTAATTTGCTGTTTACATTCGTATCGCAGTTTAAGCTGATTCATTGGTTAGATTCACCAAAAGCGTCTCCCATACTGTATGTTACTGTCTAGATTTGTTACATTTTGTTTTGTTGCATGTTCATTACATTCATTCCCCCTTCATGAATGGGACCTAAAATAAACCTAAAATCTGGCAGGCTAATCATTTTGAACTCTTCTCATTGTTTAACACAGTCAGGGTGAGCCTTATCTGCGGATGCTGTCCTGGGGTCCTGAATCGGAGCTTACATGGGAGAAGTGGCTTGGCAGTAGATGAGACAGACAGCTAAATAATCAGCCTGCAAGACCTGGCAGTGGAATGTAATTACTGAATGAATGGACAAAGCATCTGTCTTTCTGGAGGCTTCTGGTGAGATCTCTGAGGATGGGAAGGGAGGCAGCATTGTGGGGAGGAGCAAAGTAAGATTGAGGATAATGTGATGGGAAAGGTGAGGAAACGAAGGGCAAAAGAGGTGCAGGGGACCTCCGAGGGCATGTCCTATCACATGCTGTAGTCTCATCATCTGTCTTGTTTTAGGTGTACAAGAACAAGCTGCACACAGTTTGGGCGGCACTCATAAAAAGCTAAGTTATGTAGCTTATAATTTCAGAAAATAGCAAAAAGTCATACGTCAATATTTTTATCTTGAAGAAAAAAAGAGAAAAAAATTTGCTCGCTATTGATTTGCAAGCCAGCCTTTTCAATTTAGCATCGCACCAGGTAATGGTGAAAGATTTGTCACTCAAAAATATTTTATATTTTATTTCTTGAAACAATGGTTATTCAATTTCACACAAACGCAAACAAGCCAGCTTTTCATCTCTTCAACTGTTGTCATGTTTGCTGGCTAAAATGAATGTAACTAGTTAGAGGTATCTTGATCTTTAGCTCCAGGAGCGTAAATTATTAAAGTTTCCAGGTGATTTGTTTCAAAAAATGATCTTAAAAAGTCAAATATTCATATTATATCATTATACAACCCTTAAAGAGACAGGCTGCATGCCATATGCAAACATGTCTTAAGCAAAAGGTTAGCATCCTCATCTGCTGATGCTACAAATGGAAAACATTTTTGTACCACAGCTTAGAAAATCACGTGGCGATGTGCTTTTTGACACTATTGCTACCCTTACAAGGCAAAAGACTCACTAATGATGACTAATGAGGGGATTTCAAAATAAAACTCCATACAATGTAGCAAATGTAGTTTGGGATTTAAATAGTATAACCTTGTGGTTTCTGCCCAGTCTTGTACAGAATGTAAATAATACCTGAAAACTTTTAAAGCTCTAGAAGAAACACTGGGTTACTACAGCTCCATTATGGCATACTAACACTTGCAGCATTTCCTTTATACAACACTTTTTTAGTATCTTAATGAAGGTTAAGCAATAATGAACATACCCTCTCTGAGTAAAAGAAGTAAAACGTACTCCCTTTGTAGAGCCTCATTTATGCTGCTTAAATATGGCAACACCGACTGAATCCTGTATCCAAGTAGAGGAGTTGTAAAAGATGTCACTGGGTGGAATTATTAAGGGGGAAACTATTAATAATATATATATTTTTAAATCAGGTTGTAAATGTTTTTTATTCTTTTAATTGGGAGATTTTAACCTCAATTATCCACTAAAGAAATCACAGCTTATGCACCTTTTGTGTTGTCTTCATTGTTCTGAGGCTTGGACAAAAACATTCCACGCTTCTTAATCTTTGAATTTGGGTTTTTTTCAGTTTCATTGGCACAGTTGTATAAAATTAAGGACATGATCTGTGACATGGTGACTGTGAAAGAATTCCCAACAAGTCAGCTGAAAAAATGTCTTCCCTTCTAGACATCCCACCGTAAACTGTAAGTAATACTCTTGCAAAATGGAAGTGTTTAGTAACCACAGCAAGTCAGCCGCAAAGCGTTAGACCCTGTAAAGTTACACAGTGGAGTCGCCGAGTGCTGAGGCACGTGGTGCGTAACACTGGCCAATCTCTCCTGACTCAATAACTGCTGAGCTCCGAAACTCGTCTGGCATTAACATCAAAACAAAAGCTGTGCACTGGGAGATCACCCTGTTGGGTCTCCATGGCTGGCCAGCTGCTGTAGGTGTAATGTGTAGGTGGACCAATATTTTTGTCCACCGCGTCATGCACTCCCTGTTTGTAGGAGCAGATTGGAGAACAATTCCCTGCAATCCTCGTGTTTATGGCTGCCATGAATGCTGTTTCACTCAGGACTATAAAAAACAATTAGAATAGAGTGCAATTATATTGTTGCTTCTGAATTAAATAAAAGTGCCATAACAAAACAAATAAGACTGCCGAATGGAACTGTTCAGACCAGGGTGGATATTTGTTTTGTGTGTTTCTGAAAAAGCCACGCACTCTGCAGCCGGTTATGAACTCTCCAAAGTGGTTTGCTTTGTACTAGAAAGGTGAATGAGTGTTCCACTTTCATCTAACGCTATTCAGCTCTACAGCGCTGAATAGTCTTCCTGAGATACTTCCAAAATCCATACAGACAAGTCATCTCGGCAAATACACATTCAGACCCATAAACCATGAAAAATAATAACAGTTTAGGCTCAAGATGCACAGTGAAATTTCTCAGTCTGTCGGCCTGTTTCTATAAGTCTGGTCTCATGATGATGATTTTTTGAAGGGTTATTTCTATCCTTGCTATTGCTCCACAGATTTCCATATTGCTTTCAATCTCTGAGCCTATAATTAATTGGAAAGTGAAATTGCTTTTCGAAATGTTTCAACTTGCATTGACTGACCTAATTAGTTCAATGATTACACTCACCAGGAAGAGATCCCTGCCTAAATGATGGGGCTAATTTGAATGAATATTTTAAGCCCATTTCTGCAATTAATGTAATTTACATATGTAATGTGTCTGTTTGATTACTTAATTATGTTTGTATTCCCTGACGATGTCACTGACAGGTGTCTTTAGAGTATAGCAAAAATAATGCAAAATCCAGATGTCCCACTTCATTCAACTAGTTTGTCTTGCAGGAGCTGCAACTACCTGCATTACAGAGCTGTCGAGTTCCTGTGGCTTGCAACAACTTTACATCTACCCCCGACAAATTTATTCACTGTCATCTGCAGACTCGCTGGAGAATGACAGAAATTGATTTTCCTTGCAGTTAGCTCCCCATGGGTCTAAAAAGATGGGGGGGGGAAAGGATAAAATAATACACAGAACGTCTTTCTTCTAGTTTAGCCATCTGGTCACAAAAATTTTGAAAAGCCGCTGTGTCAGTTTTGGAGTAAAACTGAAGGATAGTGCAGAAGGCATTTTAGTCTTCAGCTAATATTGTGACTTCTTAATAATCATGTCATGTAACATCCAGTAAGAAAATATCTGACTTGCCGGTTCACTGGATTTTTTTTGGGAGAAAGGTTTGACTTGAAATGATCTGAAAGATTTTAGTTGAATTACAAGCAGGCTATGTTCAACACCACTTTGCAAGAAGCAATCCCGCTTCCACGGGGACTCTAAAATTAAGAGTTATCTCTGTGGGGTAACAACATTTGCTTCTTATTTTTCTTTTTGCATTAAATAGAAAAAGGATTGATGCCGCTGATGTTTGCCTGTCACATACACTTCGCTTAGCTTAGCACAAAATCACAACACCCAGGGGATAAAGTGGAATTTGGCTACTTGAGTGCGCTGAGATTGGGTGCAGTGCAGGGAAATGACTCTCTTAGAAATAAGTCACAAAATAAATTGATGTCCCATTTTCTTTATGGACAGGCTTTGACCAGATGCTGCTGCTCTAGAGGTTTACTGCTCTTCAGTCAGATTGTTGTATGTTATATGAACTATTACTACTATAAAGGTAGAATTTGGTAAGTCATACTAAAGAGCATCATCAGTTTAGATCCAAATTGATGACTGGCAAACTCCTCCTAGAAGCAAGACCTGCCTTAGAGCAAGTCTTCTTAAATGTCTCCAGGTATTTATTTAGACAGTTATTTTTAAATAACAATTACCTTTAACGGCAATGGTAAACAGGACATAAAGAAGGTAAAGAAAAAAAATCTAAAATCATCAGGAAATATGTGTAAAAAAAATGCTACTTTGCCCCCTAAAAAAGTATTTTAGCAAATCTTTTGGTCATACGTTTACTAGCATCTGTACAGGTTGCAGAATTATCAAACAGTCAGCATGGACACCACAGAGCTATCATACTACGTTTCACGAGTGCAACACAATGCAGCACTGTAGATTGTACCATAATACTGCTACTCAGCTCAGCATGAATTTGCATACTAGTACAATATTCCAACAAAAAATATAATTCAATTTGTTGTGAAAGACACAATTCACAAATAACCAAATAACTTCAGCAAATTATTACATGCAGATCCAGAATCTGATATTTTAATAATAAAGTAATATTTATTTGGACATGTAAGTTTTTCCCCTCTAGCTAATGTCACTTGCCGAGTAGTCATTATCTTTGAAAATAATCTCTCATTTTCCTTTAATGTTCTGTCTATTTTAGATCGTTCACACATTTTTTCCCCCTCTTAGGAAATACAGTGACTGGACACTTAGCTAGCAGACAGACTATAGTCCAAACTGCACAGATGCAGTTTTGTGTGTCGAGTTTGAAATTATCTGCCATTCACAGAAATGGTAACTTTGTTTATGCTTACTGTAGCGGTAGGTAGTGAAGTACAACATGGCAACTTTTCTGACGTCTGCACATGTGGAAAGGGCCAAGGGTGATATTCATTTCTCTGTGGCCTAACCTGGAAGCAAAGCCAGGCTGCTTGATAAAATTATGTATTAAAATTTGGATTAGGTTTAATTACTGAGCAACTGAAAGGTTCTGGAACTCCCACTCATTTTAACCCCTGAATAAACATAGGTTAGCCCAGCTAAAAACACCCAGTAAACCCCTAGTTCTCAAACGATATAATTAGTTAGTGCTTTAGAGTGACTCTTATCACCTATTTTTAGTATTTATGCTAACTATGCTAAAGAATGCTAACTGGCAGCTAGCTGGGAACCATGGTCCTATATTTGATGGAGAAATGAGCCGGCATTCTGCTGAACTTCTAATCTTAATCTAAAATAGCAAAGTCTGCATCCCATACTTCAAGAGTATTTCAGAAGATGATAAGCTATCCATTTAAATGATCAGTATTCCCACAGTACAACCATGCTAAAAAATAGGGCTGCATTACAAACTAAGAAAAGCAGCCTGCTGTTTGAGGGCCCGAGACCCTAACCCATTTTTCAACAGCAAGCATCTGCATTGCTCGCTGCTTCTGTTGTGGCAGCGAGCCACTTGTCACGCACACGCTGTTTTCTTTTTTCTATAATTCTACATTCAATTTGTTACTAGCTTAGAACAGCCAGTATACGGTCAAACAGTTTACCTATTTGCAATTTGTGATAGGCGGAGAGAGAAAAGAAAGACAGAGGAGTAAGGACAGGACATAATATTATTCTGGCTTGTTTTTACTCTCTGTTATCACCTTTTACCTGTGCTCGACTGGCCATCTGGCATACTGGAACTCCCCCAGTGGGCCTAACGTGACTTTTCGGGCCAGCACAGCTGTCAACAAAAACGTCAGAGTGCCAAAATGGATAAGACTAGGGAGGTGCTGGCAGTGGTGCTGTACACAGTTAGAAGGACAGAGAAACGGAGAACTTAGAGGGGGTTAAGTAAAGCAGAAGGTAATGGGCTGTCTGCCTGGATCAACAACACTGTATGTCAGGAGAGATGAGATTAGGATGATTAGCAGGGTGATACTTGTCTGGAGTGTCTGAAAATTTAAGCTTAAACTCTATTGGTGAACGAAGTGGCTGGTTTTTGCAAAGTTGTGTTAATTACATAACAGTACAACCAAATATGCACTCTCTCCACAACTTCAATTTGGCTAGCTTGCCACTTTTGCAAATACATAGTTTTCTGGTCATAATGTGTTTGTGTGGATGTCAGAGTATGCTAGCTAACACACTGTGCAAAGTGGCTAAGACAATTAGTAAGCACTTGCTAGTGTAAAAAGGATGCCACAATTTTGTTAACCACCATTTATCAGCATTAGCAGTGGGCCAGCTGGCAGCTTGCTGTTCCCAGTGATGTTTTGGGATATGAAAAAAACCTCTTAGGACGCAAGATTTTGTGTGGCAGTGATGGACATTATATGGGAGTAAAATTGAGACATTCTTGTCTTTATTTATTCCCTAAACAACTATTTGTGCATTGTCTTTACATACATTGTCATGTCAGTGTGACTGTTTTGCGCCTCTCTGACATGATCGCACCACTTTTTTATGGATTTATCAAACAAGTCCCCCGCATTTTTATTTTACTTTTATGTTGACAGTTTATTCACTTTATTTTTTTTCCTGCTTTTTAAGGACTTACCCAAGCAGGAAATGCTATGAGTTAGTGAAACATACTGTACTTCAACCTGAAAAGAACAATTATCTGATCAATTGTTTATTACAGACAGATCATTACTTCTTTTAAAATTCTCTCAGTACTGTACAGGTATTAGCAGAGTCTCTTTCAAAAAACGTTTCCTTTATCTAAATCTTAGTCTTCTCTTATTCAATACACACCTTTAGTGCTTTTAAAGGGTGGCCTGGACGGCATGCATATTTAGGGGAGCACAAACATGGGTGGCATGTTATCGATTGTGGTGGGCTGGTACAGGGCAAAATGCCAGGGGCGATGGGGTCTGTCAGACAAGCCCTGACAGACCCGTTGTTATACAGAATTTAAATGTTGTACAGGCCCTCACAAGTGGGGTTTTCTGGCTGTGCTTATGAACAAAAAAGGAAACTTTTCTGTAGTTTATGACAGTTATTCTGAATTTAGTGCTGGTAGCCCTGCATCCAGGGCACCAAACCAAGAAAATACACTTGCCCAACAAAAAATTTAAAATAAATAGATCTTAAAATTCCTCTGATTTCTTTATTATCTGTTATTCAGACAACATCAACATCAACTTTGATTAAAACAATTTTTGAATGACTTAAACCTTGTCCACTAGAGACTGCTAGAGTCCGCTCAGGTCACAGCAATGTAAATTTAATAGTAGTCCACATACCTGCCTGTCTTTTTTGACTGCATGGACCAGTCTGCAAAGAATTTATATCACAATGCACCAACTACACATGCGGCCCAGGTAGCAGACTTCAAAAAACTATAACAAGAATGACTATTCTGTTATCCTGTCTTCAGTTGTCCATGTCTGTATTCACAACAGAGTATAATCAAGGCATTATTTTTAAAGCATCTTGCTGATTAGGGATGGATGATGTGTCACAAGTAGACTTTGCTTTAAAAGTTGAGAAGCACTGGCTTGCAGGACATGCAAATGCACTTTAAAGTCTCTTGATGGGGCTTTAAATGTTCTCTTTTGGTTTTTCCACATTACTATATGCTATCGTTTCCTGTGCAGTAAAACACTAACTGGGCAGCAAATGGGACGTAAATATAATCCAGAGAATCGTGTTACTCTTACGAAACAGCGGAATTTGTAAGTAAGCACATTTATATCCACTAATAATGCGAGAGCAGGCTATTCGACTGAAGATTTCATTTACCTTTCCATCAAGACAAATATCCAAACCACATCTTTGCACACTGATGGGTGTAGGCGCAGGGTGTATATTAGAGAAAATGGATGGAAAAGGAAGTAATGGCTATAATAACTGCTGTTATTGCAGAGAACATACAGCAATGTGCTTCTTGATTTCCTCTGATGTCAAAACCTGGGGGGAAAATCAATATGAAGAATGAAGCCTTATTTACACACGCCACCTGATAGACTGTGGCTCGCTGCAAGATGTCAACGGGCCATTAATGTTTCAGGAGATGATTGCTTTTTTTGTTTTTGTGGCTAAGTGGGGAATTAAATGACAGCAGTTCTATTTTTAATCATAAACCCATCAGTGAATAGGACAACATTTTAGGAAGACAGATGTGTTTGTGGTTTTTTTTTGTTTTTTTAGTTAACCTCAATCCGAAGAGGATGCAGTTGTGTTCAGGATGCATATTTGCAGGGACATGTGCGCGCACGGAGCCGGTCACAGAGCTGGGATTATCACTCATGGGCGGGGCTCACGATGACAGCTATTCTTTGCAATGAAACCAAGCTGATTTCTGCATTTTTTCCCTTTTGCTTCTCCTAGTTAGTAAAAGTTCTGCATAACTTAACATCATTTAAATAACAATGTGAGTGCTTACGTGTAAAAAGCCCCAAGTCTGTCCATGTGTTGTTGTCAGTTAAGAATTATCTGTCAGCCTGAATCAGACTTTGAATGTGGAGCAATCATACATTTTCACCATCACCAGCAGTCCCCCCTGATACCTCTGACTGAACCGTTTGTTGAGAGAAACATAAAAGGTTTGCTCGGTGGACATGTTTTTGCCCTCAGGGGTACACAAACTCAATAGCTAGCTAGCTAGCTAGCCATCTCTTCTTGAGTGCACCTGTGCTTTCCTAGTGGCACCACTGAAAATTGAGGTCATGATCCCCACGACTATGTGAGTCAAGATGCCTCTATGTTGGAATATCTCTCTTTCTTTTCTCTTTTTCAGTTTATATCTCCTTGAAAATATCTATCTGGAATTTCCATGTACATTCTTTCTCTTATAGAGGGCATACACACATTTGTGCATACATACATTTGAAGGGTAAACTGTACATGAGCATTTGCAACCCATTTTTCAAAACTGACTTTCATCTCTTGTGTAGATCTGCATTATTGCCTCACTTAAAAATTATCTAGCCTTAAATTTATATTTCTAAATTGAAAATCTTGAACTACATATGATGGTTGTAGAGTCTATTAGCAACTTATGTAAACTACAGATTCCTTTTTTTTTTTTTTCAAACACATGCATTGTTCATTATTGTCTGCAAAAAACACAAATGAGTATATTAGAATATATAAGCCAATAATTTGATGAACATTAAAAAAATTAAATGGTTTGAGTGAATGAGCTGTGCTACGCCCTATGCAAGAGTTTTGAATGTATCTGACCAAATTTAAAAAACAAGCTGCAAAAACAAAGATGAAGATTTGTTGTCAGAGCAACAAATCACAGAAAAAGTATAATCACTTTATGATCATTTTATTTTTCTCTACCCTTTAGTGCCTGTTGTATAAAGTGATCACAGTTTTTCGCTGTCTATTCTATATTTGGATATAAACTTCAAAGATTTGAAACCTCTGACTCCTGTTTGGAACTCCCTCCCTCCCTTGTCAATGTGCCCTGAGGCATGCGAAAAGGCCCCCAGTGCCTCGAAACATAAGATGAAGACATCCAAAATGAAAGAAATGCAGAATGCTTTGAGTTATTTGTGGTTGTTTTTTTCCTGTTAATTTGTCTGTCTTTGTAGTGGTTTTGCGTCTCCGTGGTCAGTTTGTGTCTTTTTGTTATAATTCTGTTCCTCTTTGGTTGTTTTGTGTCTCTTTGAGGTTGGTTTGCATTTTCTGTCTGTCTTTTTGGATTATTTATGGTTGATTTATGCCTCTTTGCAGTTATTTGCGATTATTTTTTGTCCATTTTCAGTCTCTTTAAAGTTATTTGATTGACATCCCAAGAAACATTCCTTCAAACCAACACTTTAGCCCCAGGAGAGCTCTGACCGCTTGCCCCTAGGGATTGTGCTCTGAAGGCCTGTTCACCAATTTATCCATGCATACGTTATATTTTTTTGTTGTCTCTCTATGCTCTTCTTTTCTCTCTTCACTTTCTGCTTACCCCAATTGGTCCCTGAGATCCCCCCTCCTGGAGATTTCTTCTTTGTAAGAGGGAGATTTTTCACCCTCCTATTTCCAGCTATTCTACTATTATTGCACTGTTATGGTAAAATCTTTCCCTTACAATTGAAAGTTCCCAGAGATGACAACAGTGAATTGATTAATTCAATTAGATCAATTAAAAAAAAAAGAAAAAGTTTCATGCAGACCTTATCAAAATAATATTCAGTGCAAATAAGCCTGTCGTGACAGTGTAGGTACGGCACAGTGTAACGTATCATGTATGTCGACACTGTTGTGTTTAGACTGCCAATACATCCGCGACTGGTCACAAGCAGGTGAGAGACAGCTGAGGCTAGCAGGACAACAGCGAGAACAGCTGATCCCTGCAGAACCAGCTCGGAGCTGACCCAGATGAGGGCTCTCCACTGTAATCGGAGTCCCTGAGGTAATCTAGGCAAGACATTATCTGCATCGTTGCTTCTCTGCAGCATCTGGAGGGCTCTGCCACCTGCTTTGGAAGGGTTCATACCACTCCTCTGCCTCTTTTTTTGTTGCTTTTCATTTGTTTATTTTTCTGTCACGCACTCAGCATCAAAGAGCACACAGACACTTAGACATGCCAGAACTCATGGATCAAGTTGTCAACTTTATAACCTCGTCTCTTAACTGAAACAGCTTTTCCAAGATTCACTCTTACCAGTAAACTATGCAGTTCTTTGAATTCATTGCCGTGGGCAATGCTCCACTGCTTATACAGTAGGAAAAAAAAGTTCTTCCCAATTAGATGTTTCCCATGCATAATGATCCTACGCTTAATATTTTCCATGCCCAGGTCATCTTTAGATTGCAAGAAAGCGCTTGCTTTTGCATCCTAATGATAAATCAATTAGTTGAGCCTTAGATGTTGCCTATGGCAACTCAAGTCTTTGAATTTCACTATGCATTTTGATTTTAACCTCTATAAATTGACCTGGGAGCCCTTAGTCTCTGGTATTTCTGTGTTTATCTTTTTAATGCTGCTTTTAATATTTTATAGTGGCATTTCGGGAGAGTCTTATGTTTATTTAATCTGCAGTGTTTTCTGCTTTTTTTTAATGTTTCAGAGAGGTAACGAAAATACTTCATCTTCGTAGGACAGAGAAACGTTGAGCGCTTTTCTAAATATTTGATCAGCTTGTCTTTTCCTGTGCCACTGTTCTAGTTTGCTACTACTCAACTTAATGTGGATTGGCTAGCCCAATCAGGGGAAGCAGGTTATCAGGAGGGCTGAAGAGAAGAATTTCTGCATAATGAAAGTATAATAAATGCACACGAGCGAGAAATAAAAGCTAAAATCTTGCTCCTCTTAAACTGCCTGCTCTTAAAAGGACCAAAAAATAGGTAAAACTTTATGCATCAGTTTCCTTCTCCTGCTCTTTCTTTACAAATGTATGTCTAAATTTGTGTATGTGCAGATTGAGGTCATGTGTATTGTTCTTTTTTTTGCGTGTCCTGCCAAAATATTCCAGCCACATTTCCATAATTCTATATGTATCCAAACTGAGACCTTCCGTTATTTCCAGAAAAGACGTGCAAAGCACAGACTAATCATCTTTGGCTCGGTCATCCTTCTGCCTGAGGGTTAAATTTTAATGATGATGTTTGGCACACTGATGTGAAAAACATGTATTAAAATGCCAAAAAGTTAAGTGTGATGAAACACGCTTATGTATCTACAATGAGACCAACAATTTTCTGAAATTACAGTTTAATTAGGAGGGGGTGGGGGAGAAGATGCTGCTGCAGGAAGCTCTGTGACATTTTCGTCTAAAGACATAATACTTATGTATATTAGAAGCAGCAATGCTTCATCCATATCTAATTTAAAGCCTAATTTTGAATGTTTTGCTCCTATGTGACGCTCCTGCCGAATGGAATTTAACACATACTAATTAGAAAATTGTACTGAATTTTTAAGCTTGACCTCATGTGACCTGGAAGCTATCATGTAGGCTGGATCAATAACTGGACAGCACTGGGAAAGCAGTATAAACTGTACTTTCCTCATGAGCGGATCTTCCAAACACTGACCTTTACACCATCTTAGCTCCATGTCCTTTTGTGAGGTTTGTCCTAATCCCACAGCTCTAAACTTATTTCCTCCCTAAAAATAGAAAAAGCAATTCAATTCGCTTTACAAATCCGAAACACATCCCAAGTCTCAGTCTATGTCTAGTTTCGTGTGTTTAATCAAAGGAAGAAAATATCACTGTTTTGCGACCGATCCCATTGTCTTCATAAGCATCAAGTTAAAAGAGCGCACACCCTCAAGACCGAATGTCAGTTACATGTAACTAAAACAAAACTTTGCTTCCATGCGAAATTTTAAAGTTACAATCAGGTCTCAGCATTTCGGTGCAGAAGTCTGATTTCAGTGATGCACAGTAACTCAGATGGTTCCCATAATAGACACTGGAAAGTCATTCAGCCTGACCCTATTCTTCAGATATGGGTTTAATTGCCCAGAATATGAAGTGCAAGATCCCCTCACTTATCAAATTAACAGCTCAGAAAAGGACAGTAAAGTACTTAACAGTAGTCTCAGTAGAATGAGTCATGGCAAAGGTAAGCTGTTTATCTGTTAAAAGGAGGGGAGAAGGAAGCGAATGCCTCATTGAGAGAAACAAAACACATCGTAAAACACTCCTTTTACTTTGGTACTTCATGTTATGTTGATATGGTTGACTAGCTGCCAAAATGCAGATGAAAGACGCTTTGAGTTGATAATAATATGGATGCACTTCTGCGAGTTGCCTTTACAACTATGCGATTACTAAACGAAAATCAAACCTGTGACTTGCAACAAGTTTGCCTTGCAGACCTTTTTTCTTTCAGGTAACATAAAAACTGGCCTTTCTTCTTTGTGGTAATGCCTAAGAAGAATTAAGGTATTGCTCACACTTAATCACGCTGTCAAAATAACATTACACTAATGCGGTAAGGAGTGGTGCTCTTTGCCGTATGCTTATTAGTCAAGAAGGAGAAACGGGATTTTTTGTATCTACTTGAATGGAGCAAATCATTATTTATTGTTATAGTACAATAATTATCAGAAAGACAATAACCATTTCTGTCAGGCTCATTTTCTAGATTGATTTATAAAGATGGGAAACAGCAACCAAACTCTTTCCTATGTGAGTAATGACATGTGGAAATCCAATTAAAACAATGCAGAGATTAATTGAGAGCTTCACTGACTGGCAAAAAAAAATGTTAAGATGAGAGCAAAATTCAGACCAGCTTTGCAGCTGCCATATTTTCAGACAGTGGCAAGTCATACTATATGAGTGCCTTTATGGTTAAAAAACACAATTTAAGTAAAGAGCTACTGCTGCTTCTTGAAAATGATAAAACTTGTTTCACGGTCCCTTTTCAACACTTTAAAGGGCAAAACATAAAACGTCCTCCTTTAATGTTGCTTATTATTTCTTCTATTGAAAGATGATACTAAAGCAACATATATCTGCACACACACACACACACACACACAACACCACCACCAAACCTGCATTCACTTTCATGCATCCCCTAGTTAAGCACATGCTTAGTGCACATAGCTGACTCTTGCGTGATGTTTTATTCATGGTAGCAGAGATATAACCACACATGAGCTATCATACTTCTCTGTGAGACTCCTGTGCGGTTCTGGCTTGGCCCAGATAACAGAAAACCTGCCTGGAGCGCAGACACAACACTGCAGGACGTAATAGAAACTATCATAATGCTTAGCAGGAGAGTTGTCTGTGGAGCTCACACTGTGGCGGTGTGGCAGAAACAACTCTCAACTCAGGGCGTGAAGACATGTTGATGTCTTGTGATGTTGTGGTTTGAGGTTTGAAAGCCAACAGATGGATTGATTTTGAGGGAGTGGGCTGATTAAAACCTTTGTGCACCGAAGATAATGAAGACAATTTCTTTGGAACGTTTACAAAAGATAGCTATTTTATGCAGCTAAAAATGGACTTGTGTGAATGGCTGTGTGTAATTCTGCATAGATAAACTGGAGGACAGTGTGACACCTTGAAGAAGTTACTGAAAATATTATCTAGACACATGTGAAATGTCCTGGCTTCAGGCTAAAATACAGGCCTTGAAAATTAAAGTCATTCTTTCACCTAATTACTCGGTGTAAGAGTTTAATGTGTTCATGGCTTAAATGAGTTCAGTGACTTTTAGAAATTTTTGAAGGAAAATGTAATTAAATCGTGGCTGTAGTGCACTGATTACTTGTATCTGAATCTAATTGTTGGATTCAATTGTAATTCTTCTTTTTCAGTCACTGACAGACTCTGTGGCAAATCCACACCTACTCCAACACCATAGCCTATAATATATTTACTATGTGTCTACAAGCAAACACTTACTCTCTTCCTAGACTCTTAAAGCCGTTTCTAAATTGGCTCGCAAATTGGACCCCATTAAAATCTCCTCATGCTCTTTATCTACATCTCCTTTATGGTCTGCGTAGATCTAACTGAAGGCAGAGAAATCAATACTTAATAACAGCCTTTCAGTTCTCTGCAACATGTTTCATCTTAATTGCTCTAGTCAGTTTGCCTTATTAACAATCCTAGTTTACCAACTGCGTTTTTCATCCAGTAGTTATTAATGTTTCATTTCACCACATTAAATTATTTGGATTCTGATCAACTATGCAAGCCTGTTTAATGACACCGGGACTTAACAGTCTACACTCAGACTTAATGGTCCACTCCCCTGTGTTTTATTGGCCTGCAGTATTATGCCGACGAAACCGCTGTTCTGTTAAACTGAACACATATGAGTTAAATGGAGCAAACTGATGAGATCTGATGCACAAGCTTGACTCCTTTCTTTAAAAATGGAAACTCCAAAGGCAGAAATGATTTAGATCAGCCCGGGAAAAAGTGAAGAGTAAGTCAAGTAGAGATGGTGGATTTCTGCTGAGTACCATGACTTTTTGGCTATGAACCCACACACACACAAACACACACACACACACAGAGCAAATAATTCGAGTAACTGATTGCAAGCCTTGCTCTTTTCTAAGACTCCATGATATCTGTTTTCGCTTTTATTTTTGCATTTCCTGCAGCACTAATAATCTGAGGTTAAAGTGCCTCTTGAAAGGATTATTTCACTCTAAGTCCTCTTTTAGTTCATTTCCTGCAAAATCAGATTAGAAAAAAAAGTATTTATGCATCCAGGCCCACAAAAAGCGGATTTGAGTTTGTGAAGGACTAAGAGGGGCACTTAAGTGTGGGAAGATATTTGCCCATGACATACTGCAATGGAAAATGTAACCTAATTATTTCCCTCAAGTTGGTAGCCAGCTGCAGTTTAAAGAAGCGTCTGCTGCAGTAAAGGAATTTTGTTATTTCCGCTCCTCCAAATCGATATATGGATAGACTTTCGATACTTGCATTTATTGCAGTGTATCCGTCCTTGGCTGTATCTACTTACATTTAGTCTTCAGCTTGAACGGCGTGAAGATTGTTGAACTCACGACAAAGAAAACACTGTTCGAACGAACTGCGTGTGATTTCCAATCCGTGTTCTTGAATTATTGACCACGACATTAGATTTTTTTTTTTTGTATTTTATTTTATGAAGCATTAGGCACAGATCGATCACAGCAGGTAACCTTCAGGTAACATTGATGAAGAATGCCTTTTCTAATCAAAAATTTGAGCAGCCCTTACAAAATAACACGTCAGCCACAGGTGCATATTTCTGTCACCTCATTCTTTATTGTAAATACAGAAGCGTGTCACTCATCCGCTCACGTTATATACCTGCAAGAGGGAAAATGTCTGTTCATCCTCGTTGAAAACAAGAACGCATTGAACTCCCCCAAGAATCAAAACTCCCCTCGTCCACCCAGCATCATCTAGTCAAAAAAAATAACATCCAAAAAATACTTGACACTGCCACCAGCAAAAGTATAATGAAATCGGAAAAAGAGAGGAACACAAAAAACCAAAAACAAAAACCACAAACCTGTGAGCTCAGCTGCAAGAAAAGTAGCACGTTAAAATGTCATCGGGCTTTAAAAATGATCCCCCCTCTTTTTTTCCATAAAGAAAAGAGGAGCAAAGTAAAAGCAAGGATCGGATCGGTGGTGATTTCACCGAGACATCAAAATCACAAAACTCGAAGGCAACAAACAACACTGCAAAATGCAAACCAAAGCATAGCAACAGCAAAAGTCGACAGAAACAAAAAAGAAAAAAAAAGAGAAAAAAATTAAAAATGTTTCAAAACCACCAATAAATGTTCGAAAAATCTCAATACTGACAAAACCTGCTTGGTTTCGACCCTCGAAACAAAACTGCAAGCAAGTAAAGGCTTTCTCAATCCCGATAACGCACCCGTTTACCCTCTTGGCACTCTCGATCAGAATAACTGCATGCTAAAAACTTGAAGCCTGGATGTGGAAAAACGCTCAAAACCACCATGTCAATGCTCAATTCAACCATCAGCAAAAGGAGGAAAAATAACAAAAAAAGGGGGGGCAATTAAAAAGACAAAAAATGCTTACAAAAAAGCCATTGGAAATGTACTCACCGAGCGGGAGTAAAATGTTGCAATAAAAATGTGATATGGCTCAAAATACAGTATGGCGGTGCTAGCCGAAATGCTGTGCCTTTTCTCTAGATCTCTGCCTCCAGTTCTGTCATGTGACTGATTCAGCCCCGACTTCCAGCAATGAGAGACCAGTGTTGAACAGCTGATGCTGAATGCTCTCCTAACGGCTCGACTCTCTCCAAAAGTAAAAAGAGGTAGTCCTTATCATCCCACAGTTATGACTGAGCAGCTTGTCTGTTTTTCTTTCGGTTTCTTTTTTTCTGCTTTTTGTCCTTCTGTTTTAAAGATGCAGAGCTCACGCGGTGTCAGCGCCACGTCACGATCCAGGCATGCTTTCATTTCATTCAGTGCAAGCACTGGCTGGGATAAAGAGCACGGTTTTTCTTACTGGGGGAGAATGAACAGGGGTGTGTGTTATTACAACGAGGGGGGTGGGGGTCAACGTAAAGCTGCATCGCAATAGCATGCAGCCCTGTTCTCAGTGCTTAAACTGTGAAAGTGCAGCACACCGAACAACACACCGTTAACGGGAAACCAGCGCTGACCATGGTGCTGAAATTGGCGACTGTAGAGCAGATGTGTCCCTGGTGCTCAGCACGATGTAATACACCCGGGACCGGCAAACAAAAATAATGCATTATACTTGACTTGAACTGTAATATCACCAAGACCTGTCCACGGTGCTGGAACTTTGAGTGTTGTAGATATTAAGCCAATTTAAAGCATTTATTATCTTCAGCTGTGCACTACTATAGATAAATAGATGTTTCTACGTTTTGGAGAATTGGGGTAAAACACGTGTGAACAAGATTTTCTTTTTCTTTATTATAGCAAGTATAATTTATCATGCATGCAACTAAAGTATAGTATGGCACAGAGCCTTAACTGTGCATTCAGTATTGCACACCCCTGGTTGTGTGATTGAAAATAAGAAAGGGAACACTTCTTGGACAAAGAAATGATAGAAGAGCCTTTTTCCAAGCCGTGTGTGTGTGTGTGTGTGTGTGTGTGTGTGTGTGTTTGTGTGTGTTGCTGAAACTGAAGCACAAAATAAATACTGACGCAAAACAATGGTGTTTGTACTCGTTCCAATGATTTTGTCATCTTATACATTATGTAGCCTAAAGCCTGGTTTAGACTGCCTATGCTCGTGAACTTTGACTAAGACAACTGTCAAACACATACACAACACCATCACCAACCATATTAAAAAAATAAAGCAGGTCTTTGTTACAGAGTATGGATTGTATACTGCTTTTTTAGCTAAGCACAGCAGTTTTACCACACTCCCTATATAGAGTAAGAAATTCTTAGATAGACACAGTGTATGATGGAAAGTCTTCTAAACAGAGTACATGATTTGTGGCTGTGGTCTCAATAATACGCAGCCATGTTGCTGGTGCTGAAAGCAAGTACATATTGAGGGAAAAAAAAAATGTCTGCTGCACCGAAACGGAAACTGAAATTCATTGTTGGTTTTTAATTTTAAATTAAACACAGAATTTGAACAAATCAAATCCATTATCTCGCATCATTTTTGAAAATGTATATATTTTCTTGGATAGTCAACTGGAGAGTGAAGCATTGCACATGTAGAATAATATAACTGATGTTTGGAGAAAAAAAACAAAAAAAAAAGTGTATATATTATAGTAAACAGCAAATGGTATTACTTCCCCTACCACAGATCATTTCGGACACAAATGATGGCTTCTGAGTGACTACAGGGTATATATAGACTGAGTGAATGAATGAGTGATATTAGATTCAGCAGTGTCCTTAATATAATTCATCTCTGTCTATGGTCCTAAAGCGGTACATTAAGATGAATGGGTTTTGAAATTATACTCTTTTAATGTCTCTAAACCCTGTCCATGGTCCTGAAACTGACTGAGTATAGCATATTTGGGGCAAACAGCTGTATAAAGACAGTACATGGAGCCGAAACTGGGTTGCCTTCATCGTGTAGTTGATGTCTGTAGTACTTCCTGTTTAAGTATGATATTGAGAGAGACACTGCATGGATTAATTCTATATTTTTAGCCGTTTACTCGTGTTTTTTAAGATCAAGAAGCCAAGTAGACAAACAGGTGACTCTTAAGATTGGTTTTCATGCTATTTGGATTTATCGTACCTACATGACATCCTGCAGACACCCACTCTCTCTCTCTTTCTCTCATTTGTTGAATAAATACACCTGAGAAATGTAGGTTATTGCTGATTGTGCCAGACAGGAAAGTAATAATGTGTTATTGATGCATTAGTGTCTGACTGCAGTTGTCAGACGAAATTCAGTACAAGTTCATGCAACACACAGGGCTGGAGACAACTGTCACCATTCATTCATCACAACTGTGGTTGGTGCACTGTTTCCACCTTAAGCACTGTCTAATGTAATTCACTTTTCAGATAACATCCAAGCCTTTAGGAGGCACAGTGTAAAATCCTTTACAGTGTCTAAAGGATATATTGGATGTCCAAGAACGGTGATCAAACTTTCCTTAGAGCAAATTCTAGCACCTTTATCGCAGAGTGTTTTCACCTCTTCTTCCATTTGGCCATCAGAGCCTCTTAAGTCGTTTTGGAAGAATACTGTAAAACACTGTGTTTTTCCCCTTTTTTCTTTTTTTTTCTTCATTTGGTGTGATATGTCAACAGTGTCATAGCATATTGGTTGTTGGGCCTTTAAAGTAAAAGTGACGGTCAGCGTGTTGCTGTGCAGGGCATGTCACACCATAATTATCAATGCCCGGGGGTGCTCATGACCTAATTCACTGTAAACTAGGTGATTCACTAAGATGCACAGGTCGGATTTAAGAATTAGGCAGTAAATAGATCCAGATAGCTTCCAACATGTGGGCAGAGCACGGGTGACGAGAAAATGGACCAATTAAACCACAGCCAGTCTAATTCCTTCTAATCCAATACCACACTCTATAATAAACTATGACTAATGCATGACATTGCTATTGACATGAGGTTATTACCAGTCATTTGGCTCAAAATCACCCCTTTTCTCCCACTTTAATAGTGCACAACTTTTAATGCCTGCTGTGGAAAATATACGGCTCGTGCCTCACTCCACATGATTTACGCATATGTGACCATAAACAGTGGAGATACTGTCATGTTTACTATAATGCACTCGCAGGTTTCTGGATCGTGATATTATCCACCATGCTGTCACATCTCAAAGACACTTGCGAGGCACGACCTTCATGAATATCTGGAACAAGAACTATCAATCATACCAACCTTTTGACATGAGAGGTGTCTATTTTGGCCAGAGACTCAACAAAAACACGCATTTTCAAGTTTGATTCCATGGTAGCCTGGATTCATTTACATGCTGATGCATTTGCAGTTGGTAGATTTGCAAATTAAATAAGAAATGAAGCTAAGCAGAATCATAATTCATTGCCCAGAATGAAATCCCCATTAGTAAAGTACAGTGCAAGGACCACACATCGCCTCAGGCCATAAACATTCAGTCAGAGGCAGAGCTCAAAACATCGGGGCTTTTGGGCCTTGTGGTTCTTCTTGAGGTACATTAATCAATATTTGTTAGTACATTATTTATAGGATGTGTGCAACATGCAGCAACATTGAAAAGGAGGCTTTGATTTTTTCTCTCTCTCTCTCTTTTTTTTTTGTTGGATCCAGTTTCACAGCCACCTCTTGTGTTAGGAAATATTTATTGCCCAAAATCCACATCCCCTCTATGTAATAAATTACAAAAATGCCCTATGTGACTGGATGTACAGTATATTTCAAGACGAAAACAAAACACAGCTTTTTCAGTTCCCTGCCCTATTTTTGTGTTAAATGGAATGAACTTTCTATAATATAGTCATAGGATACCTATCCCTGCCTCACGCAGCTGAGGTCCACTCCAATACGTGGTGGTAGCTCGTATGTGTATTCCTGTGGCAATACACAAAAACTATAGACTGAATTAATTTCCTTTATAAAAGGAATTGTATTCTTTAATTACCATTTTGTCAAGAAGTAGGCAGAAATTATGTGGGATATTTTAATCAAAAATAAATGGAGTATGCACACATAACTGTAAGGGGATTTAATGCTCATTACCATAAATGGGTTACATTTACAAATCTACAGCTTGAGGTGGAAGGATTATATCAAATAAGTCAAAATGAATAATATTCTTGAAAGCCTTTTCACATTGCCTGTGTTTGCCAATAACAGCCTTAGAATATGGGTTTAGTAAAATCACTACAGGAAATGCTTTTTTTCCACCATTGTGCATGTTTTAAAGGCTGAAAATGTACGTGTGTGGGCTGGGTCACTCAGTGAAATGCCAACCAATGCATTAATTGTATCAACCTAAACTGAATGCATCTCTCCTGTGTTGCCTTCCTGCATGTCAATGGCTTCATTCTCTCCAAGATGACTGATCCACATCACCTTGTTGAGACAGAAGGCAGGCTTACTGACATGTTATAGTAGTCACTCTGCAGAGCATCCTTATTTTTGACACTTCTACAGCTACACTGAGACCCATCACCCTTCAGCACCATCTAAGTCTTACCATTTAGATTTTACGATCTACAGCAGAAGGTTAACTGGCATTTTGTATGAAACCTTACCCAAATTACCACTTTTTCTGCTAAAAATTCAGTGACCTATGGTAGTTTTTATAGTTTCTGGTGGGGTTGGGATTTTTGCAGAGGACTTAAAAAACCTTCACATATTCAGATTAGCAGGGAACAAGGGAAGCCTGCAAGCTAGAGATCGCACTCCTACAATCACATGAGAGGTGTATTAGAAGACTTTCTAATGCAAGCTTGACCAACATTTCCAACTGTGCATACTTTACATTACAAGATAGATTTTATTAAGAAGGTGTAAGAGAAAATAGCAGTTATTTGCCCATCAAAAAAATAGAATAATAAAAAAAAACAAACATGCAGATTTGTTGAATCTATGTTTAAAACTTAAAAGGGACAAAAAGTCAGTAAATTGTTAAGTGGAGAGTAACACATAGACTTCCATCTCCTCAGTCACCATTTTTTTTAAAAACAACAACTTACACCACACTGCACTCTAAACAGAGTAACCATCTATTATGACACAAGGTATTAAAGAGACAGTACACCCCCCTGAATCTAATTTACACATTTCCGTCTGGTCTGTAGTGATGTTCATCCATCCAGATTATTTTTAAATTGTATTTTGTGTGAATTGACCAGTTTTGGAGATGCTGGTTATAGTGATGCTTCCCTTCTCTTCAGTATAACACAAGGTAATTGGCAGCTGTTGTGCTAAAAAGTAATAAAGAAATAATAAAGAATAAAATATCCCCCTATTCTCTATCCCCTTACCACCAACTAATCACAGCAGATGGCTGCCCCTCACTGAGCTTTGTTCTACCAGAGGTTGGCCTCTTCCTACTAAAAGTAGTTCTTTCTTCCCACTGTCGCCAGGTCCTTCTCATGAGGGAAAATCTGATTGGTGGGGCTTTCTCTCTAATGTCGTAGGCTCTTTACCTTGTGATACAAAGTGGCTTCAGTTACCTGTTGTTGTGAAATGGTGCTATATAAATTAAAGTGGCTGGATAGTGGCGTCTGCTTTGACTGCGCTGTTTTCAAGCTAGCTGACTGTCTTTGAGTTTATGGGTGTGTTTCAGTAGAGTTGAAACATTTCCCTTTAGGTTAACATATGAAAAGTATTTGCTAAATTAACTTTAACAGATTCAGATTTTTTTAAGGAACAACTAAGTCAGGCAACAAGCCTGACTGGCACATTTCCCCCATATGGTGTGCTGCATTTTATAGTTCTACCATGAGGTTCAATTACAATTCAACACAAATCAGAAAGAGAACACTAATTAACAAGTCAAGTTTTTCTCCCTTTCAGACCTAGCACACAAAGAAATGTGCTCTCTCTGAGCAATATAATTTTTAATGGGATTGTCATTTGTATGCAGATACTACAAATGACTATCAGAGAGAGGAGCAAAGTGAAATTTGAGAGCTGCACTATTCTTTACGGGACAGCATGTTCCGCTATCTTTGTTCTTCTAACATTCAGCACTGGCTTATGAGATCCAGTGCTTATAGTCTTGTGATAAAAGCAACTCATTATAACAAGAGGATGTTCTTCTTATAACGAGACACAGTTATAGAACAGTGGGATGCTTATTTTATTCTTATGTGGTAGAGCTTTAGAGAGCGTGTCTATACTGTGTAACTGTACTCATACACTGAACAGGGAAGTTTAAAAAATGCAGCTGATATTAGAATCAGTACAAATTTCAAACTCTTTTTTTGCAGCATTTGGTCACATCTTTTTTCCCTTTATTTTTAGCAAATTGTTTCTTTACTCATTATCAGTCCAATCTTTGTACCTGACCATTTTCTTTTTTTTTAAGCCATGAATCTCGAATCATTTAACTCAAAGTTCGGTGCTTACACAGACAACTTAGCAAATAACTAATTTGTAACTGTATTTTTAGGTGCTTTGTTATCAGCAACCTGTTATAAAAATACAATATATTTAAAAATGAAATAAAATAATAACAATAATTATGTGATCTTAAAAAATATGAGGAAACTGGTCATAGTGGGGGGACAAAGGCAAAAGTGGCAAGCCTAAAAAGCCTAATCTACTGCAGATGAACAGTATCTGAAAGTCATGACCTTAAGAAATGAACGACAGGACTGACGAGATGCATCTGGCCCCTCAGTTGATCCATCTACTGTTCACTGAAGCCCCAGAAATGGTCTGCAGCTGGCTATCATCCCAGTTTGATCACAAACAAACACACACTATCAGTCATGAATTGGTGTCCCCCGGCCATCAACATTAATGAAGCAGTGTGTCATCTTGACAGAAAACAGAAGAAAAGGCAGGGAACATCCAAGATAGATCTTCAGTTGCACTGCTTCTGTAACTTCTGTCTGAGGCTAGCTTGGGCAGGCATGGTCCCACATTTGGGTGGAGATGCTACCTGAACTGGTTCATTCTCATTGGAAACCTTCAGTAGAACACCTTCTGCCTCCCGCACCTGCCTGCCCTCCCTCCTGTGACCTCCAAGCAAACACACAAGCAAACTAGTGCCCCCTTCCAGAAATGTTTCACCCACTAACACAAGTAAGACAGTTCATGTATTCGCTGTACCACTTAAACATTATTCAGATCATTTCCCCATCTTTTCGTGGGGCTAACTGCATTCTGCTCTTTGTCAGTATCCTGAGTGAGCCTTAAGCCCAGCATCACTCCTCAAAACTCCTCTGTTTGAGACCCTTGCTCATTGTGTTCAATAAAAGCTTGAGACACGTTAACTTATTTTTTATTGGGCCTTTCTTTAGAGTCTCTAGGCATACACACTGACACTGAGTTACCTTCAAGAAGTCTGGAGAAGTATAACTGAAGGCTACTTAGAGAAAGAACAAGAACACTAGTCTAAGAAAGTTTTGTCTGTGTTGAAGAATAAAGATAGTCATGCCAAATATATGGGTATATATTCTCGGTTATTATTACTTATATACTGAATTTCAATTGTTATTTTTATGTTTTAATAAATGTCTGTACCTATTTCACATAATATATTTCACAAGTATAGAATGAGGGGTGGCTGAAGCCCTTTGCACAGTAATGTCTTTTAGAGTTAAAATATTTTTGTCCTATTCACTTCAGGGGTTTACTTTTACTATTTTGCAATAGATCTGTGTAATGAATATGTTTTCTCTTTATCATCTGTTCTCGGGTTTTTCCTTCAAAATGCACAGTTTTCATTGTCAGTTTACAGTTTATGGAGTGAACTACTGCATATGTGGGAACAAGCTATATGATGTCTTTCCTGGATTGCTTGAAACCGAGTTAGGTGGTGCTAGACACTACTCTGTAATGAACACATTTCTCCCTTTGTGGTCTTTGTACAGACAAAAAGATAAGTGTATTTGGAAGCCACAAACACCTGTATAATTTTCTAACCTGCACAACAGAGGTGGTATGTGAAAACTTATCATTATCCTTTATCTAGCACAGCCACAATCATAGCAATTATGATGATAATACAAAGATTAAAAATAATAATAATAATTTAAGTTGTATAATTTCTCCCGGAATTAATCTTTAGTTTTGAGGACTTGCCATTGCTTTAACTAGAGTCAAATGATAGTTTCCCCAATCATCCCAAACTCTGTTTGATATTCTATAAGAGAAACCAAGATGCTTTACTAATGCCCCTGTGGACTGACTGTGCTGGGCTGTTTGTCTCCTTGCTCATTTGTTCTCTCTTCCTATGTGCACTAGACTTGAATCGTCAAAGTCATTCTCATCAAAATAAAAGGCAACAGTTGTTTTAATTCTGATGCAAAACAAAGCACTCCTCTGTGTTGTCTGGCGTTGAAATAATATAATATTTTTATTCACACTGTTTTTCGCCTTCTAAGTAAGACTCAATCTGATGTCTTGTCAAGGGAGGTAAACAAAAGTATGAACTGGCAGGTCAAAGGTTTGGACGCTCACAGACAGTCAAATAGCTGTCCCGACAGACACGCAAAGACACTCATGGACACTTTAGCACTAAACTGGAGTTTGCCAATTTTCTGACAGTGTGCTGCCATCTTAAAAAGCATTTATGCTTCCAATTAAGTTTAGTGAAAGAGACATCTTGAGAGAATGTTGCGACAAGGAGCTGGAAAAAATAACTCACGTCGTTGCTTTCTGATGAACAAAATAATTGACTTTGAAAAGGTAGGTGAGCAGTGTCGCAGCTGCAGACCAGCAAATCCTCTGAAGGTAGAAGTGGAAGAAGAAAGAAGATGAAGACGAGAGGTCCTTCTGAAAGAATGCACACACATATGATGTATTAACCTTGTTAACAGCTGTCAGATTAATTGTCACATCGCGCAGGGACATTTCCTTTTCAGTGTGACTGCACCCAGAGAGACTGAGACAGGATGACCTTTACACTATGAAGTGGAAGGACTCCCCAGGCCACTACACGGCCAGGAGCACCGTGGGGCAGGTTTATTGTGCTGTGTGTTGTGGGTACCCTTTCGGTAGTTAATTAACATAAGTACATGACAGTTAATTTATTTTCATGCAGCGTTACTGTTCGTCTGTGCAACCTTTCTCCATGACGTTCGTGAATTGCTCATTGGAGCTTATGGTGGAGATATGATACAGGTGGGGACAGGCTTGTTTTGGATTTGTAATTATGGTCATCTCACTGGAGGTTTTGTTGCACATGTTAAACCATTTCACAACTTTGTTCAATCACAGGAGCATGAAATTAGCCTAACTGTGACTGTGGGGACTAAATTGCGTGTGGCTAAAGTGGTATGACTTAACTGGATTTTAATGTGGTTATTTGTGCAGAGCTGGTCACCAGATTTCTCAAAATGACAACTTTTTTTTTCTTAAAGTTACCACGTAGCAAATTTCTTTGCAAAGAAAAAAAGGCTTACTTAAATGCATTACTATTTATCAAAATTAAATTTTGTATACTTAAGGTTTTAACACACATGATTAATGTACTTTCTTATTAAAATACACCTGCAAAGCCAATTTTCCCAGTAAGCAGTTTTACGAGTGAGCAGTTGCCTCTGTTTTTGCACACGTAGTGCTCTTTTTTGGCACATAAGCACTACCTAAAAATAAAGCACCATAATGATAAACTGGAATAATGTGACACCAGGTGCAACCAGTGGTCTAAAACTTAACTGGGTGCCCTTTTAAATCCCCGAAGCTTTGTTTTCTTCCTTGCCTTCTTATGTCTCAGTTATTTTGCTACCATGATGTTTTTTTCCAGTATTCCAATAAATCCATTTCCTACAATGATCGGGACTTGGTGGCAACAAGCAAATCAGGGTATTCCAGACTTCCTTTTTCTTATGTCCCAGGTCAGATGAGATATATAATCTTTCCAGCAAGTCCTGGATCAGCCCCAGGACTCTAAAATATGCATGGGCCATTTTTTTTTTCATTTCCAAAGAGCAACTTTTAGATGAGAACACATGATAAACATATACTGATGGAAAAAGCGCTGCTACGTGCAACTGAACACATGGCACAAAGTGAGATTATGTAATGGCCACCATCAATATCTGTCGGCATTGGATGTGGAAAAAAATTGTCAATTTGTCTCCAACATTTTTTAGGTAATTTTGTGAAATGGACAGAGAATGAATTGATATTCATTCTCAGCGTGTTTCCCATTTCTATGTTGCTTTTATGTAAGGAAAAAAACCCATCTTGGATGTCTTTGAATTAGATATATTAAAGACGTCTGTATAAGTCTTTCTTAGTGCTGATGCCTCTCTATTAGCCAAAAAAGGACAAATTAACTCAGCTGGCAACAGGAGTTGGAGATTGTGCCCTGACAGTAAGACAGAATAAACTCAGCTCCCAGCTTGCATTCAGAAGACAGACACCATTTCTAGTTTTAAGATTAGAGTCTAAACTTTGCTTTATGATAGTTAAGGCAGGATCAAGTGATCCTGAACCGTGACTTTGTTAGGCTGCTGTAGGCTCAGACTGCCGGAGGACTTCATGTGATGCACTGAGCAAGTCTTCTCCTGTCATGGCGAGTGGGATGAGCCGTGTGGGGAAAAATAAAGAAGGATCCAAATGCAGACACTCGCTGAGATGTGAAGGAGGTTTATTGAAAATAAAGCACAAAGTGAAAAACGGCAAAACCGAACAAAAGCTAAACTATACTGGGACAAACTAAACTACTGAACAGCAAACCTGAGCACAAAGGATAAATGGAGGCATAGGAAGACGGACAGCACTGAAAACACACGATGGATTCACAGGAGATTAACAGACAGACCAGCAACTACAACATAAGAAGACACGACTTAAATACACACAGAAGAACACAGGGAGATTACACACAGGTGGGAAACACAGCTGGAAGTAATTAACAAGACAAGACAAGACAAGGGAGGTAAACTGAATACACTCACATGAGACACAGACCTTCACAATAAAACAGGAAACAAGAACCACTACACAAAGATGCAGACTAGACACAGAACTGAACCTACACTAAACATGATACACAAAACCTAAGAACTAATCCCTGAACACGAATAAACAGAAACATAGAATTCTAATAATAATCAACAAAGCACAAGAGCATCAGAAAATAAACCAAAACATAAAAAACTCAAAATGCTCTGTCAAATGACCCACTCACCTCTTTTCAACCCCGAACTGTTTATACACCATTGCATCATGTCATTAAAATTTAAATTCTCTCTTAATTAGTCTATTTTTTTGCCCTGTCTCCCTATGCTCTCTCTTTTTTTTCTCCTTTTCTCTTTCCCCTCATCACCCAAACAGCCGTAACAGATGCCTGTCCTTCCCTGATCCCAGTTCTGAAGGAGGTTTCTTCCTCTTAAATGAGAGTTTTTCTTCCTGCCATTGCAAAATGTCAGCTCATCGGGTCATCTGATTTTTGGGGTTTTCTCCAGAATACTGCAGGGTCTTTACCTTGGAGCATCAAGTGCCTTGAGGCGCTTTATACTACAAGGCTGCTGTGACTGGCGCTATATAAACAGTCGCTAGTAGTTTCTCTGGATATATTTTTTCTCAGATTAATTTTATTTTTTGTAAATGGCAGGTAAAACATAACACCCCAAGAAGTAATTAAAAAGCTTTCAAAGGCTATTCTCATCTGTTCTGGTAAATTGTGTTATGTTGAAAGTTTAGTTTCTTTGGGTAGAACTGATGTTGATGAAGGGAGTCATCGTGGTAAACATGTTGTAGCCATAATCTAAATTTGGAAACAAAACTCCTTCATTAGAGTGCTTACTCTTAATTTCACAGCTGAGTGGAGTTACAAACAAGTCTGTTATTGTTTTTCTTTTTAAGAATCCATTTAAACTCATAGTGCATCTGACTTCCTCTATATCTAAATGTTGTACAGTATCACTATAGAATTGGGTGGCCTGGACTAAATGTCTTGTTTTAGCTTAGCAACATTTATATTTGCTTTATGTTTGTGTAGCAAACCATCTAAAACCTTAAGTTGTGTTTTTTTTTACACTTCTACAGTGAAAAATTAAATGGACTGTCAACTGCAGGAAGTCTCTAAAATCATCTGAGAACACTGGAAGTTGTTTAAAATAAACTTAACATAACTTTTCAATTTTCTTGCTTATTGTTCACAAATGCCTAAAGTCTGTTTTGATTATAGTTTATTAACAACAGTTACTCTGAAAAATCCTTATTTTCAAAAGAAAAAACACATTTGTTCTACTTATTGTAACATTAAATAGATAAAATACGCAAAGGACAATTTTTTATTTCATTAAAATTTTAATGTAAAATCTATGTAGGTGAAGAGAGGATTCTTAACAACTACCACATCTCTATTCCAACAGCTAAATGTCTTACGTAATGCTACCTAATGCAAGTTTATTATGGCCAAAGGCTTCGATGTATTTTCGCCTTCATTACCAAAAACAGTAATTGAATCTGGGATTCAGGGACCTGTGTGGAATCTGTTTTTAGACACTAGAAACTCAAATCTAGAGTCATGGTAAAAATAAAATAATATTCAAATAAAATAAACTGAAGTCTAGCCTAGGTTTTACAGCTCATGACATGATTGAAAAAGATGTAGTCCTTACCAGGTCCAACTTCAGATGAACATCAAATAGCATTTTATACTTTGCAAAAAAGAAGAAGTAGTGTGTAAAAAAAAAAGTAGAGCCCACGATTCAGTAGCTTGTAGAAGCACCTTTAGCAGCAATAACTTGGAGTGACCATTTTCTGTATGACTTTCAATTTCTCATGTCACTGTGGAAAAAAGATTGGCTCACACTTCTTTACATTGTTGCTTCGTTTCAGGGACGTTTGCTGGCATTTATTCATGCACAGCTCTTTCAAGGTCCTGTCACAGCATTTCAGTCAGGTTTAGGTCTGGACTTTGGCTGGGACACTGCAAAACGATGAGTCCTTTCCGTTTCAGTTATTTTGTTGTATTTGCTGCTGTGCTTGGACGAATTTGCTGGGATAGCCATTCCTGTGATGATTGCCAACTGTCTTCAATATTTTCTATCTGCGAATAGTCTTTTTCATTGTAGAATGATGGACTTCACCTTGCCATTATAATGCTAATATAGATAATGTGTAATAGTTTGGTTATATGTGGTCAGCACTGTCACCTGACAGAAAGAACATCCACCTCTCTGTGTGGGGTTACTATGTTCTCTCTTCAGGTACCCCTGCTTCCTCCCACAGTTCAAAGATATGCTTGTTAGGTAAATGCAAATTCTAAATTGGCTCTAGGTGTAAATGTGTGTGTGAATGTCTTTCTGTGTCTCTGTGTTAACCGTACAATATACTGGTCACCTGTCCAGCGTTTACCCTGCCTCTTCCCCTATGACACCCATGAAAAAGGCTCTAGTCCAGACTGCAACCCTGAATCGGATAAACAGACGAAGATGAATGGATGGATAATGATTTCACATCAGAAGAGCTATGATACAGTGCAGATATCCCAAAACATTCAGTCATATTACTATTAAATTATCGGTGCTTACAGAGCATTCACACATTTAACATTTTGTTTTACCATTTCTATATACACAGTTTTTCCTGATTTTAAAGTATGCTTTACTTGGGTGCAGAAATGGAAAGAGAAAAAGGTGAACCAGCAAAAAAATGGGGAAATGTGAGCTGGATATGCTGCACTTGTTTGTGTGCTCAAATACCTATTTCCAGGTTACATACTGTCTTCCTTCATGAAAACCAGAGGGTCTGTGGTTTAGGCGTACAGGTGTATCCAGGGGAATGACTCCTGGTCACAGCAGAAGAAATGTAAATCCTTCTTAATCAGATTCTGCAAAAGCTGATAGTGATGGAAAAAAAGCTTTCCAATGGCCAGTAATACTCTGGCAGTCATGCAGGCTGGCCTTATACAAATCTTGCACAAAGCAGAGGGCAAGAGAGTCTGTTTGCCCACTATTGTTTCTTCCCGTGGAACCTCTCAGTGGTAGTGAATGGCTTTCTGATGTCTTTGGCATGTGATGCTTGCAGCTAGTTGAGCAGCTTCCAGCCCCAGCTTTCTGCCTCAAACCTTTTGGCTTTAAAATGCACAGCCCATAATGCTGCAGTTTTGCTGCAAGGCCATGCAGACCTGGAGGATCAGACTGCACTAACAGGATTTTTAATTTCTTAAACTGCACTATCTAAAGGAATAAATCTATATAAATAAGAATAGTATTAATGCAGTTTGTGTTTCAGTTAGATAATTTATAAAGACTTCAAATAGTGATGGTAAAAAATAATGTTTTTGTCTTTATTTTGTTTATTTTGTTTGTTTATGGATGGATGATTTATTTGAAAACCTTGTGACTTGGATACAGTTCACTTGGTCTTGTAGCACTGCATGAAGTTAGTACTTCTAGCTCTGGAAAGGGAAAATCTTATCAGTTTTCAAAACCACAGTTGAATCCTATTGGGGGAGTAGTTTTTCTCATTAGTGCGCAGAGTGTGTAATGACATTCATCAAAATATGGCACCCACTGCCTCCAATTCTATCAATCTACATATTACATTTTTGGAGGGGTCAAAGCAGCTATTCCTTAAATTTAGAGTTAATTTCATGATAAAAAATAATGAAAGTATATATAATAACAAATGCAAAATAATATGTAAACAGATTGTGGGAACTCGATGGGAGCGCTCGTTTTTTTTTTTTCTTCTTTTTTTTCAGTGCTCAGGTTAAGTTCAGGTCACCCATTTGAATCCTTACAAAATTCTGAAGCATTTTTTTAAATTTGTGGTTTATGGGAGCAATTTCTCCAAAGCAATTTAAAAAGTCAACTATGAATTATTCATGCAATTAATAATCATAAATGTGATGATTATACCGGTGCTACCTCAGGCTCTTCATTAACACAGTTATAAACCACGGGGAAAACGTCTAAACAAATCAAATTACATTTTTAACTAAATATCATTAATAATGGTTCTCAACAAGGTTCAGTTTATTATTGGCCATGATTGACAAACAAATCTGTGAGCACACAATCACTTACAGAATACCATATATATATGTATACTCACAAATTAATAAAGTATGCTGTCTGATTCTGATTCTTCCAGAGACAGTTTCGTCTTGACTTCCTCTCACAAGGTTAACATATCATCCAATCAAATGGCAGACATGCTAACGTGGTCAATTTGACCTGCATCAGAGTGGGGAAGGAATGTGGCTTCAGATGCTTTGACCTGGGCATGTTTGTTGGTGCCAGATGGGCTGGTGTGAGTATCGGAAACTGGTGATCTACAAGGACTTTCCCAAAAAGCTTCTCTAGGGTTCACAGAGAATGACCCAAAAAAGAGAAATTATCCAGAGAGCAGCAGTTCTCTGGGTGAAAATGTCTAGTTGAGGTTAGATGAGAATGTGTTAACTGCTTTGAGCTGATAGGAAGGGACCAGTAACTCAAATAACTATGTGTTAGGTTACAGCAGATGACCACAGTGGGTGCATGTCAACTCAGAACAGGAAACTGAAGCTACAATTCACACAACGTCACCAAAGTCGAACACCAAAAGGCTGCCCAGAAAAACATTGCCTGGTCCAAAGAGTCTTGATTTGTGCTGCAACATTTGGATGGTAGGATCAGAATTTGGCATAAACAACATGAAAGCTTTACTTTCATGTCCAGCTGGTGGTATAATGGTGGTGAGAATTATTTTTAAACCTTAGTTCATTTTACCTAGTATATTTATACACCACAGCCTACCTGAGAATTGTTGTTGACCACCTTTATCCTTTTATCCCATAGTGTACCCATCTACTGATGCCTGCATCCAGTAGCTAGGATAGCGTAATATGTCACAACGCTCAGATCATCTCACACTGGTTTCTCAAACATGATTATGCATTCGCTGTACTCAAATGACCTCCGCGGTTACCAGATCTCAATCTAGCAAAGAACCTTTGGAATTTGGTAGAATGAAACAGTTGCATGTGCAGCTGAAGGATCTGCAGCAACTATGTGAGGTTGTCATGTCAATATGGAACACTTTGTGCTTTGCTGACTAAAAATCCTCCATGGCAGGAATTTGATAAAAAATAAATAAATAAATAAAAAATAATAATAATTACACATGTATGTATGTATATATATATATATATATATATATATATATATATATATATATATATGTGTGTGTGTGTGTGTGTGTGTGTGTTTTTGGGTGATTGGGGGTTCCAGCTGATATAGCAGTCAAGAACTTTGACCCACCGTGCCAGAAACTGGTTTGTTGCCTCAGGGCAACAATTTGTTTTCTGTA